>NW_027527955.1:9553061-9563289 GCF_008692635.1 Crocuta crocuta
CGGGGGTGGGGGTGGGCCACAACAGGAGGGCTGGAATCTGAGGCCTGGGTGGGTTGCAGAATGGATTCCGTGACTCCTGCCCACCCCATGATGTGTCCCGTTTTTACATAGCTTGGTTTGCGGTCCCAGGCTCACATCAGCAGAACACGCTGTTCATGACCATTTCTCCATCATTTCAGATACGGCGAAGTCCTCAGGGCATTGCCAAGGGCCTCTGTATCACTTCAGCAGATCTTCTACCGTTTGCATTTTGAAAGGTATGAAGTGGCACGAAATTGTGAGGCATTTCTGCTGCCACTGGCAGTTTATAAGGTAAAGAATTAATGACTCCTACCTGAATTTTGAGAAGGAGCAGTTTTAAGGCACAAGTTAGGAGGGCAAATAGAGGAGGCTCTTGGAGAACAGTCTTCAATAAGGAGAAGTAGTGAATTCTTTGAGCACCTCCTACTGGCATTATCCCTGGGCTACAGATCCTCAAGACATGCTACACTGTCCTCAAAATACCATTTTTAAGCTCCCAGCATATTTTAAGAATAATTCTCCAACTATGATTATAATCTTTATTTGAATGAAAATATTCAATCATACATGATGGGAATTTCATTAGCATTACGTGGAGTAGTTGATTTTCCTCTCCTGGCATAATTATTGTTTTTATTTTATCCTGTTTATAAAACTTTTTTATTTAAATCACTTAAGAATGCAAATTGTACACAGTGGCTTGATGATCTTCTAACCAGGTTTCTGGAAAAACCACCTAAAATTCTGAGAGTATAAATTAAATCCATCTTTTCTAGGAAGTATTATGATTTATTGAAATCTGAGTGTTAACAGTGCATTTAGCTTTGCCGAAAGCATGAAGGAAAACCTTGTCAGCTCTGTCAATCTAAAAAAGGTAAAGGGACCCACTGCAGGTAGAAAAAACTTTACCCAAACTTACACTTACCCAATTTACAAAACAAAACCATCCATTAAAAGAAGCCTCCTCAGCCACATCCCCCCAGACCTGAGAAGAGGCATCAAAAACAGCCAATGGAAATGTGATGTCATGATCCTTGAGGTCAAGGAAATACAGAATGCCCATGAGCCACATGCCCTCCCAGACTCCACTCTAGAAGTACTTTCTAGAAGCCTCCGCTCTTGTACTTTCTCTTGGTGATGACCTTTCCTCTCCTCCCGTCAGGGGCAGGCAGCATGAGGAAACAGCCCCGCATTCTGAGGGAAAAGAGAACACCTAAATAGCAACTGCTGTTCTTGGAGGAAGCTTTCCTGCCAATTCTAGCAATGACGAAACCTGACCATGGACAAACCAACCCTAACCCTAGCTCAGCCCACAAAAGTTCTGCCCCCGTGAACTCAGGAGCGAATGGGTAAAAGACTAATCATGTGACTGCTGACCAGGAACCACTAGCAGACAGAAAAATCCACTTCCTAAGAGTGAATGGTTAGAACCAATGCTCAGATCCCAGCCAGGAATCATTCGGAACTGAGCCATTCTGAGAGGTTGCCCAGATACAGGAGCGGCTCTGAGGACAAGTGGGACCTGGGGCCAGTCAGCAATGTGGGTCCTGACAAGGAGCCATGGGCCATGACAAGGAGCGACCTTGGAACTGGATCATTCAGAATGGGCAGTAAATATCTCTCTACTCAGTCCTCTGAATATGATTATCTAGTTCATGGGACAATGATGTTTTCACATCTACTTGGAAAATATTTTTTATTACTGTAGCACCGTCAAAGCTGTTTTTAAAGGATAGATTTAAGACTTCAGACTTAATTTTTTTTCTCCTTTCAGAAAGGGTCCACTCTGTTACCTTTCACTGACTGCTAAAGAGGACTATTCCTACGTCTGGGTAGGGCCAGGATTTATGCTTCTGGCTGGTAAGAAAGGCAGGCCAGGCAAACACTAGGCATAGATAGCCAAGGGCCCAGCAGTATCTACTCACCCCTTCCTCCTGCCCAGAACAAGAATGTGATGCCTGCAGCAGAGGCAGCCATTTTGTAACTCTGAGGCAACCCTAAGGACCGAAGCCAAAAGCCAAGCAAAACCATAAAAAGGGCTTTCCTATCAGACCTGCTATGCCTCCTCTGAGCATTTTTTTTAATGTTAGAGGAAAACAAATGCCTACGTAAGTCATTTATTTTCCTTTATTATTTATAGCCAAATACATTTCCTAACTAAAATATGAAATGCATACACATCCTCACTTACCAAGAGGTCCCAACACTGAAGACTGAGGCAAGAATCACCAAATATTTAAAGAGAAAAGGAAGAGCAAT
Organism: Crocuta crocuta; assembly: GCF_008692635.1. Lineage (NCBI taxonomy): Eukaryota > Metazoa > Chordata > Mammalia > Carnivora > Hyaenidae > Crocuta > Crocuta crocuta. The sequence continues at coordinate 9,555,342 of NW_027527955.1, forward strand.
AAACAGCTATTGATCCCAGTTGCACTAAGAGAAATTCCAACTCAGAGATCGTAATTAAAATAATGGAGACGAAAGCCTCCCAAACCAAATTACCGGTTTCGCTGACAAGAGAGGTGCTTTGTTGCGACCCAGAGGGCTGATTGGAGAGCTACAAATTGAGCAAAGGCTGTAGGCAAGTATTTCATAAAAATCATTCTTAAAGAAATGTAGCTTCTGGGCAAAACTGAGTGGAATGAGAATGGCAGCAGAGAGATAGAGTTCAAGAGAGCCTTCCCTGATTGGTAGGAAGGCAGAAGCTTCGGGAGGGAATGCAAATCACTGGAGCATTATTCTCATTATTACTAATGGTTCTTAATAACTAAGGGGCAATGTTGGGTCTCCAGTTGGCTAAAATGATCAGAGATTATTCGCTGCAGTTATACTAATAACTAAATGTAATTTGACACTAAATTACAATTCCAGAAATACAGCTTTCTGCACAGTCTCTTATTGCAAAGGAAAACGAAGCCAGGACATCAATAAATAGAATAATCCAATTAAGTGGCCTTCCATTTGGGTACTATTTAGAATTGAGGCTTAACAGGGAAGTAAGACAGGAAAAACAATTCAGTATTTACTGATTCAAATAATCAGGGCTTTTATTGTAAGGCAATTTTTTTGTTATTTTAAAATAGGTGTTTAATTAATCTGAATGGCTCTGGTCATTTATGTAGTGATCCTAATCACTACAAATTGTTCCTAGATATAAGGCCTCATTTCCCATGAATAGATTTACTTGTAAATTAGTATTTAATACAGGCATGTTTTTCTGTGCTTACAGTGTGTTTATAAACATATTCCCAATCACTTTTTTTTTTTTTTAACCACATAGGATAATCATCTATGACATCTGCCTGCACATACAGAGCTACAAGGGAGGACATGGACCCAACAGATGAACTGAGGCCACCCCATGGGTGCTCTGCACTGTTAGCCTTTGGGCTGCAGGAATTTGATAAATGTTTGTTGAATGAATGAGTAACCTTAGATTATTCAGAGAAGCTGTTTTAGAAGCATTCATCATCCTAACAAAGCCTGGGCTAGTTCCTCTAGGCTCAGTTTCCAAAGGAAAAGTAGTGGCATTAACAGAAGAATTGCCCAAAGAACGTCCTTGCCAAAGAACCAAATACAGGATCCTCTGATTCTGAAAGTCGGGGCGTTTCCTGGAGAATTTAAGAACTAATTAGTTCTTAGAGCTGGTTAGTTCTGAAACCAAGGTACAATTAAAATCTCCAGGAAACGCCCCGACTTTCAGAGTCAGAGGATCCTCATCACGCTCTTTGGCGACGATACCTTGGGAGATTCTTCTGTTAGAGCCTGGGTTACACAGACAGGTGGGGCTGGGAAGCCAGCGCTGAAGGACATTTAAACCATACTTACTGCTGGTGGAGGACATGTGGCTGTAGTCAGACCTGAAACACAAAACCTTAGTGTTAGTAGGATTAGACATTCTTTTTTTCTTTTTTTTGACATTACTTTTCCTTATCCAAATGATTTCTTCATGCTAGGATAAAAAAAAGTCTTATAGTGGTAAGTAGCCATTTAAATGGTAAGGAAATGCCACAAATCAAAGACTAGTGCAGAGGGATTTTGCACAAAATAAAGTTATGTCTCAATGTGAAGGCAAAACTTTAAACTTTTTTTTTCCCATTTATTTTTGAGAAAGAGAGAGAGAGAGCAGGGTAGGGACAGAGATGGGGCAGGGACAGAGGATCCAAAGCAGCCTCCGAGCTGAGAGCAGAGAGCCTGACATGGGTCTTGAACTCACGAACTGTGAGATCATGACCTGAGCCGAAGTTGGACGCTCAACTGACTGAGCCACCCAGGTGGCCCTAAAGGCACTTTAGAAAGTGGGGGTCCTTCATGTGGGCTCCCTGAATCTCCAAGATGGGAGACCAGCTGGGTCCCGAACCATCTACATCCGCTGGCAAGTTTTTGAATGGAAGCTTGTTTTTCTGGGGAGAAGGTTCAAAGTTTTCAACAGATTCTCGAAGGGGTTCATGACTCCCCAGAAGGTTAGACCTCTGCACATAAGCACCCTTCAGGTGAGCTCCACACCACGGGGAAATGTCTGTGTTGCCATCAGCAGAGCAGTGACGGAGCCTGGTGGCAGTGCGAACAGACCCTGGCTTGTGAGGGCTCCCACAGTCAGGGTCTGGCTGGCCGTCAGGAAACACAAAGCCATAATGATGTTTGACTGATTTCAGTTCCAGCTGAGAAGAAATCCTGCTGCAGATTGGAGTAACAGGATGTGGGCTGTGATAGGGAAAGGGAAAAGGCAGGGTTGGGGCCAGGGTGAAATTACCCATCAGTTTCTAGGCTGAAAGACCAGCTCCTGGCACTCAGCCTCTGGGAGAACGGGAATCTGGCCAAGGATCTGCCTGCTTAATCTCAACGAAGTTTCTGCTCTACTTGTGTGGCTGGGAAGCCTTCCCTCTCTGGCAACGTATATGGCATACAAGTCCTCGGTCTTCTCCCCCCAGTGTCCCAAAGTCATTCTCAGTAGGAAATTAATCTCTCAGGCACGTAGGGATTTATTAGGCAAGGTGGTAGTTAGGGGACATGGTTATGCAAATAAAGTAGTTAATTATGTTTCATTTTCCACATACACACTCCTTTTACTTAGTCTCATGTTGCCTTTCTTAATTCATCCCATTTTCACTCCACTGTTACCACATCAACAAAGTATATACAAAACTTCAAAAAAAATCATAAAAAAGCACACCTCTTACTAGTTAAAATAACCTACGTCTCTCATGCAAAATGATGCACTGACTTATTGGTAGAGGAACAAAACGGAAGAAAAACAGCATGGAGTTTTCTCCTTTCAAATGAAATGCTTTAGCAGTTACAGAATCATTGAATTTTCAAGCTGGAGAGAATAGCAACTACTAACATTTGCATATCCCTTTATGTATTACAAACTGCATCCGCCTACACTGAATCCAATTTCTTACATTATTGGTTAGCAAACTAAAGTGCTACTATTGGCGAGGAGACCAGGAGGTGAGCAATGATAAGGACTTGAAGTACGAGTGCAGGCTGATGGCAAGTCAGAAACTGAAAGGTGTAAGGATTAGCACGGGCATGGGGACACGCTGGCTGAGCAAAATGCCAGAGAGGACAGTCGGGATCAGTAACCCCAGCGTTGGGACATTAAATTCTTCCTGGAACTGAGCAGGACATAAATTAGCTTTAAGACAAAACTTAGAAATGTAACTGTAGGGGCGCCTGGGTGGCTCAGTCAGTTAAGCATTGGACTCCGTGATTTCAGCTCAGGTCATGATCTCTGGTCTGTGAGATCAAGCCCCAGGTCAGCACTGACAGGGCAGAGCCTGCTTGGGATTCTCTCTCTCTCTGCCCTCTTGCATGCATACTCTCTTGCTTGCTCTCTGTCAAAATAAATAAACTTAAAAAAAGAAATGTAACTGTATATGAATGCAACCAATGCTCCGCAAGCTTTTGCAATGACCAAACAATCCCAATCCAATATGATCATTTTACGATGGTCAGGCTTTAAAGAAATTTCATGACAATTCAAATGTAACATTCAATGGCAATGCATGATTGGACTATGTATTAAAAATTTGTATTTTCAACTAGGAGCTTCCAAATACCCCTAAGGCAGACAAGTTTCACAGTGCATACATTTTAAAGATCTGCATACAGACGGATATGGATGCAGAATGGAACTTACATGTGACACCTATTTCAAGCATCTTAAGGTGTAACAGCAGCAGTTTTAGGATAGGTGCTTGCATAACTCAGGTCCCGGCCATGCACCTCTATGTATCTCTTGTGATGAAAGACACGGCCTTCACTCTTGACTTAACTCCAGTTCCTTCCCCAAACAGCAGCCGGTCTTTGCAAAGCACAAACCTGATCACATCACTCTGTGGATGAAGTTTCCAGCTCAACAGTGTACAACACAACCCCTCCTCCTGTGAATGATGGCCTCTGCCCAGCTCTGCACTGACCCTTCACCCCAGCCCTGTCCACCATCACAACGGAAATCAAACCGGAAGAAAAGTCACCTAACGCCTCACATTGCCGTCTGGCCTCTGATCTTGTTCGTGTAATTTGCACACAGTTGCCATAATGATGGAGATACAATCTGAAACCACTCTTTTCACCAAATGCCATCACAACATGTTGCTATAGTTCCCGTAATTATAAGTTTAGATAGAGTGACGTAGTTTATTCAACCATTTGCCTTGTCTTTGCTATATGATTGTTTCTGATTGTTCACTTCTGCAGGGCACACGGTGTGAGATACTTATAAATATAGCTTGAGGTTTACTTTCTTTTCCTTAGAAAAATTATCATGAGGGGATACAGGAACTGAGTCAAGGTATGGACACTTTTACAGCTCAAAAAATACATTGCAAATAACTCCAAGAGATTATTTACTGGAAATACTGCTGGCGAAAGTAAAGCTTAAAACAATTTTGTGCTTAAACGGGTTCAAACAATTTCAGATCTTGAGCGCAGTTCTCCGGAGGGGTCGATTATCCCCAGCTGTTTTAAGGTAAGTGGGAACAGCAGAAGGGGACCTTGTGAATCCCGTTTACTGGTCTCACATCCTAATTCTGCACAAGACATTCAACTCTGCAAAAACAAGGCACGAAAGGATCTATGAATTTTAGGAAGAAAAGTGCATGGGCACATGATACAGATAAGCAGAACAATGCAAGGACTGTATATTTTCACACATCTGACACATATAGGAGACACATTTGCAAATATTACTTGTACTTAGTATCTGTGCCAATNAATATGATCATTTTACGATGGTCAGGCTTTAAAGAAATTTCATGACAATTCAAATGTAACATTCAATGGCAATGCATGATTGGACTATGTATTAAAAATTTGTATTTTCAACTAGGAGCTTCCAAATACCCCTAAGGCAGACAAGTTTCACGGTGCATACATTTTAAAGATCTGCATACAGACGGATATGGATGCAGAATGGAACTTACATGTGACACCTATTTCAAGCATCTTAAGGTGTAACAGCAGCAGTTTTAGGATAGGTGCTTGCATAACTCAGGTCCCGGCCATGCACCTCTATGTATCTCTTGTGATGAAAGACACGGCCTTCACTCTTGACTTACTCCAGTTCCTTCCCCAAACAGCAGCCGGTCTTTGCAAAGCACAAACCTGATCACATCACTCTGTGGATGAAGTTTCCAGCTCAACAGTGTACAACACAACCCCTCCTCCTGTGAATGATGGCCTCTGCCCAGCTCTGCACTGACCCTTCACCCCAGCCCTGTCCACCATCACAACGGAAATCAAACCGGAAGAAAAGTCACCTAACGCCTCACATTGCCGTCTGGCCTCTGATCTTGTTCGTGTAATTTGCACACAGTTGCCATAATGATGGAGATACAATCTGAAACCACTCTTTTCACCAAATGCCATCACAACATGTTGCTATAGTTCCCGTAATTATAATTTTAGATAGAGTGACGTACTATAGTTTATTCAACCATTTGCCTTGTCTTTGCTATATGATTGTTTCTGATTGTTCACTTCTGCAGGGCACACGGTGTGAGATACTTATAAATATAGCTTGAGGTTTACTTTCTTTTCCTTAGAAAAATTATCATGAGGGGATACAGGAACTGAGTCAAGGTATGGACACTTTTACAGCTCAAAAAATACATTGCAAATAACTCCAAGAGATTATTTACTGGAAATACTGCTGGCGAAAGTAAAGCTTAAAACAATTTTGTGCTTAAACGGGTTCAAACAATTTCAGATCTTGAGCGCAGTTCTCCGGAGGGGTCGATTATCCCCAGCTGTTTTAAGGTAAGTGGGAACAGCAGAAGGGGACCTTGTGAATCCCGTTTACTGGTCTCACATCCTAATTCTGCACAAGACATTCAACTCTGCAAAAACAAGGCACGAAAGGATCTATGAATTTTAGGAAGAAAAGTGCATGGGCACATGATACAGATAAGCAGAACAATGCAAGGACTGTATATTTTCACACATCTGACACATATAGGAGACACATTTGCAAATATTACTTGTACTTAGTATCTGTGCCAATAATGACCCGAAAGTTAGATGCAGTCCCTTCACTGTATTTTATATGCATATAGGGGTTATATATAAAAGGGTCTGTACTTAAGACAGCTTATTACTGTCTTAAGCCATATACCTTCTTGAATTCTCTTTTCCAGGAAAATCTTGGCATAAGAATTGATCTTGGCATTTCAGTAATATTGATCTTGACATTTCTCTAAAACATCAGCTCAATGCATCATGGATCTCATCTGTTAGCTCTCAGCCCATTGAATTAGATGCCATGGTAATTTAGAGCTAACTAGCTCCACCTTCAACACAAAGATAATAGAGTGTCTAATAGATCATCCTGTTTCTCTGCAAGATTTCACCTTTTCCTGTTCTCTAAACCTGTCCCATCTTCAAATTTATTCCCCCCATCCTTTCGCATTCAGTTGCTTCTAAACGGTAGACCTGTGAATTGTTTGCTATCTCTTAAATCACAGTGAAATATCAGGTGGAGGTCATCCAAAGGGTATGGTGTGACTATGTTTTCAGAAGCTCAGTGACGGGTGACATGGAAGTAGGGTTCATTCGTGCCACATCAAACTTCTGAACAAAAAGAATCCAGGGCACCTGGGTGGCTCAGACGGTTAAGCATCCACTTAAGCCTAGGTCATGATCTCACGGCTCATGAGTTCGAGCCCCATGTGGGGCTCTGTGCTGACAGCACACAGCCTGCTTTGAATCCTGTCTCCCTCTCTCTCTGTCTGCTTCTCCCTCCCTCACCTCTCTCAAAATAAACAAACATTTATAAAGTATTAGAAAATAACCCATCAGATAATGGCCATATTCGAAAGAGTGGCTCAGGAGCCAAATCTGGGAGACATCACCAATGAAACACCCATTATAAAGCATTCATCTTACTCTGTGTCTTTTATTTTGGTTTACAACAACACTGCCTGTCCCTCTGTTAAGGGATTCTGTTTCTTAAGATAGTTTCTTAAGATAATCAGTAGCTGGCTTGCCATTTTTTTCTAACAAAAAGTGCACAGAAGCACAAATCTTGCTCTTTCAAGTGCACTTGGAAAAGGAGAGCTTCAAAATGACATCAATTGCCACAGGAGAATACTAGTTTGCCTTTCATCTTGGCCTGTACTAGGTAGGTCAGACAGCAGAGATAGCATTTCAAGCAAAAGACAGCGTCTGAGCAGGAAACAAGAATTAACCACAAATCAATGGCTCTTTGAGAGGCACTAGCAGGGAAGCCTGCTAGGGACTCAGGCTTCCATTTAGGCCACTACTAGTCATGCACCCTCTGAACCTCCGTCTCTGTATCTGTAAAATAATAATCATAACATTGAGGCATGCCCTATCACCTCGCAGATGTTCTGAACGATGATCAAATTGCTTAGGGCATTTAAAAACATCAGAGCACCCGCGGTGATGAGTATAAAGAGCTTATGATCTTGAGTGCACCTGAAAATATGTGTTTTTATTATATACAACTCTGAGTCATTTGGAGTGTTGTTCACAACACTAGTAATAGCATGATGAGAAATCATGTACAGAGGGTTCGCTTACGCCAGGCACTGGTCTAGGGGCTTTAAATGTACAGTCTAATTCTCACAACCACCCTGTGAGGTGAGTACTTTTATCGTCAACCCCCTTTTGCAGAAAAGAACACTAAAGGCACAGAGTTGAACCCCAGTAACCTGACTCTGTTCTCACAACCACCCTGTGAGGTGGGTACGTTTATTGTCATCCCCATTTTGCAGAAGAGAACACTAAAGGTAACCTCTTTTGATTGTCACTTTTTAAAAACTATATTTTGATTTAGTTTTGAGAGAGTGAGAGTATGTGAGTGAGGGAGGGGCGGGGGGGGGGGGGGGGG
>NW_027527955.1:9563365-9784242 GCF_008692635.1 Crocuta crocuta
GGGGGGGGGGGTGTGGACAGAGGATCTGACAGCACAGAGTCTGACGTGGAGCTCCAGCTCACGAACCATGAGATCATGACCTGAACCGAAGTTGGAAGCTTAACTAACAGCCACGCAGGCGCCCCTGATTGTCACTTTCAAAGCGATCAGCACAGTGTGCCCACTGGCGATTGGGACACACAGAAATTCTTGGAGCCTTCTCTTTGATCATGCTGCCGAAAAGATCGACAGCTCCATCAAATACCCCCAAATCCCTTGCTCCTATGTTTTGTTCACAGTGTCTGGCAATAGGCCTTCTCCCCCAAACCCTGATGATCTCAACCACTCACCATCTCCCTCTGCCTGTCCCGAAGGACTTGAGCACCGCTTCAGGAAAATAAATAGCAAGGTGGAGTGGTACCATCATCCACTCATAATCACTAATCCCAGTCGGGTTCTCACTCAACATTGCCCAAATATCTATTTCAAATCTCCATTTTCCTGAGGGAGGCGGTTGCAATTGCCTGGAATGGAAACCCATCTTCCCTGCTAAGTTGTAAGAAGAGAGCACTCTCCCCTTCTAACCGAGAGGTCTGAAGTCCAATGTATCTCTACCTTTTCAGAAAGTGGACAATACAAACCATGAGTTTTTCTTTAGCTTTATTCTTTAGCTTTTATAGAGTCTTTTCTATAAACACATACTTATATGAGACTAATTATTGCCTGTGTTTTGGGAATCCTTCCTGCACCCCCGCTTCTCTCCTGCTACTTACTGCCTCCCCTCATCCCTCCCTTTCTCAGACAAAGCACTCTAGCGACCACCTTTTCAGCACCTTCTGCTCCCTCCTGGAGCCACGAGGAGAGGACGCGGCATCTGCCACCACCACTCCTGTCTAATTCTCCACCTTTCCTTCGTTACCTCCGCTTGAAAAAAGAGCACCTCACGTTCCTTCACTCAACGCATTTCTCAGTGGCACGGTTGATGCCTTTCCCTTCTTCCCCTTGGCCTGTAGGAAACCACATTCTTCCTTTTCCCACCCTTGCCTCCCCTTCCTCAGGCCCCTGCGAGCCCCTCCTCCTTCACCGACACTTAGATGCTGTCATTTCTCAAGGCTGGTCTTAAATAGTACCTGCTCCACAGCGTTGTTGGAGGATTACGTAAAAGGCTCCGGACGGCACCCGGCACAGAGTAAATGCTAGTAAGTGTTGGCTTTTTACTACCTTCAGTTGATTTAATCTGCTCCTGGACGGCAACTGCCATTTTGAGGGTGATGGTCCCCAAATGCAGCGTCATCATGCTGACCCCCTGTCTACATAGATCCTCAACCATCCTTCAGATGTCTCCCAATACCTCAGACACAACATGTTGGAAATGAAACTTCTCGCTATGCTGCCCAATCTTACTTCGGAGGGCATCGCAGGCTACTTCGAGTGTCTGATAAGAAGCCTCTTCTCATAAAAAGTCACAAAGAACATCGTTTTGCGTGAGACTTCAAGCAATTCATGGACCCCAAATTAATGATCCCTGCCCTAGGCGATGTGTCACTTGAGCTGAGTCTGGAATGAAGATAGAGTTTCACCTGGTAGACAGGCATGCCAGGTGGGGAGGGACATAGGTGGCAAAAAGGGCGGCTTGACAAAGGCAAGGAATCAGAAATACCTCGCTGACGTGGCTTAACGCAGGCTACAAGGGCAGTCCTGCCGAAAAGTAAGGCCAGACAGGGACCCTGTAACATCGGGGGGACTTGCAGGCCAGCCTAAGCTCTTTGTAGGTTACAGACGTCAGAGTCACTTAAAGTTTGGAAGGGAGAGGGACAGAATCAGGTTTGTGCTTTAAAAATACTCATGATAGCAAACACGCATTAAGCGCTTTCTGCATGCTTTGTATATAGTCTCGCCAGGTAGCCATAGAAAAGCTAGAGAGGGTGAGAGGAGGCAAACTCTGCAAAAGCTAGGACACTATGAACAGCTTTTTGATAACCAAACCAAAGTTCAGGAAATATAGAATATGAGGCAAATGCAAGATTAGTAACTATACATCGCAACTCTTATATTTAGGGCCTGCCATTTTACCTTGGTCTTTAGCTTAAGGATGCTACTAAGGCAATACGTAAACAACTCTGTTCTGTTACAACCACACGCTTCAGTGACAGAACAGTGAACAGAAGTTCTGGTGTCCGTGTGTTCAGCAAGCCCCTCCCAGGAACCCTGGCGCTGCCATGCTGTCCACTGGAATCCCAGGGAGTGGTCACACCTGGGTCAGGGCCTCCCCCTCCACTTCCCCGGGGAAAGAATCTTTGGGAAAAATACCTGTCTCAGGTGAGCTCTGCAAACTGAAAATGGATGAACCTGTTAGCGCCTTATTTAACCCAGGTGAAAACAAGCTAGTTCATTTTGCTTTTTTTCTTCTATTCATGCCCTAGCTAACTAGGGGCAGGAAAAAAGAAAAGCCAAGGATCTTCAATTAAAGTTGATAAACGCCATACACACTAAGTGGGGGTGGGGGGAGACACAGGAGTTCAGTATTTGAAGTCAGGTTACTTCACCAGAATGTATGTGAGTTTCACAGTGAACCATAAATGATCACAAGTTTGGGTAACAGGGAAAGCCCATTGCTGTAGGTGTAAAGTCCCAGGTTGGGGTTACGAATGGGTAGAGGCTGCGCGAGTAAGGCTGGGGCTGCCCAGGCAGGAGTGACTGTGTAGGAAGCCTTTCACAAGATCAGCCCCTGGTGCTTATTCTGGGATTGGACTCTCTTCCTGTCCTCGCAAGGCTGACAAGCCCCGAGATTAGTCTAAATCTCCCCAACTTTCCAGGAACGAAGCCTTCTGTAATCTGAACAGCTCCAGCCCACCCCCGGGGTTACTCCGGAGAGGAAAGGACATCCTTTCCTCCGGGGTCAGAACTCGCATCCTGGATGTTCGCTGACTCTGCACAGGGAAATCCTCTACAGATAGGAGCTGGGAGGAAGCATTTACAATGACATTCATCTCCTTAAAGACACTCGGTCCTTTGTCCCACTCAGGAAAACGGTGTCGTTGGGAGAAGGCTAATTAGTCCCCAGAGATAAAGGTCTGGGCTACTTGTTTGAGTCTGTTAAAGCGATGAGGCTATTTCTTTAAGCAGGGCTGGGTCATAGCACCATTTTCATCCCACCTGTACCCAAGGCTGGGACAGGTGCGCAGAGAAAAGTTCGCGGGGAAATAGGAGTGGAGCAGCGGGTCTCAGCAAGCACAATAAAGCCATGAATTGAAAAATGTCATCCCCTTATATGATTCTGAAAGAATTTTAGGTGTCGGGTGTCCTATCCTTTTCCAGTCCCCAGCCCCCAACCCGGACTCGACGAATAAAGTCCTCGCGGAAGGTCGAAACAAGTGCAAGAGCATCTCCTGTCTAACGATGATCTCAGGGGCACACCGCGTCTGCCGGGTACTCCACATCATCTCAGCGATAACGGGGAGCAAGGAGGGGTGTGGTGGTGTGTGTCGAGGGGGGTTTACTCTGAACCTTGAGTCCTTCCACCTTCCTCCCCGCCCCCAGGGGGGTGGGGCCCCCTCTGCCCCGGGCAGCTACGCACCACGCGGCTTGGCCCTCCNTGAGCGAGGCCACGTGCGCGCGCAAGAGGGTGTGTGCGCGGGGCGTGAGCGTGTGTGCGCGCGCGCGTGCCGGTGAGACAGGGCTTGGGCGCGCGCAAGAGGGTGTGTGCCCGGGGTGCGAGCGTGTGCGCGAGCGTGTGCCGGCTAGTGTGTGGTTTGCGTGCATGAGTGGGCGAGGCGTGAAGTCGCGTGCGCCTTGTTGTGGTGTGATGTGGGTGACTGGGTGAGGTAGATGTTTGTAGGTGCGCGCTTCTGTGTAAGTGCCGAGCGTGTGTGTCCATCTGTGCTTTGTGACCGCGTGTGGTGTGCGAGTGTATGTGTGTGCGTGTGCATAGGAGCCGCCCCTCTCGCTTGGGCCCACAGCCCGGAATCCTGCGTCCCGGAGATTGCCCGGAGGTGCCTGAGCCCCATAGCTGGGAGCAGCACCCAGAAACACCCGACTGCACCGTGAAAGCAAGGAGGGGTCTGGTTCTTTACTGGGACCAGTTGGAACACCTAGGTGTTTTCTTACAGTTTCCTGAGAATTGCCAACACTGAATTCATTATCCCTTTTTTTTTTTTTTTTTTAAAGCAGGTCTGAGTGGCTTCCCACCACCCAACTTGCCAGTTTACATCTGTGTCATGCATTCTTTTGCTATTTTTAAAAATGCCTTTAAAAATAAAGACCATGGGATGTACCTGCATTCCAGGGTTGTCGCAGTCAGAGGATAATGGATGTTGGTTAAGAACCCCCAACATGGGGGCGCCTGGGGGGCTCAGTCGGTTAAGCGTCCGACTTCGGCTCAGGTCATGATCTCACGGTTCGTGGGTTCAAGCCCCGCGTCCGGCTCTGTGCTGACAGCTAGCTCAGAGCCTGGAGCCTGTTTCAGTATGTGACTCCCTCTCTCTCTGACCCTCCCCTGCTCGCGCTGTCTCTCTCTCTCTCTCCTAGAAATAAAACATAAAAAAAATTTAAAAAAAAATAAAAACAATCAGGATTTAATTCTGACAGCCCTCTCCAGACCATTGGAAGCCACTCATTTCTTTTTTCTGTTTTAAGGCCAAGCTATTTAACTTCTTTGAGCCTTAATGTACTTATCTAGAAGATGGGGCTATTGATAACGATTCTGTAGCCTGTTGTGAATTTAATGAGAACATGGATGTAAAAATACTTAGCCTGGGTCCTGATAATGTCAAACACCAGTCACAGGCAGCTACCATTACACTGAAAGCATGAGCTAGCTACATTTTCAATCCTAACTTGCAAAGCAGTGACAAGCTATATCTTGAAGAGGAATATATTTTCTTTCCTCTCTCCTTCTCCCTTCCCCTCTCTTTGGTTCTTCCTTCCTAAATATCACTCTTTTTTGTTTGTATCTTAATCAAATTACACAAAAGAGAAATCCAATGAAAGAATACAAGTGCAATCTCATCATTAAGAAAAAGAGCACAGGTAAACATGCCAATGCCAAATGTTAACTGAATTATCTTTACTGAACGTAAAATTCCTTGCATGCAAAACAGAAATGGATGTATTGTACTCAATTTGTGCTCATTGGCTGGAAGAAAGAAGAGTGCCAGTACTTTTGGGGAAACTCCCCTCACCCCACCCTATGTACTGATTTTTAAAAAATTTTTAATGTTTTATTTATTTCTAGGAGAGAGAGAGAGACAGCGTGAGCAGGGGAGGGTCAGAGAGAGAGGGAGACACAGACTCTGAAACAGGCTCCAGGCTCTGAGCTGGCAGTCAGCACAGAGCCCGATGCAGGGCTCGAACCCACGAACTGTGAGATCATGACCTGAGCCAAAGTTGGACTCTTAACCAACTGAGCCACCCAGGCACCCCCCCTAGTACTGATGTTTAAAAGAAAATTCTCACATGAGGCAAAATTACACTGTGTGAGGAGCACCTGAGTGGTTCAGGCATTTGACTTTTCATTTTAAGCTCAGGTCACAATCTCTTGGTTCGTGAGATTGAGTGCTGCATTGGGCTCCACGCTGGCAGCATGGAGCCTGCTTGGGATCCTCTCTCTCCCTCTCTCTTCCCCTCCCCCACTTGTTCCTTCTCTCTTTCTCTCTCTCTCTCTCAAAATAAGTAAACTTAAAAAAATTACACTGTGTAAGCGATCTACTGAACAATGCCATTAATAACCATTTTAAATTTATCGATTCATTCAATAACTATTTAAATATCAGACAAGAGGGTAACTGCTCGATACACAAAGCAAGGAAAACGGGAACAGACAAGATGCCTGCCATCATGGAGTTTATAGTCCAGAGGGGGAGACTCATTAAATTACATGTTACAATAGAACACACAAATGGAGAAAAACACTCCAAAAAGAATGGTGTGTCCCGAAACAGAGAGAACACATTTTAAAGTGGGCCATCAAGGAAAGCTCTCTCAGGAAGGCATATTTTAGCCCTTCTCTGCCTCAGGCCCTTTGTACTTGCTGTTCCTTCTCCCTGGAAAACCTTCTCCCAGATTTTCTGCAAGATTCCTGCAACATGTCCTTCAGGACTACATTCGGATGGCCCTTTCCTCAGAGACCACTTCCCAACTAAACCTAAATTACCTTATCTCCTTATCAAGCTCTACTCTTCCTTATAACTCTACCAGCCATTGGCAGATGAGAGATTTATTTACTTATTACCTGCTCTTCCCTCCCCTACCCACTGAATGCCAGCTCCTTGAGAGCAGGGACTCTGTTTGGTTCGCTGTCACATCCCCGACATCTGAAGCGATAAATATGTGTTAGTGAATGAAAGGGAAGCAGCCCCAGGGGAGAGGCAGGAGGGAGGAGAGCTTTCCAGGTAGAGACCAGGGGGTGTAGGCAGGAGAGGCACTGAGCCTTCGGTGAGAGTGGAGGAGAGCTGGGTGATGAGATGAACACAAAATGGCAAAGACAGTGAGGCATTTCTACATAAGCGTGACTCTCTGGGACTCAACAGACCATTGTAGCCCATGTGGAAAGTACAGGGACAACCAGTGTCAATACAACCAGACCTAAAAAATCGATAAAAGTGACAGCGTAAGGGTAAGTGTAACAGACAGTCTACCATGTTGTTAACCTTACAGCCGTGAGGAAACCTACTTGGTCAATTCTGTGCGGGGACAATTCATCGTGTCCCCAAATGTCACCTCCTTTAGTCTGCAGTAAAGGTCTGTGAAGTACGGTTAGCTTTTCATTCTACAGTCGAGGAAACTAAACCTCAGTGAGTCCAAGCGCCTCGCCTCAGCCCATGTGGGCGGGATCTACATCACCTACCTGAAGGCCAACGGGCAGGCCAGTTGCATCCTTGGAAGGAAGGTACAAGGAAAGCGCAGAGAAGAAAGGGTGAACTAAGTACGACCCATAAGAAAATGGGTGCTACTTGAATCATTTCAGTTTTTCTCAAATATCTCAAAAAAGGTCAGATCAGCCCCCCCCAAAAAAACGGGTTGCACCTCAAAATGATGCACCGATTCAAGCCCCATCAACCACGGGGGCCACAAGTATTATTTATCATTGACACAATGGCTCATGGTAAGTCAGTGATGCATTTGTTATCGGGAAGAGAAGTTTGACCAGTAATCGTGGTCCCTCTGAGCAGCTGTATCTAGGTTCTATGAGGGCTCGCACTTCAGTCCTCGGGTCTTAGGAGCCTCATTTTGTTTGTTATTTGTTTGGTGAAAGAGTCTCCAGCAGGTAATCAGCGCGAGGACCTTGTGGCAATCACACAGAGGGTGTGTTGCCCATAACCCTTGCATGGTTTCCAGGTTCTTCCTCCAGTATTTAGTTACCACTGATGGCTTTAATCATGTGGTGCAACGCCCTCCTCGATCCCTTGTAAGATGGGGGCCGAGGAGTAGCTGTGATCTTCCTAAGGTGGTGTGCCTGCTGCCCTAAGGATGTCAAGTCTGCCTTAGGATGGTGTCAAAGGCCAGGAAATGGAAACCCTGTGTTCTGGGCCTGAATCTGCCATCTCACTAGAAGAGAGGGTGCCTGTCAACTGGTTTAAAAGCTCTTACTGCATCTCAGGCATTGTGGCAGGTGGCTTTACATACATGATCGCTTTAATCCTCACAAAATTCTCCTGAGGCTTCCTTCCTTCGTCCTTCAACTAGGATTGTTGATATAAATCTCACGGGTCACTTGAAGCCCTCTAGAAGCACACAGATTCAAGATGTCCCTGATTTTTTAAATCACTCTTTCTCAGACCAGTTGAGCAGCATTCTCATGTTGTATTTCACCTGTAAAGCTTGTTTCTGTCTGTGTTGATGTTGTTGCATGTGCTGGTGTGTTAGAGAATAAGGCCATTCGTCCATTTATGTATTGGGCACTCATTGTGTGCCAGGCAGTGGCTGGGTGCCGGGGACATGATGGGGAACGAGCCGGAGGCAGTGGCCCAATGGAGCTTTCAGGGTGAGGAGAGGGCAGTTTATCAGGTTCCGAGCCCCCAGAGCAGAGCTGGTCTCCTGCTTCCCTTAGAGGCCTCCTCAAAGCCCCAGAGCTCACCTGACGGGTGCATGGGGCTGTCGTCCACTAGAGTAGGACTGGAATATCAAAGCCTTACCGGAGGGGGGAAAATCTCAAAATAATCAGAGGGTAAGTAAGAGCATCAATTTTACTGAGGAAAGACACAGATTAGTAATTAAGTAGGCCACAAGGAATTGGGAGGGGCTGAGGCTTTTGAACAACCAGAAGATAAGCAGCTTTAAGAACAAGAACCTTGGGGCTCCTGGGTGACTCAGTCAGTGAAGCGTCTGACTTCAGCTCAGGTCATAATCTCACGGTTCATGGGATCGAGCCCTGCATGGGGCTCTATGCTGACAGCTAGCTTAGAGCCTGGAGCCTGCTTCGGATTCTGTATCTCCCTCTCTCTTTGACCCTCCCTTGCTCACACTGTCTCTCTCTCTCCCTCAGAAATAAATAAAAAACATTTAAAAAAATTTTTTAAAGAAGAATAAGAACCTGAATCACTAGAGATTGGGAAAGATAAAGATTTAAATCTCCTGGGCTTGGGATTTGCCTGGGTTTGAGTTTCTGTTTAGAGGGAAGCTGGGCCACACCTTATGGGAGAATATAAACCTTCTGGACTACTTACTGTGAGGCCAGCCCTATGTAAGATAAGCTCTTGAAATGAAATACTAGTTTAGGTTATCCAGAAGCAAATAGAATGGTAAGGTATGTTGGTTTGGGAAGGTTTGCTCATTCTTAATTATTTATTTATTTATTTATATTTTTGAGTGAAAGAGAGAGAGCGTGAGCAGGGGAGAGTGGTAGAGGGAGAGAGCATCCTAAGCAGGTTCCACCCACAGCACAGAGTCCAACTCAGGGGCTTGATCCCATGACCCTGGGATCATGACCTGAGCCAAAATCAAGAGTCAGACGTTCAACTGACTGAGCCACCCAGGTGCCCCTATTCACTTTTATTTAATACCTTATTTATAAACCACATGTTCCAGAAACAAAAATTTCAGGTTAAAGAGAGATATGGGGTGTGTGTGTGTGGAGGGGAGGGGGGTGAGAACCTCTTTCTTCCAAGTCTCCAGAAGAGTTTGTCTGATGTGAAAAATAAATATTATGATCATGACAAGAAAAATTATAAACTATTGACAAGTCTACTTAGACAAAGAAAGCCACTAGCCTTACACCCAAGCATAAGGGGACCAGATGGCAAAGGGATAAAGAAAACTGAAACTAAAGATAAACAGTTGAGTTGGAAAATAATCTCATTAAAGTATAAATGACTCGGCTTGGATAAGGGACAGCAGAGATAGTGGTCCCCCGTCTGGGAGGTTTCCTGAGACTGAGCCTACAGTTCCTGGTGTGAGATCTGGAGTTCAAAATCAGACACCCTATGGTGTGCCTCCATGGAGGTACCCCTCCAACCTCCAGGGGTGGCTGAAAAGTGAGACCGGACTTGGAAAGGTTGGCTCTCTGTCCTCTTCACATTTTGACACTTCACTTCAGTGACCCAATCTTCACAGCTCTGACCGCCTGCATTAATATACTAGCACCGTTAGGGGGCGCCTGAGTGGCTCATACCATGGAGCATCTGACTGGCTCAGGTCATCATCTCACGGTTCATGAGTTCAAGCCCCACATCAGGCTCTCTGCGGTCAGCACAGAGCCCAGTTTGGATCCTCTGTCTCCTCTCTCTCTGCCCCTCCCCTGCTCATACCCACTCCCTCTCAAAAAGAAACAAAAACATGTTTAAAAATCTGCTAGAATTATTATAACAAAGTACCACAGACCAAGTGGCTTAAAGAACAGGAATTTCTTACAGTTCTGGAGACTGAAGCCCCCGATCCAGTGGTGGTGAATTTGGTCTTCCCAGAAGTCTCTCTTGTTGGCTTGCAGATGGCCGCCTTCTCTCTGTGCCCTCACATGGTCATTCTTCTGTGCATGCACACTTCTGGCGTCTCTTCCTGTGTCCAAATTTCCTCTTTTTACAAGGACACCTGTCCGATTGGATTAGGGTCTACCCTAATGGCCTCATTTTAACTTAATTATTTCTCTAAAGACCTTATATCCAAATATAGTCACACCTGGGGGACTGGATGTTGGGCTTCAGTCTATAGACTGACAATTGAGCCCATCTCACTGCCCTCTGAAGGAGTCCCATGTAGGAGGCAGGATAGTATGTATAATGAGTAAGACTGAGTTTTGATGCTGGCCAGACTGCCCAAGTTTAAACTGCCCTTCTATCACTTTCTGGGTTTGTGATCTGGGGCAAGTAAGCTCTCTGAGGGATAGATCCCTTGTTTGTATCTCGGGCATACTTAGGGCTTCGGGAGGACGGAGAAGCTACCTCACAGAGCTTGTGCTTGTATGTAGGAAGCGTTGGGTGTTATCATCTTTCTCTACAGTCAGCTTCCAAATCTGTGTCTCTCTTTGTGAGCTCTCTTGGATTCCATGTATAACCATCCACATGCTCTTGACCCTCTCCGCACACATGCCATGCACTCACTCACTCCTCAAAATGATAATGACTTGGGGGATCCTGCAGGATTTGGTCCATATAAGAGAGAGACCCTGCCTTTGAATCCTGACAGTCACTAGTGGGAGATCCAGGCATGAAAACCCTAACTCTCAACACGATGTAATGAATGTTATGACAGATGTGTGTGTGGTTCAGTTTACAAACATATACAAAATGCTGTTAAAGCCAGTGCAAGTGAGTAAACAAGTGGGAGGTGGGGGTGGGAAGATGAAGTGATGGGGGAAGGTTTCACAAAATAGAAGAGGTAGGCTGATTAAGTAGGCGATG
This sequence comes from Crocuta crocuta, assembly GCF_008692635.1. Taxonomy (NCBI): domain Eukaryota; kingdom Metazoa; phylum Chordata; class Mammalia; order Carnivora; family Hyaenidae; genus Crocuta; species Crocuta crocuta. The sequence continues at coordinate 9,574,177 of NW_027527955.1, forward strand.
GGGATTAAGGAGAGCACTTGTGCTGAGCACAGGGTGATGTATGGAAGTGCTGGAATCACTGTATTGTACACCTGAAGCAAATATAACACTGTATTGGTTTATAGATGTTAATATTAGTTATTAATTTACTATTAACTAACTGGAATTAAAATTAAAACTTTAAATAGAATTAACTTTCTTCCGTAAAAAATAAAAGAAAGAAAGACAAAGATGTTGAGACTGGAGGAAGGAATAGAGTTCACAGACAGAAAGGGGAAGGGCAGAAACCATGCTTCTCTGAGGCTCCCTTCCCACTCCCCGGACCCCACTTCTGGGGAGTGGACATTACAGACATCTGGTTCCTCCCCTGGCCCAACGAGGACCTCCGCATTCGCCCACAATCATCCTTTCCACCCCAACCCCGTCTTTATTTTCCACCTGCTCCAAATGCAATTGACAATTCCCAGATGCAAATTTATGACTGCCAGTTCCAACCTTCGCACTCTCGTTTCTGTCTCCCCGTCTGTCCCTTAGCCTCACGAAGACTTCTATTTGCACATCTGTAAGTGAAACCACTCTGAAATGTGTCTGGATAGATCGGCTGCTATTACCTAACAGCACTTAAGAACTTTTGTCACTACTACCTACTCGTGGAATACAGGCAAACACGTCAGCATAACAATGGTCTTTCCAGCCTCATTTCTCTCTTTCTCTTTTTTCTACTCTCTGTGATGGATCTTTCCTAGTCCTTCAACTGCTCTGTATCAGGTACAGCATTAGGCATTGTGAACACAGACATGGGGCACAGTCTACACCTTTAAGCAGCTACCGGCTGTATCCAAGAATTAAAAAGGAACTAAAGAGTTTGAAAAACATGTAATAACCTTTCTCAAACCCCAAGTCAGGCTGAGGGTGTTACCTTACCTCTGTAACCTCCTGGACGTTTTATGTAACACCTATTGGTGTACCCACCTTGGTTCCTGAACTGCTTCTTCTCCTCCTCCTCCTCCTCCTTCTTTTTTTTTTTTTTTTTTTTTTTTTTTTTTTTTTGCCAGACCTATGTCTGGACCTCTGGAGACTACTTTCTGTGAGATGAGTTAGAAGTATCATGAGCCACAGAATGAAAAGTTTGCCCTATTGTTTGGATTGGCTGGGGTTGTTGAGCAAAGCCTCAGGCTCAGACAACCACTCTCCTGGGTAGACCAGTAGGCAGTGCTCTGACCAGACCAGCTGTCCTCATGATGGCCATGAGAAGAGCAACTGACAGTATCTTTGGGATTCCCCGATGCTGGCAGTGATGTTACTGGCTCTGGTAATGTGGTCATTGTCTTTTTATAGTCTAAGAACTTGACCTTGTCAACACCCACGTTGACTATCTTCAAAATAAAACCTCTCCACTTAAGGCTCCTTCTAGCCTTCTCAGAAATTTTCCTCTATTGCTTGCCCCTTCTATCTGCTGTCTCTTCAACTTCTCATGGGTCTCTCCACTGACCTTTAAATATACTCATCTCTCTCATGTTGAAAAAGAAAAAGACCAAGGTGCTTGGGTGGCTCAGTCAGTTAAGCAGCTGACTCTTAATCTCAGCTCCGGTCTTGATCTCAGGGTTGTGAGTTAAAGCCTATGTTGGGGCCCATGCTGGGCATGGAGCCTGTTGGGGGAAAAAAGACAAAAAAAAAAAAAAAAAAAAAAAGAAAAAAAAAAAAAAAAAAAAAAAAAAAAAGGAAAAGAAAAGAGAAAAAACAAAAAAACTCCCAGCCTGTTTAACTCCATGTTCTCTTTCATCGACTGCCACTCCTTCACACAGCACATGTTCTGAAAGCATTATCTCTGTTTACAGTCCCTGTTTCCCTTCTATTCCAGGTAGGTTTCCGTTTTCCTAGACACTGTTCACTTGTCAGTTCCTCTCGGACAGGCTTTTCCCTTGGCTCCCTTGGTATTGCACGTCCTGATCCCAGCCCTCTGGTCACATCTACTTTGTCTCCCATGCAGGCTTCCCCTCCACTCTCCATAGACGGGAGCTCTCAAGTCTGCCCCTAGCCCCCTCCCCCCCCATCTCCTCTTCCTTTGCATCCTCTCCCTTGGGTATGCTTTCAGCTAGACTCCTGACATGAATCCCCAGCTCTGATACCTCCTCTGCCTCAGGCCTGATCACCTTACTATCTCTTTGGCGTCTTTCTGTGAATGTTTCAAAGGCACTTCCAATGAAATTATACAAAAAACGAGCTCATGATCGCCTCCCCAACCCTCACCCCTGCCCTGATACTCTTCTCCATCCCTCATCAGAGTGAATGGTACCAGCATGCATCCTACTTGCAACCCAGAGATCTAGGGGCCATCCTTGAAAACGCTCTCTCCCTTAACCACCTATCAATGCATCACCAAGTCCTGTCATTTCTGCTTGCTCGATGTGCCCTGAAATCTTTAACTTGTCTCTAGCTCCACTGCCATCATGTTAGCCCATTCTTCCCTCCTCTCTAGGCTAGTCTCCAAATGGCTCCACACATCCATTTCCCCCTGCCCATCTAGTCACCATACTCTTCCTGAAGGACAAGTCTGGCTGTGTCTTCTACTCCGCAGCCTAAAGGGTTGTAATAGTTTCACGTTGCTCTTAGGACAGAGACCAGAATGGTACCAAACCTCCAATTACATGTCATCACAGCCACCCCTACCCTATTCTCTCTCCATTCTCTGTGCTCCAACTGCACTGGCCTTCTTAACCTAATCCTCAGATGACCAACTGTGCTGCCTCTCCAAGCACAGAGCACTTGCATATGCTGGTTTCTCTATCTGGAATATTCCTCCTGGCACATCTTTACCTACTTGGTCATCATCAGATCACCTCTCTATAATTATTTCCTCCCCGACTGGATGGATCTCCCTATTTATGCATTCAGAGGATCTTACACTTGTTTGTGTGGTTCTTTGATCATTCGCTTATTCCACCTGTAAATTATGAGCTCCATGAAGACTAGGCTCACCACTGTATCTTCGCCGTCTACAACAGGGCTTCACACACAGTGAGTGTTATTATAACAGATGCTTCTGTGCTTCGCATTGAATATTGAGTCTGGCACACAGAAGGCATTCGACAAATGTTGCTGAAAGGGTGACCAAACACAGGGGCTGTGAATGTTCTAAGCTCTTGGAGGAAACCAGAAAATTCTCAAAGATTCTCAATTTTTTTTTAAAGAGACTTACAGTTTTATTAAAGCATTCTTCATGGGCAAGGCAGAATAACGTAACAGAGCAGACATCGTTCAAATAACTAAGTTTCATCCCACTGGGAGATGTACTTACTGGAAGAAGCCTGGAAAACGGGTACCATGAGTGACAGTGGTTAATTCCCACAGCCTCTCAAGAGTCGACCTAAGTGACCTCTGGACTCTTCCAGGCGTGAGTAATATAATGTGGAAAACATTACATTGTGAACTGGCTGTGCTTTGATGCTTTCCCTGTTCCATAATATTTTCCAGAATTCAAAGTATTATATTGAGTCATCTCGAGGTAAATTAGGTCATTTTCTTCCCATTCTATCTTTGATTAGCAGTCTTCTGCTGTGATGGTCGCTTTGACGTGCCACCTCGGATGCTCACAGGTAGAGGTCACTAAGCATGGAGCACTGTTTGCTGGAGGTTATAGAAGCTTTTCTCCTGAAAGGAAAAGGAGCTCTTTCAAATACAAGGATTCCTTAGTTCCTTGGGGTTAGGTGAGCTGTTCTCCCGCTGAAGGGGGAGTGGATTGACCCCGTGAGTTCCCCAGGCCTCCCTCTGCATTAGGATTCCATGATCCTATTAATGTTTGACAGAAGGGCAAGTCTAAATGTGCAATTCCACATAACCCTTGAGTTTTCTCCTGGGGATGAAATTGAATAGAAAGTGGAATATATCATAGTGATGGGAATCTAACTGTGTGCTTTGGAATAGTAACTAACTGCACAGCCTTGTCACCTTGGAAACGAGCGAGGCCTGATACGGCCATCTTAGAGGGCGTGTGCTACTGACTCAGAATTGATCTGGATTTGGCATCATGTGATGGTTTATCTGTGGGTCTGGGAACATTGACAAATGGTGTTCTAAGTGATTTAAGAAACCAATGGTGCCTTAACCAAAAAGATCAAGGTGCAACCCTTGGTTTCATGCTAAAAAGAAGGGAATGTGGGTCAGTGTGCTGTGGAAAGTTTTTGGTTGTTTTGCACATGACGCTAAATATCAGGATGATTCAGGAGAAAAAAAAAAAAGGCTGTCAAACATCTGCCCATTTCGTTCATATGATGCCAAACACATATTTGGAAACACTGAAATGTCTGACATTGTAGCGACGAACTTTCTGGATGAACAATTATGGTGTTTTTTTTTTCCAACTCCTTATTTTGGTGCTGCATAAGTCATTTTTGAAAAGTTGCTTTATTACATGTAACTAGGATTTACATTGCATTTCGAAACATAACCTGGGGCTATCCAGAGAGGATTTTGTTGTTGTTTCTTTTATTAAGTGTTTTCCAACCTTATCATAGAGTTTTTCCCAACAGAAAGACTGTAGAAACTTTTTGACCTCTCTGCAGGAGGCCACACAGGCTGCAAGCAGGCCACCCCCTCCTGCCTAGAGCACTCCCTGGACTCGATATCATCCCCCGTTCTCTTCCCACATCTCTGGAAATTGCTTCTCAGATTCCTTTGCCAAATCCTACAGATCAATCTGACTTCCTGTATTAGAATCCCTCCTAATTTCTCTCTCTCTCTCTCCCCTCATTCTCCACTCATTACCTTGGTGACCCTATGCACACTCACAAATACAAGCACTATCAATAGGACTTCTAAATATGTATCATTTTTTTAAAAGCTTGTTTACTTATTTTGAGACAAAGAGAGCAGAGGAGCAGCAGAGGGAGAGGGAGGGAGGGAAGAAGGGAGAGAGAGAGAGAGAGAGAGAGAGAGAGAGAGAGAGAATCTCAAGCAGGCTCCACACTGTCGGCTTGGAGCCTGATGTGATGCTCGAACTCAGGAACCGTGAAATCATGACCTGGGCTGAAATCAAGAGTCTGACACTCAACAGATTGAGCCACCCAGGTGCCCCCTAAATTTGCATCTTTGACCCCTTTCTCCCAGCTGAGCTCCAACCTGAAGTTCAACTCCCTACCTGGTATTCTTTCGGATATCTCAGAGCTATGTCAAATGCAACATGTCCAAAACAGAAATTATGATCTTCCTCCACAAACCTGCTGCCTTTCCTCCATGTTTCTTACTGTACAATCCCACCAGCCGCCAGGAGCCAGAGAGTCATCTTTTGTACCTCCATGTGTCACGCCTTTCACATCCAATCATCAGAAGTACACCTTGTAAGTGTCTCTTGAATTGCCCCCTTTTCTTCATCTCCAATGGAGAGAACTCAGTCAACGTTGTTGCTAACCTAGATGTCAGTGATGGCTCCCTAACTGGCATCCCTGTGCCCACTGCTGCCCCCTAATGATATATTCTCTACACCAGGTAAAGAAATTATATAGAAATGCAAACCAAATGATGTAACTTCTCTGCTTGAAGCCCTTCCATAATATCCCAGCACCCTTAGGGGCAGAAGGAAGATAGGATTGCAAGACAAGACCACACACTATCTCTTAAAAATGTTGAACCTTAAAATGCCTGTGGGATTCAGTTAGGGTTCACTAGGCAGACACAGATAGAGGCCATAGCAGGAGAGGTAGCTATGGGAGTTGCTACAGGAACTAAGAACCAAATGGAGATATTAGAAAGGTAAGCTAGGAGGCTCTCCATTAAGGCTTACAAAATGGCAATCAAAACTGGGTGTGGCCACAGTATTCTAGAGGCTTCAGGGGATGAAGAACTCTACTTTGCCAGGACCTGCAGAGCTAACCAATGTTTTAGGAGCTGTTTTGTATACAACTAACTCACAGGGATTGATGTATAACCAATATGTCAGTTCATTAATTTAGAGTGAGACACAGAACCACGAAGCTCTCCCAAAGACTTGAGTTCACTGTTCCGTACGTTCTCTGTCTGAAGACAAATTACTGTAAGACACATTATAATCAGAAGGCTGTTTGCTGAGCATAAAACCCACAATAGAGAAGTGAGGTGAATGGTTCTTCTTGAACTGTTGGTCCAAGAGATTCACCTACAAGTTTCTAGGCACTCTTGAGGCTGTGTCTAAGAGTATTGTTTGTGCTTAGCCAAACTTGAGGTTGGGATTAAAATAATGAAGCAGTTTCCATCTATATATGAGAATTATTTCCTACAAATTCTGTTTGCTCCCTTATAAAAACAAAATAGCAAACAACCAACCTAGAAGACAGTAGGCTGTGGAAATGATCGGCATTTAGATAGAAATATTTAGTTCAAAATATATCATAATTCAGAAGGTAACTTTGTACTCTCCACAGGAACCAGCTGGAAGAATGTTCTAATTTATTAAACTTTTTACCCTGAGGAAGATAAAGCAGTAGAGGGAATAGTTATTTGATTCCTTTCTTCTGCTTGGGTCTTAGAAAAAAATAACCAGAGAGAGCAGCACCATGCTTCTGATGTAATTGCCTTGGGGGAAAAGAATCCGTGAGGAACAAGCTCTGCTCTAATGAGCAGAAATTAGGAGAGGCACAATGAATGTTCTGAGCACAGGACTGCTGAGATTTGTGGTATTTCTCCTGTTCCTCCCTGTCCATTAAGAAGATAGTGAGAATTTAACTCTGAGCCAGGCACTGTTTGACACCCTTCAAATATGTTAACTCATTGAATGCTTAAAACCCTGTGACTTAGAGGCTCTATTTATCCCCAGTTGGCAGATGAGAAAAACGAGGCACCATGAGGCAGGTAATTTGCTGAAGGCATATAACCAGTCAGTGGGTGAGCTGGGATTTGAGCCCAGAAGGTTTGATTCTTGAGTTAACAGTCTCGAGATTCCAGCCTCTTCCTTTTGCTCTCCGTGGAAGTGAGAGAATCTCAGTTCGATGATTTATGGTCCTGGAAGAGCCAATAACACCTGTTTGCAGGAAGCCACAACCAGCTTGAGGAGACATATGCCTGCGCCCATGGAGGGGTTCCACCGGAGGGCCAAGGTCAGGGGAGGGGCTGAGGGAGGGGCTGGGACTTTGGTGCCTTTTCTATTTGTTTCTTTCTTACCCACACACCAAAAGATGAGATTCTTTTCATAAGTACCCTGGGTCTGAACTGCTTACTTCAGGCAGATTATGGGAGAGGGGTATGAACCACGGCAGCGAGCTCTCAGGCCAGGTCACAAGGGTTCCCTCTCCTCTGGTCTGTGTGCTGGACACATGGGGGGAGCTGCATTGTCTTGTTACCCTCTCTCCAGGCCACCTGTTAACCACACCCTTCTATTCAAGTCTTTCTTCGGGAAGAACAAAATATGATAGTTCAGATTTCATCTTCCTTAGTTAAAAATCTCACTCTAATTGTGCCTTTGGGAGGTGAAGGTACTCCCAAGCCAGTGTATTGGGCTTGGGCAGACAATAAATAGCTTTAGTTTTGCATTTATGCACAATTTCTCTGTTTTCTTCTCTATATGGTTAATATTATTCTCTGTATTATTGGCTTTTTTGTTTAACAATGAGCAGGTGACATGACTCATGAGTTATAGTGCCAGTGGTGATGGGGATGGGGTGGAAATTATCTCCCTTCTCCCAGTGGATTAATATAAGAAGAATGTTATGAGCATTTAATTGAGAGCCAATGCCAGGAAGAAAAGAAAAAGAGTCCAACAGACCCTGGGCACATCAGTGTTTAAGAGAGAAGCACAAGAGGGAGACTTAGAAAAATCTAGATTAGTGGGAAACTATCTTATGGATGCCAAAGTAGAGTTTGGGGAAGTGACTTTGTCATCAAGAATGTCAGATAACTTATAAAAGCCAAGAAGGTATGGAAATAGTTCAAGTGTCCATCTATAGATGACTGAATAAAGAAGATGTGGTGTGTGTGTATTTATATGTATATTTATATCAAATATGTATATAATGGAATATTATTCAGCCATACAAAGAATGAGATCTTGCCACTGGTGACAGCATGGGTGGACCTGGAACATAATATTCTAAGTGAAAAAAGTCAGACAGAGAAAAACAAAAACCCTATGATTTCACTTATATGTGGAATCTGAAAAAACAAACAAATAAAACACTAGAATCCAACTCATAAGTACAGAGAACAAACTGGTGGTTGGTTGCCAGAGGGGAAGGGGGTCAGGGGATGGACAAAATAGATAGAGGGGACTGAGAGGTACTAACTTCCATGTATACAATAAATAAGCCATGGAAATAAAAAGCACAGCATAGGGAATATACGTAATAACTTTTGTAGGGTAAAGCTGGTGACTACAGATATGGTGAGCATTGAGTAATGTAGAGAATTGTCGAATCACTATGTTGTACACCTGAAACTAATATAACATTGTATGTTACCTATACTTAAAAAAAAAAAAAAGAGTGTCAAATATTAGGAGGAGGTCAAGTAGAATGAGATGAAGAAGTTGCTGAGAGAATCAGAAAGCCCTGACAGAAAAGCAGAACAAAGTGTTACCACAGTGACAGAGAAGCTATAGCTCATAGTCAAGCATGCTGGGAATTAGGTGATGGAGCGGTGGATGTTATGAGCATTTAATGGAGAGCCATTGCCAGGAAGAGAAAGAACAGAGTCAAACAGACCCTGAGAATATCACTGTTTAAGAGAGGAGCACAAGACAGAGGAGACTTGGAAAGATCTAGACTAGTGGGGAACCATCTATGGAAGCCAAAGTAGAGTTTATTGATTCCAGTCCAGGGGGCTGCAGACCCAAATCAGACTTGAGAATTAGGGTGATGTGAACCTGAGTCCAGGTATGAGCTAAGAGATTACTCCATTAGACCAGTGTGGACTGGGTGTCCTTATTGGGGTCATGTCCATGGGTGCTCGAATCTTATGGCTCAGGCCCATTTGCAAAACTGCCCTGCATAGCTACAACTTGTTAATAGGCAACTTTGGTTCTCAGGAATCACCCAGGATTTCTCGAGTCAACCCAATTCTCTTAGGATAGTAACCTCAGCTCTAGTCCCCTTAGGACAGTAATTTCCACGTGCTTGAAATAACAAAACTATTTACTTGGTTAGAGTCTTTAACTCTGGGAATTAAAGAAATGATACAATACATGAAATCTACTGTATTCATATTCCTGTGTTAAGTTCTGAAGTGATCTTGTATACAGAAATGTAAAATTTTAAAGAAATTCAGTGTATTAGTTGATCAGCCTCTCCTACCTCAGGGCCTTTGCACTTGCTACTCTTCGGCTTAGAAATCTCTTCCTTCCAATAGTCTCATGCCTTGCTTTACTAAATCCATTGTCTTTACTCAAATATCAACTTATCAATAAAACTTCCCCTAATCACCTTTAAAAAATGTACTTTTTCCTTCCCACCTCTGCTCAATTTTCTTCACCACACTAGCCACCATCTGACATATTATCTATTTTCATTATTTATTTCCCTTCACGGTGCATGAGATACTATTTCTGTGAGATTTAATGATAAGCAAACAAAACAGACTTACCCTTTTTGGAAGAACGGTCTGGTTGCTGCTTTGGGGCTGGAGTGAATCTCAATGGTCATAGTTGAGTAACATAGATCTGAGTAACAGATCTTCTCAAGCACAATAAAAATGAAGAGGACAAAATTGTCCAGAAGGATTCCAAGCATCTTATGTTATTTTATTAAGTTAAATTAAGTTATTATTGTCAGTGATGTGATTTCTTAAGCTTTAAGATATACGCATATGTTAAAAAGAAAATTCAAATAGAACAAAACTATATAAATACAAGGTCAGGTTTTTTTTTTCTACCCCAAGCTTCTGGTCCTTTTGACCTAACTCACTCCACCAGTTTTTCTGCTTTCTTCCGGACATTTTGCATGCACATACTCATGTATAAGAATATCTTTTTTAGGTAATTTGCAATTACAGACTGCACTGCCTTGGTTTTTGAGACTGAAGGTATTTTATAGACGTTCCTATAGAAATACATACAGGCATACCTACTTCTAGAAAAGCTTTTCTTTCATTATTTCATTACATGGGTTGCCACATTTTAAATGAGTAACCTACTGAGGAGCCCAAACAATACCTCAACGAATATCCTTCTAGCACCTCTCTGTTATTTTGTCCACCTATAAATCTATCTGTTGGCTCAGTTATTAGAAGCAGAATTGTTGATATGAGTATATGAGGGCACACGACCCAAGAGTTGAAAGTATTTCCTTCTCAAACCCTAGTTTGGATGAATTAAAACTCGGCTTTACTTCTAGCATTCCCACTGTGTTAGATGTACGCAGGGCTTGATCCTAATAACGAGGATATTTAACAGCTATGCAAATAATATATCAGAGATGTAATTTATTAAAGTGGCACCAGAAAGTACCACTTACGCACTGGGAGATTTGACTTAATAATGCAATTCCACAAGCCTTTATTAAAGGCTTAGTTCATGGGCCTGATTCATTCTTTTGTGCCTGCCTCAGTCACGTGTGTGGTCCTCAGCCCCCACAGAGGGGGGATGGAGGGCCCCTGCCGTGCCTTACCATCTGAAATTGCAGCCGCACTCAGCCTTCTGGCCGTGCTTTTAGTGGCTCAGCTGTGGCTAGCGGGAGAGCTTTCTAGTAACACATTAAGTTGGGGGAGGGAACCCCTCTGCCCCAGGGAATCATGGGCATCCAGCCCCTTCCAGAACATCTGGGCTGGCTCCGCCTCTGTCTGTAACCATATGTCAGGTACACTGCAGGGATGGAACAGCCCAAGTGGAAGGTCCCTGCATAGAATATTAGAGGCGGGGAGACAACCTACAAGTTTTCGTCTCATGAGCCACTCTTAGAACATCACAGACAGGCTTAAGAGCAGCCTTGGAGGAAAAACTGCAATAAAGTCAAACTTAAAAAAATTTTTTTTTGCAATCAGGCAGAAATATTATCTTCAAAAAAACCCTCAGCAACACATTTCTAGGGGTATGCTCCTGAGCCACTTCTCTGGAGGGGGAAAAAGCCCTAGGGGTGCCTGGGTGGTTCAGTCTGTTGAGCTTCCGACTTGAGCTCAGGTCATGACCTCATGGTTCATGGGTTTGAGCCCCACATCGGGCTCTGTGCTGACAGCTCGGAGCCTGGAGCCTGCTTCAGATTCTGTGTCTCCTTCTTTCTCTGTTCTTCCCCTGCTCGTGCTCTGTGTCTCTCTCTCAAAAATAAATAAACATTAAATTTTTTTTTTTTTTTTTTTACAAAGCCTTAATATGTAGTGCTTGCCAATTTCTATGGCATTAAGTATTTCCACTATGGCCAGTCGAGAAGATATGTACAAACTGGCTATGTGTACCTCATAAGTGAGTATGAACTGGCCCTGGCTCACCACGGCACTTTGCCTTTACATAGAAGTGAAAGAACTGTTTGTGTCTCCAGACAGAATCCTTGTTTGTACATTTTCACAATTGTATCAATACTGCCACTTGTCCAATTGGTAGAGGTCAGGGATCATTTTATAACTAATAATAAAGAATATTAGTGTTCCAGTTACTATTGCTGCTGAAAAAACTCTGAAGCATAATGGTCTCAAAAACCTATTTTATTCAATCGACAAGACGAAAAGGCAACTGATGGAATGGGAGAAGGTATTTGCAAATGACCTACTGGATAAAGGGTTAGTATCCAAAATCTATAAAGAACTTAGCAAACTCAACACCCAAAAAAACAGATAATTGGGTGAAGAAATGGGCAAAAGACATGAACAAACAATTTTTCAAAGAATACATCCAGACACATGAAAGGATGCTCGACATCACTCATCATCAGGGAAATACAAATCAAAACCACACTGAGATACTACCTCTCACCCATCAGAGCAGCTAACATTAACAACTCAGGCACCAATAGATGTTGGTGAGGACAGGGAGCAAGGGGAAATCCTTACACTACTGGTGGGGATGCAAACTGGGGCAGCCACTCTGGAGAACAGTATTGAGATTCCTTAAAAAATTAAAAATAGAACTACCCTACGACCCAGTAATTGCACTACTAGGTATTTACCCAAAGGATACAGGAGTCCTAATTCGAAGGGGCACATGCACCCCAATGTTTATAGCAGCACTATCAACAATAGCCAAAGTATGGAAAGAGCCCAAATGTCCATTGACTGACAAACGGACAAAGAAAATGTGGTATATTTATACAATGGAATATTACTCAGTGATCAAAAAGAATGAAGTTTTGCCCATTTGCAACAACGTGGATGGAACTTAAGTGTATTATGCTAAATGGAATAAGTCAGTCAGAGAAAGATAAATCTCATATGATTTTACTCATGTGTGAAATTTAAGAAACAAAACGGATGAACACAGGTGAAGGGAAGGAAAAATAAAATAAAAACAGATGAAGGCAAACCATACAAGACTTACATACAGAGAACAAGCTGAGGGTTGCTGGTGGGGTGTTGGGTGGGGGGATGGGCTAAATGGGTGATGAGCACAAAAAGAGGGCACTTTTTGTGATGAGCACTTGGTGTTATATGTAAGGGATGAATTGCTAAATTCTACTCCTGAAACCATTATTACAATATATGTTAACTAACTTGGATTTAAATAATAAATAAATAAATAATACCTATTTTATTATGCTCATAGAGTTTTGCAGATCAGGAGTTTGGACACGGGAGATTTGGGGATGACTTATCTCTGTTATATTATTGGGACCTCAGTTAGGAAGACTCAAAGGCTCAGTGTGATAACTGGACGAATGGGGTCATCTGTATGGCATCCTCACATGTCTGGTGGCTGATACTGGCTTTCATCTGTTACTGCAGCTGAGGTTCTTGGCCAGGGCATCTATTAACAGCCCTCCATGTGGCTGCTTGAGCATTCTCATAGAGTGGTGGCTAGGTTTCAAGAGCAAGCATTCCAAGAGAACTAGATGAAAAATGTATTGCTTTCTTTTTTTTAAGTTTATTGAGGCATGCCTAAAAAATTGTTTGAACAACTGACTTCAGCTCAGGTCATGATCTTGCAGTTCATGAATTCAAGCCCCACATCAGGCTCTGTGTTGACAGCGTGGAGCCTGGAGCCTGCTTTGAATTCTGTGTCTCCCTCTCTCTCTGCTCCTCCCCTACTTGCACTCTGTCTATCTCTTGCTCAAAAATAAATAAACATTAAAAAATATTTAAAAATTTTTTTGATAGAGACAGAGATAGCTTGATTGGGGGAGGGGCAGAGAGAGAGAGAGAGAGGCAAAGAGAGAGAGAGAGAGAAAAAAAAGAATCCCAAGAAGGCTCCATGCTGCCAGTACAGAGTGTGATGTGGTGCTTGAACTCACAAAACTTTGAGATCATGACCTGAGCCAATATCAAGAGTTGGACGCTTAACCGACTCAGCCACCCAGGTGTCCCCAAAGCTGTATTTCCTTTTATGATGTAGCCTTGTTTCATATTTGTTTCTTTCTTCAAGGGAGTTTTTAAGACACAATGTCATTGCTAAAATTATAAGCCCATCCAGGTTCAAGGGGAGGGAATACAGATGCAACCTCTCAATAGGAGGAGTATCAAAGCCCCATTTGAAGAAAAGTATGTGGAATAGGAGGTATTTTTATGGCTAGTTTTAGAAAAATACAATGTGTCTGAATTGGCATTTAGTGAACTCTTCAGAGAAGTAGACAGGGAATTACTCCCATCCAGTTCTTCCCTCAAACTCCCTTGAAGCTTTGATCCTTCAGGGAGATATCTAAGAGCTCTGTTAACTATCCATTTTTTTAAGGTGTTTCAGACTCTATGTTCTAGACTCAATCACCAGAGAACAGTGTGAGGGGATTCTTGGCTTAAGAGACCAAAAGAATCATATTCATCTATCCAACAAAAACTCATTGGCACCTGGAATGTGCCAGGCACCATGCTGGATCCTTGAGAGAACAGACAGATATGGGTCCTGCCTTCTAGGGGATTGTCTCCAAAGTAACAAATAAATGAGCAAAATATTGATATCTTGTAGCAAGTACTACAAAGACAATAAACAGGGTATGTGATTGAGAATGACTGGCAGGGTGCTTATGCTGGATAACCAAGTCTAAAGTCCCAAGGTAGGAAGGAGTGAAGTGTGTTGTAGAGGCACAATGATAAAGGGGGAGTCAGATATGACCAAAGGACAGAGTGGTGATAACATTGTGAAGCCATCAGTCCAAAGACAACATTAACACTGGGGTGGGGGTGGGTAAAAGGTGACCCAGAGAGATGGTACAGATGGCAGGGATGGGAAGGCCTGGTGCACAGAGGAACACCCTGTTTTTCCAAAAACAGGGTGAGGGGGAAAGAGGAGAGAGGGAGGGAGGGCCGTGATGGAAGAGGGGAACTAGAAATCACAACAACACAAATGCTATCAAAGGGAATGATTCCAGAATGCAAGAGCACCCAACTGCTGAACTCAGTTGATAGGCTGAGGAAGAAGGGGCCAAACATGAGTCCATGGGGTGGAGAACATGGGGGTTATTGATGTTGAGAAGAGTCATTTCACTGGAGTGGAGAAACCAAAAGCCCCATGGGAGAGAGAGATGAAGAGGCAGAGGCAACATTTGTGGTTAAATCTCTTGAACATTTTTGCCAGAAGGGAGAAAAGAGAAATGGAGCATTACCATTTTCTAAAGCACGAGTTATGTTATATCACAGCTCATTCAGGCTGCTATAACAACTACCAGAGGAGGTGGACTGGATGGCTTGTGAACAACACAGATTTATTTCTCACAGTCCTGGGGGCTGGAAGTCCGAGATCAGGGTTCTGGCACAGTCATGTCCTGTGGAGCGCCCTCTTTTGGGTTATAGACTGCCATTTTCTCATGGTATTCTCATCTGGTGGGAAAACTGGTCAAGAGCTCTCTAGGGTCCCTTGTATGAAGGGACTAATCTTACTCATGAGGGCTCCCGCCTTATGGCCTCATCATCCCTCAAAGATCCCACCTCCTAAAACCATCACAATGGGGGTTAGGATTTCAACATGTGAATTTTTGGGGATTTTTTTAAGTGTTTTAATTTAGTTTTGAGAGAGAGAGAGAGAGAGAGAGAAAGAGACAGCATGAGCAGGGGAGGGTTAGAGAGAGAGGGAGACACAGAATCTGAAGACAGGCTCCAGGCTCTGAGCTAGCTGTCAGCACAGAGCCCGACACAAGGCTTGAACCCACGAACTGTGAGATCATGACCTCAGGCGAAATCAGATGCTTAACCGACTGAGCCACCCAGGCACCCTGGTCCACTGCATATTAAGTAATAATTGGTTTAATGTAAATGTAAAGCTTTAAAAAATATTATTTATTTTGAAAGAGAGAGAGAGCGAGCATGCATGCACCTACAAGTGGGGGAGGGGCAGAGAGAGAGAGGAGAGAGAGAATCTCAAGCTGGCTCTGCATTGTCAGCACAGAGCCGGATGTGGGGCTCCATCCCGTAACCTGGAGGTCATGACCTGAACTGAAATCAAGAATCTGACATTTAACTGACTGAGCCACCCAGGTGCCCCGCAAACGAAAAGTTTTGAGAAACTTAGCTTTAAAAAAAAGTCTTTACTACCTACCCATTTAGAGCCTTGGTAAGCTAATGTGCATTATGAATTCTCCTCCTTGTTTGATTACAGAAAGCTTTTTATAATCTGAAAAAAAATTTAATTTCTCTTTTCAAAAATTGTAATTATATTTTCATTGACAATTTTTATTTATTTTTTTAATTTAAAATGTTAACTGCAATTGCACTTTGCAACCAGGACTAATGGAACAAACTTTGGAAAATACTGAGTTTACCTTTACTTTTTGTCCTTAAGTTTTATATAGGGAGGATATGAGGAAAGCTTACTAAACGTGCACTTCTCTGTCCTTGGCAAAGCGATCCTAAGCACATTATCAGTTAAGTTAGTCAATGTGCCTTATATAAAGAACTTCGTGACAAATTCCTTTTACAAATCAATACTAGGAAAAATAAATTGCTTCTCTGGATGAATTGGGGCAGTTAAAAATACCAATCAGTGAATCAAGGATGAATCACAGCATCGTAGATCTAAAAATGACCTGAGGTTAACCTCGTCAATCCCACTACTTTTACAGAGAAGAACACAGACCCGGAGAGGTTAGAGAACCGGCTGATGCCCTGGGCTCCTCAGCAGCCACCTCTCCGCCCAGCCAGCCCTCCGGTCGTGCCCAGTGGGGAAATGCCAGGGCATGTGTCTTACCTTACAGAGCTCCCAGGAAGTCTTTGGCAGTGAATCTTGTCCTCAACCACAGTAAGCAATTCACCCCAACTGCCTGATAACATCTACGATCCTCTCTTAAAATTACTGTTTTTTTCTTACTGTTTTTAAAGAATATGCGTCCCCTGGCTTTTAGTTAATAGCTCCAGATACTCTTAGAAAGCATAATCCTAAATTACGTTAATTTAAAAAAATTAAGTACACAGAGGAATTTACAAATTTCACGTGTTTGGAACCCGGGAAGCCTTTTCCTGTGTAAGCCATGTGAAACATGGTGGTTAGCTTCTACCATCAAAATCCTGAATCCGTAATGGAGTTGAAGTTTATCCACCTGTTCTCCCTTGGACTGGTCTATTAACGCCCAATGGGGGCTTGTACCATAAACCGTTTATTCCTGCCTATGAGGAGGGAGACTTCTGGTGGAAGCAGCACTGAGCGCAACAGAGCCCTCTATGGGTCACACACAGAAGCGCAAGCTGAGATCTGTACATTCCTGCTGTCCCTCCTTCACTTACATGGTTTTAAAGGCATATTATTAAGCCACCATTAAAACCCACAGTGTTTTGGTTTGGCATTTAAATGATATTTTTGGGGTGAAATTGCCTTTAGGATTTTGCCTACTGTACCCAGGGGCTGGTTATGTTAACCTAAAATATAGTCCCTGGAACAAAAAGTTTAGAAGGTAACAGAAGAAGTACATAGTAAGAAAAATCTCAACCTATATTAAATCGGAGTCGAAAAAAGAGTGGCGAGAATGAGGAAGAAGCACTACTTATTGAGATAGTGACTATTTTCTATGGAAGGACGCTAATCACATATTCAAGGAGTTGTAGGACTCTCTAGAAGGAGAGTAAAAAGGATGCCACACCGAATACAGCACTACTTTCACTGGGAACCCAGAGCCAAGAAATACTGACAAGACTAAAGACAAAAGAGGCTATCTTAAAAGCAATTAAAGAAAGAAGACACGTTACTTTTAAAGAACTGATGGCAATTACTTTTCATGAGCAATAAAAGAAGTCAGAAAGCAGTGGTCTTACTTCCTCAATGGATTAAAAAAATTTTGATGTCTGTATCTAGCTAAAATACCCATAAAGTAGGAGTCTCAATGAAGATATACTCAAATAAACACAAAAATGAGTTTTTTACTACTAGCCTTACAGATAACATAAACAGTTGATTAACATGTATTTTGTATGTTATACGTATTATATACTGTATTCTTACAATAAAGCAAGAGAAAAGATCATTTTCTTTTTACTAAGAAAGCATGAGGAGAAAGTACATTTACAATGCTGTCCTATATTTATTGGAAAAAAAAAATCTGTGTGTACGTGGACTCACACAGTTCACATTCATGTTGCTTAAGGGTCAATCGTATTATATTTCTTTTCTTTTAGTGGTTACAGTAGAAAGTACAGCATGCATTGTTACAGCATGCATTGTTACCTTACCAAGGTCTAATGTTAAATATTTTTCGTCTCTTTTTGTCTAATATGAGGACATCGGGATACTTTAAATATATTCACACCCCTTCTGACTTGCAGGCTATTGTTGGGTGAGGAGGGTGGAACCCTCTTTGGGAAGGTCTGGACTTTGGAAAAGAGTAATATTATACCATACGGAATGAGACCTTCCTGTGTGATTCCACAAAATCTTTAGCAATGACTTCAGAAATCATGACATTCTTAGGTCATTTGTTTTCCTACGGAAACTGCAGTAAGGCTGAGTTCATGTTCCGGTTGATTTCACCTAGATCAGGGTCAATAGGCATGGATGAAGGAATACAAGTCTGACTGATAAACAAGTTTTGGTCAAAAGTGGGAAGTTAGCCTTCAGGGTGTCAGAGGTGGACAATTACTGATGACGGCCTAGTCCAGGGTTTAATCATGGGAGAGGTTATTGAAAGAATGTGGCAGTGAAGTTTCTGGAAGTGAGGAAGTGAAGACACAGAGGCAGAATTCATTCATAACAACTCTCATATTTTGATTATCATTGCTTACTCCTAATGGCTTTCATTATAACAAGCCAATCACTTTAGTGTGTGTCTTTTCAATCTACCGCCTCTATATGACATCAAAATATCCAGATGAAAAGTGAAAAGTTGAGGACCACTCAGAAGGTGGTTTGAGTAACACCAAGCATGCAGCAGTGGGAAGATAAAATGTCACAGTGATTGATGAATCACCTTTATCCAGACAGTTTGAAGTCAAGTAGGAACAGCCAGAAAATGGATATTGACAGACAATTTCCTAGAAATGAAATTTAGTACTTGGAATAGGTCATTGCATCTAGCCTGAGAGCCTACAGAAAACAGGGCCTCCATATTAGCCAAAATTAAAGTTGGCCAGATGAAAGGCAAGAGCCTGGGAAGTCTGTCAAAGGAAAGATTTTGAAAATTTAGTAGCAGAAGATGAAAGACAATGTCACAAATAAGATAAAACAGCCTTGGAAGTAAAACCTACATGGGAAGCAAAGGTCAAGAAATACAAGAAGATAAAGCTCAGGATGCATTAGTGGTCCAGACCTACAGGGAATATACTTCCGAGAATAAATGGAACAAGACCTTAAAGAGGACCTTTACAAAGTTTAAGGCCTATTCTTACCTGTGGTCTAAGATAGGATTTAAATTTTGTTGCAGCTAGGTACAGATGAAGAATAAATCATGTTTAAGTGCACTACATAATATTCTTAATTAAGTAGAAGTCAGAGCAATGAGGCACCAGTTCGGTTGACCATGATCTATAGATGCTTCTTAGATCGCATGCACAGAATCACATGGGGATCTTTGTCGCAGATTCTGATTCAATACATCTGTCATTTCTAAAAAGCTCTCAGGTGATGCCAGTGCAGCTTGTCCCTGGACCACACTGTGAGTGACAGGCTGTAGAGTGGAGGCTGCCACATGGACTCCCAAGAACGCTCCCCAGGTAATCCTGATATGCAACAGGAGTTTGGAACCAAGTCTACTGAAAACCTTAGAGATTAATTAATACAGGAACTGGAGGAATCAGGAAAGACAGTCATAAAGCCTTTCCAAATAAAATTAATTTTTTTCCTAGCAGCATGTAGAAAACAATATTGTAGATGATTGTATAAAGTATCTAAAGCAGCCATCAGAAATTTGGAGAGGGGCTGGTACGTTTTTAGTAAACCATACAGTGGAAGGTGTTAAAAGCCTGGAGTGGATAAAAAAGGAAAGATGGACTGAGTAAATCTGTAGACATGTTTACACTTTGGAAAGTCTTTAAGTCTTTAATTATACTTTTAATCTTTTGGATAATAAAGGTGGCCGGTAACTCCATGTGTTTAAAGAGCCAGGAATGCAGACAGAGAAGGAGAGGGAGAGTATCTGAGCTGATGTGTGTATGAGCATGCATGTAGTGAAAGTGTGTGTGTGTGTGCGCGCGTGCGCGCGCTCGCGCACGCATTCAGTCAGTGAAGCCCTACTTTCACTGGGAACCCAGAGCTGAGAAATACTGACATCCTGCATGAGTGCCATACCTCATATTACATTTAGGTGGTGAAAATACAATGCTGTTCACACATCTACCCTCTTTCAACTTTACCAGACTCTTCTAATTTCTGTAGACTCCCTTACCTCTTCAGGACTGAACGGGATTTAGTCTCTGCTACATTCCATTTTGTCCCTTTTAGTGAAACATAATTAGATGCAAATATAAATCACACAACTATTGTCAGAATTCAAATGGGTTCTGATGAGAATTAATATTTTCCATTCATAGAAGTACTAATTCTGAACACACAATAAGGCAAAAATTCAAAATTAGGCAGAAACCACTCATCTCTCAAGCAGAAATAGCTATATTATAGTCATCTTATAGAGCTTAGAATTTTACAATCAAGATATCAGGGCTTTATGCTATAAATGATTTCTTATCCTCTTTCCCAAATCTTACCCTCATAATGACAATTGAATAAATGAATATGTGACAGAATTAATTGAATGCTATTATCTTCACTTTAGAGTTTTAATTTCAGATCTTGTCTCATTAACACAATTATCTAGGATAGTATTATGTCAAACGAACACACAACTGTGATGTACTGTATATATTAATCAGAATTCTTGGTTTGCAAGCGACAAACTCAACTCATACTGATTCAGATCAAAGGAAAATAAATGTATGGGCTCATGTAACTATAGAATTGAAGTGCACTTGAGGTACATTTGGACCCAAAGAGTTGATTTTTCAATCTTTTTCTCTGTCTTTTTCTGTTTCCTTTCCATGTTGGCCTTCTTCTTCCCATAGCAGACTGCTTTTTCCGATCAAGGAAGGTGTCTCAAAGGAGCTTGAATTTATAGATTTTAAGACTGGAGTTCCCAGAACAATAAAAACAAACTTTTTCCATATCCACGGCAGAAAAATCCCTGGGAAGATTGTGATTCAGCCTGGCTTACATGTCTGCCTCTGAAACCATCATGATGGCCATAGGGCCAGAGCCTTCTAATTGTTCTCAGTTGGGTCACATGCCCATCCCTGGCACTAAAATGTGGCCAGCATGGTCCCCACCTTGACAACCTTCATTGTAAGAAGAACGTTTCCCCTGATAGGCAAGTTGATAATGTATTTCTACGTCATTATAGGCCTCACTTGAATGGTAGGTAAGCTGAGACTCATGCAGGTACTGCCAAGGAAGGAAGAGAAATACCTGGAAGGAGCTAAGGGAAGGTTAAGGGACAAGAGAGGGAGAGAGAGCACCCTAAGCAGGCTCCACACTCAGCACAGAGCCCAACCTGGGGCTCAATTTCATGAACCATGAGATCATGACTTGATCCAAAAATCAAGAGTCAGAGGCTAAACCAACTGAGCCACTCAGGCACCCCTAAAAGCATGTAGTATTAAATGCAGGAATATTCATAATGATGTGTGATGTGAGATCTAAAATTATCCTCTAATATCTTTAAAGCATGATTATCATGATTGTGTGTTTTGTCAGCTCAGCTGAGCTGGAGAGAAGCTGAGCTGTTGGGTGCCAGAGTAGCCGACTAAAGCCACAAACAAACACGAAACAACAGTGAAGCCTTTAATCACTGATTGTGATAGTGTGACCAAGAGGCCTAACTCAGAAAGGGCACTAGCTCCTAATTGTTCCGCTTTTCCCATGGAATGATGCCCCTGGCAAGGTTCAAGTGGATCGAGCAGACGTGGTGATCGTATCACTATGGAGGGAGGCAACACAAGACTCTTGCAGTTAAAAAAAAAAAAAAACTTTAAAAAACATGCTTATTTATTTTTTGAGAGACAGAGACAGAGCACAAGCAGGGGAGGAGCAGAGAGAGAGGGAGACCCAGAATACGAAGCAGCTCCAGGCTCTCTGAGCCATCAGCACAGAGCCCGACGTGGGGCTTGAACTCATGAACCATGAGATCATGGCCTGCAAGGCTCTTGCAGTTTAATGGCCCCTATGGTTTTATGGATCATATATAAATGTGATCTGTCTCATGTTTAATCTAGGGGGTGGAAAGAGGGGAAGAGGGAGGGCTAGAAGTGGAAAGATGTCCTCAAGGTTTCCAATAAGGACACCTCCCAATCAAGGCTCCAGGGCTAGGAATGCAGATTTGTAGAAGGGGGTGGTCAGCCAGGGGGGCCCGAGTCCTTAACTGTAACTTCCAGAACAGCCTGCAATGCACTGTGTGGGCGGGATGCTTTCTCCCAGGAGGCCTGCCAGTGAAGCCTTTGTAATTGCTCATAACTGGGCCTGAAAAATCACAGAGAAGTTTTAAACTTTTTTTAAAGGCTCAATCTCACCAGCCTCGACATCATGACCTGATGACCTGAGCTGAAATCAAGAGTCAGATGCTTAACCTACTGAGCCACCCAGGAGGCCCAGTCACACAGAGATTTTTAGCCAGGAGGCCAACTCCTCACATTTGTTTCCATCAAATTATATCAAAGCTAGAGTTTTGATAGCATTTTAATGTAAGATGACAAAACAAAAAGATGTATTTTTTGCAATGGCTCATTCTTATCATGGTAGGGAAATGAGGTACAAACTGACAATAAATGGGTCATCATTATTTCTATAACTCCTGGTCCCAGATTTTTTTTTTTGTTTTTTTTTGTGCTCTGCTGAATAAAAAGAATTCAAAGACCTGCAGCATTAAAAGTACCTATAGATTTCATTTTACACTAACTTTTATTACTTATCCATTATTCATCCTCAAGTACTCATCCTGCCTATGATGACATGCCAGTTACAAGAATCTTACACTTAAAAATAAAAGTTTATCTATTTATTTATTTATTATTATTTTTTAAAATGTTTTATTTATTTCTAGGAGAGAGAGAGAGAGACAGCGTGAGCAGGGGAGGGTCAGAGAGAGAGGGAGTCACAGACTGAAACAGGCTCCAGGCTCTGAGCTGGCAGTCAGCACAGAGCCTGACATGGGGCTTGAACCCACAAACCGCGAGATCATGACCTAAGCGAAAGTCGGATGCCCAACCGACTAAGCCACCCAGGCGCCCCTATCTGTTTATTTAGAGAGAGAGAGAGCAAGAGAGAGCACGAGCATGTACAAGCAAGAGGAGGGGCAGAGAGAGAGGAGAGAGAGAATCCCAAGCAGGCTCTCTGCTGACAGCGCAAAGCCCCACATGCGGCTTGATCCCATGAACTGTGAGATCATGACTAAAGCTGAAATCAAGAGTCAGACACTTAAATGACCTATGCAGGTGCCCCAAGAATCTTGTGCTTTTTAAAAGTAAATCATAACATTTTCTCAGGCTTCAATGGACAGAAAATTCTTTATGAGACAAAATTTGTCTCCCTGTCTCTTCACCCACTGATCTTGGGATCCTGCAGAACAACTATGATCCCTTTTTTCAACAGGCTATTCTACAGATGTTTGAAGATAATGGCCACCTATCTTTCAGACTAATCTTACCAGAGCAAACATCCTTAGTTGCTTCATTATCCTTGTATAATATGGTTTTGAGAACCTTCGCTCTGCCCATCTCCTCTGAGCAACCTTGCCTGCCCGTGTTCCTATAGAAGTATAGTGCTTACCCCCTCATAGCCTGGAGCCTGCTCCCTCTCTCTCTCTCTCTCTCTCTCTCTGCCCATCCCCTGATCATATTCTGTTTTTCTCTCTCTCAAAAATAAATAAAAATTTTAAAAAATTTAAAAAGAGGGGGCTGCCTGGGTAGCTTATTTGGTTAAGTGTCCTACTTGGACTCAGGTCATGATCTCATGGTTCATGAATTCAAGCCCCCTATAGGGCTCTGTGCTGACAGCTCAGAGCCTGGGGCCTGCCTCAGATTCTGTGTCTCCCTCTCTCTCTGCCCCTCCCCTGCTCATATTCTGTTTCTCTCTCTCTCAAAATAAATAAATAAAGAAAGAAAGAAAGAAAGAAAGAAAGAAATAAAATAAAACACTTAAAAATTAAAAAAAAAAAAGAAATATAGTGCTTACAATCATTCAGACAGCATAGAGAGCAGCCCCTACCTCTCTTGCTTTAAGTTTGGTAGTTTGCTTTACTATAGCCAAAGACCAAGTTCCCTCTTAGGAATTGTTCTATCACCCTGTTAACACACACTGAACTTACAAGAAAACTCCCAAGCTCTTTTCTTGCAAAGTTTACATCTCCTTTATTTCTACTTGTTCAGTTGCTTTGGGACTCCATTTTTAGTGTAAAAATGCAACCTTATATACTTCTCAATTTGGCATTTATCATATGGTCCCTGTCTGTCTTAAGAGTACAATAAATAAACAGTAAAGAATAATGGCTAACACATAGACTCTTAAAACACTATAAATTTTTAAATAAACCTGATGCAAAAAAACCCTGCAAAACAAATGTTTTTCCAATGAGCTATAAGGGAAACAATCAGGTGAAGAACTAGAACTTTGCCCATCACTCCAGAAGCCCCTCCGATGTGGCCAATCCAAGTCTCAGCACCTGTCTCCCCTAATCAGATATAACTATATAGATATGGTCATAGAAACTAACCTAGTAGCTCAACTTTTTGTGTTGTTTAAATATTTTCAATATTCAGATACATCAATAGACACTGATGTTTACCCATTTAAAGAAATTATGACTAAGTATCTCTTAATCTCTAGTTTCACTCCCCACCCTCATCTCTTTATTTCTCTTAAAAGTTACCTGTCACATTTGACCTCAAGAGTCACATACAGTGTGGAAATTTTTACAGCACGATCATGGTACAATTTAACATGCTCCTTTGCCCTTTGTATTTCCTGCCAATTGGTGGTTAGATCTAACGTCTTGATCAGACTCATGTTTAATCCTTATGGCAAGACTATAGGTGGTGGTGTGTTTCTTTTTCCTTCCAGCTTTATTGAGATATAATTGATACATAACATCGCATAAGTGTAAAGTGTACAATATGTTTCTCCCCATAAATTAAAAACATTTTTTATTTGACTATAATTGGCACAAAATGTTATAGTAGTTTTAGGTGTACAACATAGTGATTCAACTCCTCTCTATGTTATGTTATGCTCACCTCAAGTGTAGCTACCATCTGTCATATAGTGTACAATATGTTGATTGGATACACTTACAGATTGCAAAATAATTACCACCAGAGCTAGCTAATACCTGCATCACATCATATAATTACTATTTTTGTGTGTGTGGTGAGAATACTTAAGATCTACTTTGGTAGCAACTTTCAAGTATATTATAGGTTGTATTAGCTATAATCACTATCCTCTACAAAAGATCCCAAGAAACTTTCCATATTATAACCGGCACTCTTTGTGTGGTACTGTGTTCTATCATGAGGAGGCATATCATGTTCAGTCATTTCTTTTTTGGGATGATAGAAGTTGATGATGCTCAATGCTTAGATCCATTAATTAATTTACTGGGACTTGGAGACAGTATTCTTTCTATCATTCCTTGCAAATTATTTATTGTAGATTCTGTAAGGAGACATTTCACTCATTTACAATTTGCTTATTGAGTGATAATTCATTTAGAAAGGATGAATATTTTTTCTTTCCTTTCATTTATTGGCTTTGAAGATGATAAATTGGCATCCTATCATTCTTTAAAGGTAAACAATTTTTAAAATATTCTTAAAATATTTTTAAATTTTTAAAATATCATTATGAGCCTGTTGGTTTAATGGACTTAATCAATTGCAATGACCCCTTTGCAAACTGTTTGTCTTTGGCTGGCAAGAAAGCCTCTTCAGGTTGGTTTCTAAGTATTTTTGACATGACCCTTATGGTCTTTGATAACTTCCTTCCTATCTGGTATTCTAGGTTCATCTTGTTTCATTTCCTACCTAGAATGAGTCATTTCCCCCAACAAATTCTAAGTTCTTTCTTAAGATAGTAACCTAGGTCCTGTTGGATAAACAATGATGCATGAGATAACTAACTCTCAAGACAAAATGAAGACAGATCATCCAAGAGAACTCCCCACCTCTGTGTGGGATTTACTGAATATATAAAGAATGAACTGGAGATATTGATTATGAGATGAAGATTATTTCCATGTCACCAAGAAGTTACCCATTTAAAATACAATCAAAGTGAAAGTCATTACAAGTTTTGGAAATGTTTGTCCTTTATTCATTCGTTAATTCAACTTGCATTTATTAGCCACCTGCTGTGTGCCAATGGCTCAGAAGAGAGTACTTATCCTGAAACTATATCTATGAGGTCTCTGGTAATCGAAGATATAATAGTGTTTGGAGAGAGTTTCTAGAGCAAGAAGAGAGGGGATGTGAGCTTAAAAAGATATTGACACTTCAAGAATGAGCACTGTAGGAAGAACTGGCAAAGAAGACTGGAAGTCTTGACCAGAGAGGAGGGAACAGGAGAGCATAGTACCAAAGAAGCCTGGTGGAGAGAATTTTCCTGGTAAGTGTCAAATTCTGCTGAGTTCAGTCAAGATGAGTAATAAAAAGTGTCCACTAGATTTAGCAATAAGAGGGTCACTGGCAGCTTTGGTTGAATGAACCTGTCTTGTGGAAAACTCCAGCATCTACAGTTTAACACATTTCACAGATGGTATGAGAGCCACGGCTCTAGCCTCTTCCCATAATCCCTCCTTTGGAGTCTGCCCAGTCATTTGATTTACTATTTCTTGGACCACCCCTCGCTATCCCCACCACAAGTAAGTCCCCCTATCTGAGGCCAATTCAGGTTTCCTGATGTTGTATCTAAGTCAGCATTCCAAGGTCCCACTTGGCAGGGAGTAAAAACCAGATACAGGAAGAAGTTAAAGATATCTTAGGGTCCAGCTAGGTTGACTGAGTAGATGGTGATGCCTTTTAGCAAAATTGAAAAAAATAGATTTAATTATAAAAGAGTGGCCTAACAAGAACAAATAGAAGGGCTGTGGAGCTCAGAGTTTAGAAACAGGTAAATTGGAGAGTGTTTTCTAATATTTTTCCTGGGTAGAGGAAGGAAATCATGATGAGTGGATAAATCTATTTGGTGAAGACAGGATCATCCCTGTGATGAGAAGGATGATGCATTGGGGACCGACAATTTGCAACTGTCACATACTCACTTTTGCTCATATTCTACATTTACCAAGTAATATTCTGATGGTTTAATTTACTTTTCTACAATTAAAGCAACATTGGGGGACCTGGGTGGCTCAGCCAGTTAAGCATCTGAATCTTGACATTGGCTCAGGTCATGATCTCACAGTTCATGAGTTTGAGCCCTGCATCAGGCTCTGTGCTGACAGGGGCTCTCTCTGTCCTGCCCCTTAAAAAAAATAAATAAATAGTAGGGGCGCCTGGGTGGCTTAGTCGGTTAAGTGTCCGACTTTCGNAAAAAAATAAATAAATAGTAAAAAAAAAAAAAAAGCAACATATGCTCATGCCACAGAACTTGAAAAATAGGAAGAAGTATAAGGAAAAGAAAACACCTCATGTAGCACACAATCCAAATAAAATGATAGTATATTATTTTTGAATGTTTTGATAATATACTTAATGATATTTTCATATACATATAAAATTATCCTTCAGATAATATATGTTAGTGACTACAAAATATTCTATTTTGGCTATTTAGAGAATTCCAACATTCTGCCATTATAAATGACATTGAGAGGAGCATTCATATCACAAATTTTTGTCTGCTTTTGAGGTTGTTTACTTAAGATAGATTCTTAAAAACTTAAGTACTTGGTCAAAGGACATTAATATTTTTTAACCCTTTATTGCATATTGCCAAATTGCCTTCCGGAAATATTGTATCAACTGAATTCTCAATAACAGTCCTTGAAAATGACAGTTCTCCAGTGTCCTCCCTAAGAAGACATTACCTGGTTTTAAGATATTGGAAATTTGGGGAAAAGATATATTATCCTATTATTTTAATTTGTATTTGTTTTTTGCTAAACAGTAATTTTGAAAATTACTCATGTGTTTATAGTCATTT
This sequence comes from Crocuta crocuta, assembly GCF_008692635.1. Classification (NCBI taxonomy): domain Eukaryota; kingdom Metazoa; phylum Chordata; class Mammalia; order Carnivora; family Hyaenidae; genus Crocuta; species Crocuta crocuta. The sequence goes on from NW_027527955.1 coordinate 9,601,787, forward strand.
TTATTTGTGTTTATTACAAATTACATGTTTATGTTTTATGCCTGTTTTTCTATATAGGCATATAGTATCATCCATTCTGATTATTTCATAACATTTATATATTAGAAATATTAATCCTTTGCCTACCATTTTAACTGCCAGTATTTTTCTTGCTTGTTGGTTATTGTTTAATTTGTCACTTGTTTACATCAGTTTTGAAATTTTTATGCAGATGAGCCTATCATTTTCTTTCTTTATATCACAGGGTTTTAAGCTTAGAAAAACAATTTCTTCTTTACAAATAGGACGTATATTTAGCTACTATTTCTTGTCATTGTTTTTACATTTTAACATTTGTCTTGATTCATCTATAACTCATTGTGGTGTGTCTTGTAAAGTGATGGCCACTATTTGTTCGCAATCACCTATTTTTGTAGGTCATTTACTAAATACATTCTCCCCACACTGTGTGGCTGTGGCATAGAAAGAAATGACATGGAATGCCATTTAGGAGAGCACAACCAAATGAACAGACAACATCTAGAGAGAAAGCCATGTGAGAAAGTATTCACGTGAACGCCCACATCAAAGTGGGTTGGCACGAATTACACAGAGTCACCAAACCTTCTTGATATCAGCAACTACATGGAAATGGAGGAAAATCAAAGGGATTTCTGGCAGATCTGAGAGCTAAGCCCCTCAAAATTCCCAACACAGGGAAAGTGCAATAGACTGGCCTGAGAACAGAAAAACCCAGACAGCATTTCGTAACCTTCAATTTACGGGTGACCCTGGGAACCTTCAAAATTAACAAGCCATACTCCCTTGCAGAACAAAGCTACAGACTGAAGACAAACTGCCAGGAGTAAAATCTAAACCAAGCAGGATGAGAACAATAAGTGCACAAGAAAGAGCTTGTTCTAGATCTGGTTGCCCCTGAAAACAAAGCCCGTACAAGGGCTTGTGGCAGATGGGTTATTTGGGATGGGATCCAGGGAAAGGGAGAGCGGCCCTGATGATGTGAGATGTGAACGAGGACAATGCAATGTAAGGATGCCTCTTCTGCTTGCTCACCCCAGGGGAAAGCGGAACTCAATTCTACCAGAATGTACTGAGGAGTTTCTTGTGATTTGTTATGTGGCCTATGATACATGATCAATTCTCAAAGATGTTTCCTGTGTACTCTAGAGATATCTGTAAGCATCTTTAGCATTGCCATTAGAGGATTATTTGATAGGATTTATTTTTTTCCATGAAGCTTAATTGAGAATCCTGGCAACAACTTCCAGTAGATTTGTTTTGGCTGGTGGGACAGGGGTGGGGAACTCGGGATGGGACGGCAGAGTTAGAGAGAGTGCTAGATACGGCATTTGCTCTCTGATAAGTAAAGCAAACAAAGGTTAATGATTCAAATAAGACAACTGAAAAAGATGGAGATATATATGATACAGATGAATTCAGTGTATTATGTGTTAAATAAAAAATTGATAACAAACCTTCCCAGTATTGACTCTTTCCATGTCCTTTAATGGATATTCAAGTGTGGAGAGTGAAATAAATACTTCCTATGAAATCACAACTGCCTAATAAAGTACAGATTATTGATTAGTTTGCCAGTGCTATGAAAGATTTGCCTTGGCCTCACTATTGCACATGACAGCCAGGTATAGCTACAGATATACATATAGATATGCATATATGATTATTATGTGTACATATAAATTAAATAATCTGTACTGTAAGTATATATGTGTGTTATGTAGTCTGGATTATTGTGTATATGTATATATGATTATCATATTATTCTGGTTACTCATCATGCCCAAATACAGATATTGTGAACTAGTTATCACAGTAACAATCTTACAGTCACCCTGGGCATTATCCTCAAGCTCTGGATACCATTTGGAAGGTTATCCTTCTTTATCATGACCATATGGATGGCCATGCCAGGGAGCCATCTTCTTGTTTATTTTTGTTTCTCTTTCTTTAAAAAAATTTTTTTAACATCTATTTATTGTTAAGAGACAGAGAGAGACAGAGTATGAGCAGGGAAGGGGCAGAGAGAAGGAGACATAGAATCTGAGGCAGGCTCCAGGCTCTGAGCTGTCAGCACAGAGTTGGACATGGGGCTCGAACCCACAAACCATAAATAAGATCATGACCTGAGCTGAAGTTGGATGCTTAATCAACTGAGCCACCCAGGTGCCGCATGTTTCTATCTCTTTCTTACATGAGTGCCCTCTGTGGAAACCCCAACACGGAAGGTTCTCGAGACATGATTACAGATAACATTTAAAATTGTACTGACAGAGAACAAACTGTTAGTTCCCAAAGGGATCCCCACATATCTGATTAGGGGAGACAGGTGCTGAGACTTGGATAGGCCACATCGGAGGGGCTTCTGGAGTGATGGGCAAAGTTCTAGTTCTTCACCTGATTGTTTCCCTTATAGCTCATTGAGAAAACATTTGTTTTGCAGTTTTTTGGCATCAGGTTTATTTAAAGATATATAGTTTTTTTAAGAGCCTATGTGTTAGCCATTATTCTTTACTGTTTATTTATTGTACTATTAAGGCAGACGGGGATCATATGATAAATGTCAAATTGAGAAATATATTAGGTTGCATTTTTTTATACTGAAAAACAGTAATAGTCTTTATTGGTTCCCTTATAAGCAGATAGCACTGAATTCTACTGGGCTTCCAGCCCTATAAGCCTCCACAACCTCAGGTACGTAGTTCCCCTGAGCCATTCTCTCCTCTGTGAAGAGGAAATCTGAAATCTCCATCATGGCTCACACATTTTTGGTTACTCTGAAAGACTGGGTGTGGTAACCAAAGCATTTTCAGAGAGGCCACACAGGTCCTCAATGAATTAAAAAAATCAGGAAGTGAGAACGCTTTCTTGTCTTCATATCCAGGGTTCAGCTGCAAGGTGGACCAAACCAAACCAAACCCAACAAAAAAACCAAAACAACAAAAACAACAAAATGAAACACAGACCATGGGCCCCAAGTGTGGAGTTGTCTCGCAATCTGAACTGGTAGATAATTTTGCTGGGGGGACAGGCATTTTGAGCCAGTGTTTGGGAAGACGTCCAATAATAATAATAGCAACATCAAGGATGCTAACAGTTACCATTTATTAAGCACATTCCAGGTGCTGAGTGCTTTACAGAAACCATCTCTAAACTTCCCAACAGTAAGTATGTTAGTTTTCACTAATACTTTCTAGACACAGAAACAAACTCAGGAGGTGAAACAAATTTTCCAAAATCAGAGTACTGATGCGGATGCTAAAGCCAAGTCTTTCTGGCACAAAAGCTCAGGTCTTTAACTGCTTCTGTGTGCTGTAAGGAGGAAGAATACTAGCCTCTGCTTGCTGAATTAATATCCATGATCACATATACAGGCATTGCTGCTGATTTGGGAAAGTAGTATTAGCTCAACCCCCATTTTACAGATGTTGAAACAAAGGCTCAGAAAGGATTCATCATTTGCCCAAAGTCACACAGCTAGTAATTCAAAGGCTTTGAATTCAACCCCAGGTCTGTAAGCTCTAAGGCTCATACTTTTCCCACCAAGCCACACTGACTTCTGGGGCCAAGAACTTTCTGGGTATGAAGAGAAGTATGCTTAGTGAGGGCAGAGTTTCCCTGATCTTCCAGATGGAGCTGGAATTAAATGTCAACTTTATTTATCTAGGAAAATTTATATAAAAAAAAAAGAAGGAAAGAAAGAAAAAATGTAGCATATGTCCTTGGAAATAGAAAGACTTGGGCTTAATGTATCCCTTGTGAGTGCAGAATGTATCAGCCAAGACAGATGGCTGGCCTTGTGGAGTCAGAGAGTGCAGAGAATTTTGAAAGCCCAGCATCATTCAAAGCACGGGAAGTCAATTCGAGGAGCAAAATTTCACAGCTTATGAAGGGAACGTTTGGAGGAATGATGGAGAAGGCAACTTACTTTCAGAAATAAGAGGTAGCGGTGTGGTTTCAAGATGTTGCTATGTGTCCTATAACCCTGATATGAGCAGAAGCAACTTTGTGAAAGGAAGATATTTTCCTAAAAGTTTTGGCTCTTTTTCAACAAGCACTAAAAAAGCTCTGTTCCTAGGCCTGCCTTTGCATTGTTTGCTGTTCAGGAAAACAGCAAGCAGTGCACTGGGAGAAATCACTGTTGCTTAGCTTATCACCTGGAAGTTAACTGAGACGTCAAGGCAAGTGAGTGCCATTTTGTGGGCGTTCTGGAATTTTGACGGTGAAACAGGGTAGACCGAGCCTGGTCAAAGTTTCAGGATAAGAGCTGAAGAGAGAGATGGGCTAATGAGTGATAGGCGTATTTTAAAAATAGGATTGGCTTGGTTTTTTGCTACAGTTGATGAGCTCTCTATATAATTTGGAAATTAATCCCTCGTCAAATATATGGTTTGCAACTATTCTCCCATTTTGTAGGTTATCTTTTCACTTTGTTGATGGTTTCCTTTGCTGTGCAGAAAGATGTAGTCCCATGTTTGATGTAGACCCATTTATTTATTTATTTATTTTTTTTTTGGTTTCCTGTACTTTTGGTGCCAGGTTCATGAAATCATTGCCAAGATCAATGCCATAAACTTTTCCCCCATGTTTTCTTTCAAGCGTTTTATAGTTTCAGATTTCATGTCGAAGTCTTTAAACCATTTTGAGTTGACTTTTGTGTGTGGTGTAAGATACAGGTCCAATTTCATTCTGTTACATGGGGATATACAGTTTTCCCAACACCTTTGTTTGCTGAAGAGATTATTCTTCACCATTGTGATTTTTGGCACCATTTTTGAAAAGTACTTGACCATATGTATGGGTCTATTTCTGGGCTCTCGATTCTGTTGCATAGGAATAATGTTAACTATGGAGGTGAAATATTTATATACTAAAAAGTACAAATCACTGATGAAAGAAATTAAATGAGGCAGAAACAAATGGAAAACCATTTTGCCTTCATGGACTATGTCCTTACCACCCAAAGCCATCCACAGATTCAATGCAATCCCTATTAAAATTCCAAAGACATCCTTTACAGAAATAGGAAAAACAATTTTATAATTTATATGGACCCACAAAAAACCACAAATGGCCAAATCCTAAGAAAGAAGAACAAAGCTGGAGGCATCACACTCCTGATTTCAAAATATATTTGAAGCTACAGTCATCAAAATAGTATGGTGCTGTCATAAATACAGACATGTAGACCAATGGAAAGCCCTTTTCTTTTAATGGAGGAACCTAGAAGAAGCTCACACCAGTTCCACTTACCTCCTAGTCATGAGAACTTTGTTACGTGACTATAGCAGGTTGTCATGAAGGCTGGAAAATGCGACCTTGATTTTGGGAAACCCTTTATTCAGCTAAAATTGAGAGAGAAGAGAGAATGGTGAGTAGGGGAAAACTAGCAATCTCTGGCATGTATGACTGTCAGATAATGGGAAATTATCTGATTTAAATAACTGATATTCTAAACAAATCATATCTTTGCTTCTTACTAACTGCACCTCCCATGGGTGTGTTTTCTTGTTCAGGAAATAAATGGTGATTAGTATTTATGAGATGTCTGTTACAGCATCTGGTACATAGAAGCAGTCAACAAGGAAGGGTTTGTTTCTTCTCCCCTTTCTAGGAAGTGCATAACTCTCAAAATCCTATGAGGACATTGTATTGTACAGCTAGCTGAAGGCTTAGAACCCAGATCTTTTCATGGGAATTTCATCTTCTGGCTGCACATACACACTGAGAGACAGCAGCTGGAAAACTTACGATAAATGATTTTGAAAGCTTCTCTCTGAGCATACAGAGCTCACAGAGATTAAAAATAAAAGCCATAAGGCAGCAGGATGTATAGTATATCCAAAGCTTGGTAATCAAGTTAGAAAAGTGTGTTTCTTCCAACATACTAGGTTGGAAACAGAACCCCCTAGAGTGGATAAGTTGAGGCTCAATCAGGCATTAATGTCTCTATAACAGAGATATCTACCCAAAAGATTAAAAATAAATAAAGGGAGCATTGAGACTTTCTACACCATGAAAATGGAATTTAAAGGTCATTTGTCATTTCCCTGTTATTTTGCCGTCTCCACGAGCAAGCCAATGCCTCCACCCCATCCAGCAGATGGGCCCTCCTCTTACCTGGGGCTTCAGTGGCTAACTCCCTAGGCTTTGTTTCAAGGAGGGATTGGGGAAATCCTAGAGGCATGGGTTTTATAATGATTGCCTCTAGACACATATCAAAACAGGGCTTTTCAGCTTTAGAAGGTGCTGCTGTATATTCTAGAAATCCACTCCTTCCTTTGACTTGCCCAAAGACACACAATTCCCAGGTCACCCTCCCCCACCCTCCCAGAGAAGAGTGAACGTGTGTGTGTGTGTGTGTGTGTGTGTGTGTGTGTGTGTGTGTTTGCAATGCCTTTGGAGTTCAAATGCAGCAAACCCCTAGTTTGGCTTTATCATACAGAAAATGTAAAGTCATGCTTGATTTTTTTGAACAACTTTTTAAATGTAAATTCATTTGTTTGTTATTTTGAAGTCAAATAAGGCTGGAAAGAACAGTATTTTATTTACATTACAGCTCCTCCACTTTCTAGCTTTCTGAACTTGGACAAGTGACCTCCAAATGTTTCTCTGTGTCACAGTTCTGCATTCAAACCCTGCCAGCAGAATGAAAATGCCATTAAAGTACATATGTTTTCCTTTTTTGACTAGTGACGTATCTGTTATAGGTAAATGGAAATAATCATTCTGTCTAATGGGATTATTTTGAAGTTTAAAAATCATAAATATGCAACACACCTGGTCCTGAGTATGGCTCTTAGTGACTTATTTAATGGTGACTGTCATTGTTTAATGATGACTGTCATTATTATTTGGGAGTATAATACTGTGTTGATTAAAAACATAGCTTAAATGCAGTTTTATATCTCATTTTTCAGTCACTATGATTACTTATCGCCACCAGGAAGATATTGGCAGAATCTGCCCACACTCTTGTATCTGTGACCATAATATATGGGCACATTCCATCAGCATTCCAATGAAACTACCCTTGTCAAAGCAATGACTTCCATGTTGCCAAACCAATGGCACATTTTCAGTCAGTGCTCACCCTCCATGACTTATCAACATCATTGAGGCAGTTGGTCATTCTTCCTAAAATGTTTTCTTCACCTGGCATTCAGGACACCCAAAACTTTCCTGAGTTTTCTCCTACCTCCCTGGGCTGCTCCTTCTTGGTGTTCTTTCCTTGTTCCTGTTCTTCTTCCCAACGTGTTATGTTGACTGTCCCAGGAGCCAGTGCTTGGGATCCAAGGCCCTCTATCAATATTCTTTCCCAGCATCGTTCAAGGCCTGGACAGGAGAAATCTAGGTCATGTCAGGAGATCTTAATAATGGGAATTTTGATGAAGATGTGAACACAGTTTAGGAACATCAGTGATCAAAAATCCACTCTTCTGGAGTTAAAAACAGTGGGGAATCTGAAGGGCTAGAGGCAGGAGTGGTTACCAGAACCCAGAAAAGGCCACAGAATAAGTGGGCTGACTGATGGGAGCTATGGCCTTTGATACATAGTGGGGGTGGGGGGAGGTAGGTAGGGGTAGGAGTTGGAGAACAGGTAGAAGAATTGTTCTAGATTAAAGGAGACTAAGACAATAGCACAAACAATTGAATGTGTGAGCACTAATGGGATCCTGGATTTTTAAAGAAAATTTTTAAAGAAAAGTTTCTAATGTTTATTTATTTTTGAGAGGCCAGGGGGAGGGGCAGAGAGAGAGAGAGAGAGGGAAACACAGACTCCAAAGCAGGCTCCAGGCCCTGAGCTGTCAGCACAGAGCCTGACACAGAGCTCCAGCTCACGAAGCATGAGATCATGACCTGAGCCAGAGTCGGAAGCTTAACCACCTGAGCCACTCAGACACCCCAAGATCCTGGAGTTTTAAAAGTCAGCTCTAAAGAATTATCATAAAGATAATTAGTGAAAGGTGAATATTAGGTGGCTATAGTTGACATTATTGAAACAATATTAAATTTTAGGGGCATGATTACTTTAAAAAAATACAAAAGAAAAACACTTTGTCTGCTAAACATCAGCCAAACTTGACTCTTGTGCTTGTCTGGGCTCTTCCCACCCTGTTTGTCTTTGATGATATAAGAGCAGGTATGCATTTTGACAGATAATATAATGCACCCAAATACCAGGATCAGAACCCTAATGTTTACAAGGCTCCTACCCTTTGCTGATCATCTAGTCTTCCTGTTCCCACTCGTTTCAATTACACTTTTTAATTTTTAAATTCTCTTTAAATCAAAGTTAGTTAATATAGTGTCAATTACATTTTTTAAGGGGCTCTGGCTAGTAGGCTTAAGAAGGCAGGCCTCAGACTTCCTGGGTGGCTCAGTTGGTTAAGTGTCTGACTATGGCTCAGGTCATGATCTCATGATCCGTGAGTTTGAGCCCCACATTGGGCACTGTGCTGTCAGCTCAGAGCCTGGAGCCTGCTTCGGATTCTGTGTCTCTGTGTTTCTCTCTGCCCCTTGCCTGCTCGCACTCTCTCTCTCTCAAAAATAAATAAACATTAAAAAAAAAAAGGCAGGGCCCTTTTCCATTTTATTCATTGAAAGACTATAAACATCTAGAAAGGTGGCACATACCAAGTGCTAAATAAATACTTGTTACTGAATGAATTAGATACAGAAAGCCAACTGATATTGGCACATTGATTTTGATATTGAGCAGCAGAGTGGAACCCACGTATTAACTCTACGTATTTATAAATTATCCCTTGAGTTTTCTTTGTGTGGCTGTGAAAAAGGACGTTTTGTTTTTTGTTTTTTGTTCAAAATCCTTGCAGATTTTATTTTTTTTCTTACTATGCTGACAGGATCTCTAATACAATGTTGCCTAGAACTGCTGGCCACAGGCTTCCTTGCCCTGTTTCTTACTTCAGAGAGAATGCCTCTAACTGATTACCACTAAGAACAGCACTCTGTGAGAGTTTCATAAATGCTTAAAAATCAAGTTAAGGAATTTCCTCTCTACTTCTGGTTTGCTAAGAGCTATTATTACTACTACTACTACTACTACTACTAATGGATGTTCTCACTCATTTTACACCTGCTGTTTTGAGGAACAGTCTTCTAATACCACTAAGAGACTGTAGATTTGACTGTGAGGCAACGGAAAGCAAACAATTTTTCATTAGTTTTCAATGAAGGAGGCACGTCTCCCTCTATCTTTGGGGCACCATAAAGCATGTCAATATGGAGGAGCAAATCAAAGGTTTAAATACTGGCATTGGGTCAACCTCGTCTTAATGTCACACTGCATTACGGATGAGCCACCAGGAATAAGACACTCCACTCTGAACAAAATGCATACAAATGTGAAATATACATTGCATGTTACAAGTCAGCTGGCTTCTGGAGCTGTAGGGTGAGAGAGACCCCGTATCTCTAGGATCTTGACTCTTGTATGTGTGAATGTGTTGCATTGCTAATTACCATAGCCTGTAGATCTCAGCACAACAACAGGATAACAATGACAGCAGCTAGAAGACTCAGGGAGGGAGAGCGATTGATTTTAGTTTTTTGAAAGTCGATAAAAATTCAACTGTAATCTATTTCCTGAAAGGGAGTTAGCAAGCCAGCCACTCCCTGTGGCTGCAGGAAGCTTAAGAGCTCAGCAACTCAAAGCAGGGTTTCAGAATTCTCTGGACTCCACTCCCTTTCATTTCTTGTCATTCTACACCCCCACCCCTGCCTCCCCTACCCTCTCAGTCCTTGTCCTGACATCTGTTTTTTTCATCGCTGTCAGTGAAAACAAGTGTGTGCTGTCTGAAACCCTTGAACAGCAACCTCCAGGGAAGAAAATATAAATCATAGGTGTGTAAATCATCATCCCCGAGAGTTAGCATACCGCCGCCCCGCATTAGAGACTGCATTTTCATTTAATGCTGGAAATCAGCTTTTATGTGTATGATTGCTGGTGGGGAGGGTGGATATAGAAGACACAATGGTTTCAGTGACTCAGAACTGGCAAAAGCCTGTGTGTGGGGAGAGAGAGAGTGGTGGATTCATTTTGGCATCTAATCAGTCCCTGAGAACAGTAAGAAAATGAAAAGGGAGCCAGCTTATCAGCATACTGACTCGCAGTGAAAGCCCCTGTTAAGTATTTCCCAGTTCCCTGTGCAGAGGGAACTGGGCAGGAAAGCCACGGTCATAGGAAAAAATGATTTGCGTGAATATTCTCTTTAACGAGTGAATGTAGTCATTTTCTGGAGAACACTCTCATTTTGTCTCTATCACATGAGAAGAGCTGGCTAGTGTGATCAATTCCAGAGAACACCCATCAATTCCGTTAAACAACCAGTGGGGAGGAAAACCTCCAGAAATCAATAACAGTTGTTTTCACTGGATTGATGGGTTACTTCAAGTCGTTCAGAGCCATCTGTTGGCTTGTGTGTTCTGCTGCTGCCACGTCTGGAAAGTGCTGTAGGGGCTCCAGGCCAGGGTAGACCTTGCTGGAAGGCCTGGAAGGTGCCAGGGGACAGAGAAACAGGCTCACCCTGGCCAGTGGGTGTGTCCTTGCTGGGAATGACCTTGCTGCTCTGTGGAACCACCATCAGCATCGCGGGCAGCTTGCCTCTAGTGAGCACCGCTTGCAGAGTGCCTTCTGGGAAGGAGACACGCTACAAACATTACTACTTACCTTTAATAAACCAGCCAAGCGGGAATTATCGTCTCTCCCTGCTCTTTTCTTGCTTGAAGATTTTATTTGATTAAAAAAATTTTTTTTAACATTTATTCATTTTCGAGAGAAAGAGAGAGATAGAGCGTTATTGGGGGAGGGGCAGAGACAGAGGGAGACTCAGAATCCGAAGTAGGCTCCGGGCTCTGGGCTGTTAGCCAAAGCCCGACACAGGGGCTCAAACTCACAGCCGGTGAGGTCGTGACCTGAGCTGAAGTCAGATGCTTAATCGACTGAGCCACCCAGGCGCCCCCACTTGCCTGAAGATTTTAGAGAAGTCATTGACTTGGTTAGCCAGCGGTGGAAGGCAGAGGCAGGATTTGAACTCACCTCCGCCCAGTGTGAAAGCTAATGTTCTTTCCAGGATACCGCCTGTGTGTTTGCATAGCATAGTACCCAAGAACATAGGTTCCGAAATCTGAGGGAGATGGGTTCAAATCCTGACACTCCTTGCTGTGGGACCTTGGGAAATTCACTGAACTTTTCTGAATTTCAATTTTCCTATCTGCAAAATGGGTATAATGCCTATTTATCAAAAGAATGTATATAAAGTCCATTGTATAGGGACTGGATCATTATAAATATGGAAAAGGTTTTTTTTTCCTTAGCCATTATTCTTAGTAATATCAATAAAGGTAGTGACATAAGAATGCCTTGAGTTCCTCTTATGGCTACAAGCCTTCCTCTTTTCTCGTTCTTGCCACCTGCAAATCCTTGGCAAGGCCTTCGTGAGAGGCATAACACAGGTGTCAATATTTAATTGCCTATTGCTGAATTTTAGTGAACATTTATTAGCCCATGACTCACTGAGGCTTCTACTAAGCCTGCTTTATTCCTTCAACATTTAAAAAAATGTCATTTGGCTGTTCACTCACCTGCCTGGAGGAAGGCAAGGAGTGCCCATGAAAATGCTGGCAGTAAAAATCCCCAAATCTCATTTCTATGAAGTTCAACAACAGGCAACACTAATCTAAGGCAATAGATGTCAGACCTGTGGCTACCTCTGGGGGTGGGGGTGGGGATTGATGGAGAAGACGTGGGGGGGCCTTGGGGGTGCTGGAAATATTCTATAGCTGGACCTAGATATGCACATATCATATTTCAGTTTATATTTACGATTGGGTCCTTTACTTGTGTGTGCTCTTCCTCAGTTAAGGAGAATTCACAACTTAACTGTGCAAAAAGCACCACCTGTGCTCAGTAAGCAGCAGGTGATGACCAAACTGTATTCATCTACCTCCGGGAAGGGGTAGCAGGTGGGTTGATGACTCCCTTACAGTGGAGAGGACCAGCCTAATGAATAGTAGGTCAGGGCAGGCAATTACACTGTGGAAAATGGGAACACACCCTATCCCCAGCCACGCCGAGGAGCCAAATGCCACTAGATTCACTAGTGCTCTCTAACAACAATAATAACTACTTTTGGTCCAGGACCTATTTTGAGCTAAGTATAGATACACATATTTTTTCTATAGTCTTTATAATCACCTTAAAAGGTAAGGTGTCTTTTGTTCTATTTTACAACTGAATTTAGTTTAGAGAGACCTTATCATAAGCAGTGAAGTAAGGATTTTTTTTCTGAGAGAGCATGAGCAGAGGAGGGTCAGAAAGATAGGGAGACACAGAATCTGAAACAGGCTCTGGGGTCTGAGCTAGCTGTCAGCACAGAGCCTGATGCGGGGCTCGAATCCATGAACCGTGAGATCATGTCCTGAGCCGAAGTGGGATGCTTAAACCAACTGAGCCACCCAGGCACCCATGAAGCAAGGATTTTAACCCTGGTCTGTCTGGCCTTTTGATCTGGAGCACAGGCTCCAGAAAAGAGTACCTGGGTTTTGAGTCCAAGGTCTGCATTCCCTAGCTGTGTAACCTTGGGCAATTTCCTTGACCCCTCTGTGCCTTCATTTCCTCATCTGCAGAAAGGCAGATGATAACTGCAGCTACGTATCACAGCATTCTTCTAGGAGTTGAACTATGCAAAGCACTTAGAACATCGTATGCACTTGGCATATAGTGAGAACCATAAAAGTACCAGCAGTTATTCTGTTGCGTCATGCAATCTCCCCAAAGTGAAAGGGCCAGATCCAGTGATTTTCTGAGATATAAAGTAAAATGTTCAGGCTACCTATGCCATGTTTGCCCTCTGTCTCCTGTCCTAAAGGTTCAATAGCAAAAAATCCTAAGTATCCAGTAGGCTTATCTGCTTACCTCTTTCTTCAGGAGAGCTCCTGTGTTACCCGTCAGGTAGTGCTGTTGAGGTCTCTTGCTGCTTCAGCTTTCTGATTACACCGTGATTATCCTTAAGGTAACCTAAGAGAAAATGTCCCAGGCTTGTGGGTAGTCCCTCCATCCTGTTGGACACAAAGGAGGACACATCCTGATGCTACAAGGATTTTTCCAGTGTGTGCCATCAGGATGTGTGCCTGGATCTCCAGCTCCATTCCCACCCTGATGCTGGGAATTTCCCCCTCCCAGATCCACCTGGGGACTGTGAAGGTCACTCCCCCAGAAGTCAGGATTTAGAAGAAATGTTCATGTCAGCCTAGCTGATCTTTTTAATGGAAGAGATTGGAGTTGAAAAGCGTACGCAGCCACTTTCCACCTTGTCTCCTTGAAAATATACTGAGAAAGGCAGCATGCAGCAGGAGGGGGAGAGGAGGCAGGTGCTCAGGGGAGAGCGGAGACAAGGTGCAGAGACTGAGAAAGACTTGTCACTCTGAGACCTGAGACTTGTGACTACCGTGCGTGCTCATCTGTAAATTACCCCTCCTTCCCAAGCTGGCCCGACCAGTAGCTGAGGAATCCAAACCAACACACCTGGGCGGAATAATTAAGAGGAATGAAATTCACTCTGTGAGTTTTTCTAGGAAGCCTTTCCTGACTCCACACCTTGCACACCTGACACTTCCCTCGCACCATAGATTTAGCTTGTGTTAGCCCCAGCCACATCCTTTTTAAAGCCTAAACCTCCTGCCTTAAAAATGCATTTGTCTGTAAAATCCTTAAAGAGTTTCCCACATGGAGTCATATTAGATGTGCAGTGTCTAGATTTTTGTCTGATCCATGTAGTTTTTGCATTATTTGTTTATATTCTTAATATTTAATTTAGATTTAGTTTGTATCTATTTATGTTTACATGGCTTTTTTAAACTGAGACTCTTCCTAACAAACATTTAAGAATCCGAGGTTTAATATTTTAGATATATGTTTTTATTTTTTTTATTTTTTTATTTTTTTTTACAAATAGTTTATTGTCAAATTAGTTTCCACATAACACNGATATATGTTTTTAAACATACCTTACAGTGAATATGCATCTTTTTAAAATCAAAGATATTTATGCATCGCCTGACATCATCTCATGCACCATCTTGGAAACTTACAACCCAACCTCTGAGCCCATTGAAAGCACGGATGATAACGTATGCATGATCAGCCCCCCACCCCTGGGTCTAGGGCTCAGTGTTTCTCTGTTACAAAACTTGGCCTAATAAACTGTTATACGTGCAGTTAATTTACTGCCTGTAGGACCCTTGTCTGCATCATTTACTGCTCTGTCCTCACTGTCCTTAACTAGGTCTGGTTCCTGGCTGATGTTTAATATAGATGTAGTAAATGAAAGCATACATTGGTAAGTGAAAACCAGTGGAATGTTCTGCAGCCACAGACGCCAATCCACGCTGCTCCTGACTGGTGGTGACACTCCCATTCCGTGCAGTGCTTTTTGCACTTGCACCTTGGTCACAATAGCAGGTCCTGACCTTAAAGGCTTCAGTCTTCGGTTTTGATGGCAGATTGGAAGCAGTTCTCCGATGCTGACGATTCACATCCTGCTTGGTTGTGCTCAGAGCAGCTCCATGGTTTTCACAGCCCAGTTTGAAATGAAAATGTTTGTTCAAAAAGCAGGAAACTGTATAATCCAGCAATTCCACCGCTGGGCATATATCCAAAGGAATTGAAAGCAGAGTCTCAGAAGAGATATCTGCATGCCCATGTTCAAAGAAGTGTTATTCACAGTAGCCAAAAGGAAGCAACCCAAGTGTTCATCGGTGGATAACGGGATAAATAAAATGTGGATATCAAAATGACAGAATAGCCTTATGGAGGAAGGACATTCTGACACATGCCACAAGGTGGATGGACCTTGAGGACGATGTGCTAAGTAAAATAAGCCAGTCACTATAGGACAGACATAGTATGATTCCACTTATATATGGCACCTGAAGGAGTCAGATTCAAGGAGACAGGAAGTAGAATGGTGGTGTTAGGGGCTGGGGATGGTGAATAAGGGACACACCATTTAATGGGGAGAGGTGCAGTTCCACAGGATGAAGATGGTTCTGGAGATGGATGGGTGGCAGTTACCAATCATGTGAACATACTTAACACTCTTGAACGGTGCATTTCAAAAGGTTAACATGGTAAATTTTATGCTATGTGTATTCTGCACAATTAAAAAAAAAAGGCAGGAAAAAAGCTTTCTCCTTTCCTTTGTGGTCTCTTTCTTGGCCTGTCATGATTTTCTATTGGTATTTAACGTTGCCCTCCCTTGGCCACAACAACGCATGGGTAGGTGCAGATTGTGATAGGTGCTCAGGATCCCATCTGCGACCCGGTGTGCAGGAAATGTGTGTCTGACCCTGATCCCCCCAAGCCCATGCCCAGAGGCCTATGGGGGCACAGAAGGTAGCAATGGTTACTGGGCAGGGCCAGGGGTGGGTGTCGGAGAACCAGTTCTGGGAAGGTGCTGGGGGCGGGGGGGCGTGTGAGCCCAGATACCAAGTCCACAGCAACTGCTCTATTACCCCACCAGTCTTCAGTTGTAAAACACCCACTCAAAGATGAGATCATTAACGACTGTTTTAAAGAATTATTTTACCTTCATTTATCTGAGAGAGAGAGAGAGAGAGAGATCATGTGTGTGGGGGAGTAGAGAGAAGGAGAGAGAGAATCCCAAGCACTGGCAGCGTACAGCCCGATGTGGGGCTCGAACTCATGAACCGTTAAGGTCATGGCCTGAGCTGAAATCAAGAGTTGGATGCTTAACCGACCAAGCCATCCAGATGCTCCAAGATCATTGTGGATTTTAAGACTGCAACCAGAGCACACTAACCCATCAACCCCTTCTGAGTGTGGGCCCCAGCTGGGAACACTGGATTCACCCCAACTAAACCAGCTCTCCTTGGACTGCCTCACAGGGCACTGTTGGCTGGGTGTCTTGCTCTTACTTAAAGCAACCAGACAAAACGTGCAGGCATACCCATGGGGGGGAGACCACTCTAAAACACCGAGCACTGGCAAATCCCCAGGGAGTGGACCCTCACGTTATCTGCCCTTCAATGCTCCCTCCAGCAGCAGAAGCATCTCCAGGGCCCCCTGGGGCCACGATGCACCTCTCGTATGTGTCAGAACCACAGCCAACCAGGGACGTGGCTCAAGCACCCAAGCCTCAGAGCCTGGAAGGCCCAGCTGTGGACTTCCGAGAACCCAGGTCCCAGACATCAGCATTTGGGTTTGCCGGAGCCACCCTGACCTGTTTTTGCTAATGGCAGGAGAAATAAATGGAAGCTCAGTGATTCGAGGACTTAGCTATTAGAGTAAATTATTACGGGATTGAGGTCAGTGAGCAGGAGACAAATTTCCTCCGTTAGAATGCTAGGACCGAAGCCACATTTCCTAGGAAACAAACAGGTGATGTTTGTAACCAAGCTTTTCTGAAATGAAGCTCGCCTAACGTGCACGCAGGAGGCGTGGGATCCCACTGTGACTGTGGTGTCTGTGTGCATGTGGGGAATCACACAGGGTGGGGGCGCACCCCTCCGAGCACTGCTACACTCAGTCCCTTCCATCAAGCCTGTACATATGGGCAATTTCTAGAAGCTTGTTTCTGCAGTCTCCACTGGGTGGTGAGCATGGGCAGTGATTCTAAGTGCAATGCCCATATGAATCATCTGAGGAATCTTGTAAGAATAAAGATTCTCACTCAGGAAGGCTGTGCCGGGCCTGAGATTCTGCATTTCTAACCAGCTCCCGGCTGATGGTGATGCTCCTAGTCTCTAGACCACCCTTTGAGGATCAAGGGTCTAGACCAGTCTGGAAAATAAAATGTTTCCCAGTTCAACATTCATGTCTCTGGGTGACTGAAAGGCTCTGGGACCATATGGACCTGGAGCCCTATAGATTCTCCAATCGGCTGTCTGGGCTCAGCGGAAATACCTCCCCTCCTCCAGGAAGCCTTCCTTGACTCACCCAAACCAAGGAGAGAACACATTCTGTTCAGTGCTCCCTCAGGGCTTGGTGCAGGATTTCAGTGCATGGCATGTTGCTTTGACTACATGTATGCATTTTTCTGTCCTTTTTGGACCATGTGACACTGGAGTACTGGGACATCTTGGCACCCTATTATAGCTGGCTCAGTGCCTGGCTCATAGAAGTGTTCACTTTCTATTGCTGCTGCAATAAATTCCCAGAAATGTAGTGGCTTAAATCAATACAGATTTATTCCTTGGATTTCTGTAGGTTGGAAGGGTAATATGGATCTGAGAATCTGTTTTCTTTTCCAGCTTCCAGAGTTTGCCCACATACCTTGGCTTGTGGCCCCTTTCCCCGTCTTCAGTGTGTGCTGAGATCTTCTCATACCACATCACTCTCACCTCATCTCTTGACCCTTCTTCCACTTTTAAGGACCCCTGTCAATACAGCGTCCTTCTAGATAATCCAAGATAATCTCATGGACTCATACTGATTTGCAATCTTAAATCCATCCATCTCTAGGTCCTGGAGATTAGGACATAGATGCTTTCTTCTGGTGGTGGGTAGGGGTGTCATTATCCTGTCTCTACAATGCATGACTCTTTGGGATCAGCTTAGAGCAGAGGGGTTCTGAAAGACTGACGATTTGATAGCTCTGGACTTCCTGTGGCCCCTTTTACGGCATTTCTGGTATTTTTCATTCAGCCAGAATTATGTCATCCATAATGAAAACCATAATTTGGTTTCCATTCTGGGCCAAAAAATAGGGATGGAAAGATGATTACTGTCACAGGGCTCATTGTGACTATCTTTCTGGTGTCACAAGGAGTGATCTCTAGGCAATCAATGGGCTCATCTGGGCCAGTCCATTTCATTTATGAGGATGGTCAAAGCAGCTTTCTGGAGAACCAGACAGTCTCAGAAGATGTTTATAGTTAGTACTGCTGAGAGTGTATGCAATTTACACAGAATTTGTGCCAATGGCGACAAGATACATGTTTTAGCTGGTGACCAGGATGGAGAAGTGTATTAAGGGAAGCACGTAAATTTTTTTTTCTTAATTCAATTTTAAAATGTTTAGTTGTGGTAAAATGCATCCAATATAAATTTTACTATCTTAACCATTTTAAGTTAACTTAACACACAATTCGGTAGTATCAAGTACATTAATATTGTTGTCCGGCCAATCTCCAAAACTCTCCGGGAAGCACATTTCTTCATGGCCACCTTTCCAAATGAGTGACGTTCTAACTTTACTTTCTATTGGACCATCCTGAGTTTGCTGCCGGCACGTTCTAAAAACAAAGCCCAGGGGTGTCTGGCTGGCTCAGTGGGTAGATAGAGCAGGAGACTCTTCATCTAGGGGTCATATAAGTTTGAGTCCTACACTGGATGTAGAGATTACTTAAAAATAAAGTCTTAAAAAATAAACAAAACAAGGGGCGCCTGGGTGGCTTAGTCGGTTAAACGTCCGACTTTCGCTTAGGTCATGATCTCGCGGTTCGTGGGTTCGAGCCCCGCGTCGGGCTCTGTGCTGACTGCCAGCTCAGAGCCTGGAGCCTATTTCAGAGTCTGTGACTCCCTCTCTCTCTGACCCTCCCCTGCTCACGCTGTCTCTCTCTCTCTCTCTCCTAGAAATAAATAAAACATTAAAAGAAAAAAAAAAAGAAATGTTTTTCCAAAGCAGAGAGAGATCTTCTATAGGAAGTGGCCATAGGCTGAAATCAGAGAAGCCCTTGGAAATCTGGCTTCATCTATACCTTCCTTGATTAGCAAATGTGATAGCGTGAAGATGTTTGCACAACAAACATGGCAGATCTGAACTATGGATACAAATGTAGTCCACTAGAAAATGACCCCTTATGTAAAGAGCCATTTGGAAAAGTGGCTTAACTTGTAAGACAGGCCAGAGGCATTAACTCTGGACAACCAGGCTGAAAAAGTCCTTCAGCCTGGTCATTGTCATCATTTTGCTTGATGAATGGTAGCCTGGTTGCAACTGATTAGCCCCAGACACACAAACCAAAAGGACTGGGTAAGAATGAGGGTAGGTAATGACACCTTCTTTGACATGTGGGAGCAGAGCTGAGATGGTGGGGGTGTAACCGGAACAGAAAGACACCAGCTCTCTTCAGAGTCCACATTTAGCCCAAGAAACAGAACTCTCCAGAAAACAGATACAAGATACACATTTTCACATCTTTGCATGTATAAACTTTGCGTGTATGAACAGGATCCTTGAGAAGCAAACTCAAACTTTGGAAGCGTGAAGCTTTCATAGATACAAAATCAGCTTAAGGAACCTTCCCCTTCTGAACTAACATCGTAGGACTCTACAAAAGGAGTCATTAGCATGCTTCGAAGATGATCAGGAGACAAAACCATAGGATAAACTTGTACTGTTCACATTTTTACTTACTGGGAACCTGTTTCAAGGAACTCCCAACTTTCCTCAGAATCGGGAAGGTTTTTAACAGGTAGTCTTTGGGCATTTTGTCATCATCATGCAGACAAACATCCCTGGGTGCCTGGTCACTGTACTTCATAATTTTCACTCAAATTTATAGCCACAGGTGTCACCTACTGAGAAAGGTAAGGGACGTAGCTATTGGGGTTTTTGTTTTGTTTATTTTTTTTAATATTTTTATTTATTTCTAGGAGAGAGAGAGAGACAGGGTGAGCAGGGGAGGGTCAGAGAGAGAGGGAGACACAGACTCTGAAATAGGCTCCAGGCTCTGAGCTGGCAGTCAGCACAGAGCCCGACGCGGGGCTCGAACCCACGAACCGCGAGATCATGACCTAAGCGAAAGTCGGACGCTTAACCGACTAAGCCACCCAGGCCCCCTTGGAAAAGCATTTCTGAACAGCCTTGAACCAAATGAAATGATTGGAACTGTGAGCCGCACAGGTGAAGGGCGCCATCTAGTGGGAAAATATGAAGCTGCTACTGCAGTTATGGAGTGAAATTAGCAGAACCCTTGACATTCCCGGCCAGCTTTTCCTGTGGAGCCCAAGGAGGGCCCTGCAGAAGCCTCAATTCCAAATCTTAAAGAGACCAGCCTTTCTCTAAAAGCGAGTGGGGCAGCAGTGGGCGGTCCAGGAAATGCTTTGTCAAGGGAAGGAAAAGAGGCTTCATTTATGTTCCAGGAAGATGCTCCCTGTGCCCCTCTCCATATTAAAGGGAAGCCTGATCTGGAGTCAGGAGCAGTCAGCCTTCAGAGAAGCCTGGGCCGTTGGAAGATTCTGGAACCCCCGGGAGCCTCAGCGTTGGGGAGCTACAGCATGGTGGGACTAGCCAGGGACAGTCAGGGCCCGTCTGGCTAGAACCCAGGGGGAGGAGCACACTTCCTGGGTTCTGGTGCTCGAGGGGAATTTGTACCCTCTGCGGGTGAAGGGGTTTTACTCCTCTTTCCTAAGGCAGGTCTTGCCCCTGGGAGTAGATTCCTGCCTATCAGTTAGAAGCCCTGCCATGTGGTGGAGGGAAGTCGTCTCGTTCCTTCTCTGCACCACAGATCTGATCCTTAGGTGGCCATCCCACACCCTAGTGGGGCCTCTGGCGGACCCGTGCAGGCTGCTGTCCATTTGTGAGTCTCCTGCCTCCTCACAGTGCTGCCTCCCTTTTAGTTTATAGGTCTCCACTTAGATGTCACCCCCCGGGGGGACTTCGTGACTCCAGGGGCTTTCACCTCCGGCTGTCACCACTGTTCTCTGCACGGCACCCTATGCTTTCCTCAGCGGTGCTTATCGCAACTTACTGTGTTGAGTGTTTCCATGTCTGTCGTTCTCTCCCCAGTGGGGCAGGGACTGTGTCCGCTGCAGTGCCCGGCCCCGGCGTGGAGTTAGGTGCTCCGGTGTGTGTCTGAAGGGATGGAGAGGCTGGAGCCCAGCGGCTGGGAGGCAGGGTGGTGGAAAAGGCCCACCAAGACCAGCTCTCTGCCAGCCCTTGCGTGTTTCCAGTCCTCTCTACTAGAAATAATACTCGCGGTACAAGTTACCATGGGTTGTTAAGGAAATCACACGGGCCCTGAGTGCTCTGCAAATGCAAAGTGTTATCAAGTGCTGTTTCATTTCCATTTGCTCGGTTCCATTTACTGTAAATGCATCTGCTTTCCCGGATCCCTTTATTGGGGGAAAAGAGGCATGAGGTAGGGGAGGGTGTGAGGTAGGGGAGGGTGTGAGGTAGGGGAGGGCCCACCCTCTCCCAGAGCCCAGGGTCATACAGGGATGGCAAATGTCACACACAGGAGGGCCCTCGGGGATCCCCCCATCCAGGGCTCCCCAAGCCCGTCGGCATGCCCGCATCAACTGAGCAATTTGCAGCCACAGGCCCGGGCCTCACCCCAGAGGTTCTGATTTAACTGGTCTGCAAGGAGGTACAGGCACAGGCCTGAAACAGCTCTCCAGGTGATTTTAAAGTGCAGCCATGGCGTGCAGCCCCGATGCGAGCCCCCTGCGCTTACAGACTAAGCAGAGACAAGGAGGATGACCCTGGAAATGTTTCCCAGGGCACCTGCCTCGCAGCCCGTCCCCCTCTCACCGCGCCGGGAAGGGAGCCGCCAGACGCCCCAGTGCGATTTGCTCCACACCAGACTCATCTGAGAGGTGGGTCCCTTGCATTTAGGATACGAGAGGTGTCCCAGCACGTCCAGCCCAAGGTCGGAGAGCAGCTCGTAGACTCCGTGTAGATATGGAGTGGGAACCGGTGCAGCACACACATCTGGGCAGAGCACCGGGATGGGGCAGGTGGTCTGGACCTGCAACTTCCTTGGGATGGAGCCCCGCACAGCCCCTGTGAATGTTGCTAAACTCCCCAGCGCCCCCGCCTGTTGCTGCTGTTTCCTGCTTCCAGGAAGGGCCTTCTGAGGGTGAGGTAAGCTGGTGAAATACTGAGCTTTCCCGCCAGGCGGACCATCCACATGAGCCACTGGAGGCTGAGAAATCTGCCCAGATGATAGATGGAGCCCAGACACACACTGAGATTGGGGGAAACCAGAGCTCTTGGCAAAGGGCAATTTAGTTTACATGTGAGGGGCAGAGAAACACGGCTCATGGATAGAGAAAGGGTGAGAAGCCCTCTGGTGCTCAAGTCAGTGTCCGCTGTTATCGCAGCCTGTGGCGGGGTTCTGAAAGGTCTTGATTTTGCAGACACTCGTCAGAAGCTCTGGGGTGTCAAAGGAGGGACAGACCTCTTCTACTGTTGAAATACCTACTACATAAACAATTTAGAAACTCCAAAACAGATGCACCAATCAGGGTGAATGTATAGGTTTATATTTAACAAAGAAGTGCCTTTAACAGAACCCCAAATGAGCAATGCAAAATAATCGTACTGTTTACGAGACAATAATAAGATTTATAAAAGTATGGAATCATAATACACGTTAGGGGTGTGGTCTGAAAACAGGCAACAAGGTAAAGTCCAGTAGTGCACATTTTTCCGTTTTGTGGATGCAGCTATATGACTGGGGGGGTCTTAGTCAGTGAGGGCTGCTATACCAGCAAGACCAAGTGGCTTGAACAACAGACATGTATTTCTTACAGTTCTGAAGGCTGCAAATCTTAGATCAAGGTGCTGACTAATTCGGTTCCTGGTGAAAGCCCCTTCCTGGGTTACAGATGAGAGCCATTTTCTGTCTTCACATAGGACAGAGAGAAAGAGAGAGATCTAGTGTCTCTTCTTATAAGGACACTATTCTTATCATGGGGGCTCAACCCTCATGATCTTCCAAAGGCCCCGCCTTCAACAATGGGGAATAGGGCTCCAACATATGAATTTTGGGGGGACACAATTCAATCCATAGCATAGCATTTGAGAATCCCCCCAATGGTCTTTATTTTGAGACCCTCTGTGATGTGAAGCTTGAGTCAAAGTGACCCCTGCCCCTCCTCTCCAGGGCCTGCCCCAGCTTATTTATGTTTCACAAGAATGGAGGACAGAAAGTAGGGAAGGAGAAAGGGAGCTGGGCTGTGAGGGGGTCTGGACACTGACAATCACATAGATACTGATAATGAATATGATGGAATATTCATGAATATTACTTGTGTAATCAAACAACACATATATATGTGGTCTTAAAATATTAATGTGAAGGAAAGGAAGAAGGAAGGAAGGAAAGCAGGATGGAAGGAAGGGGGAAGACAGAGAGGAAAGAAGGGAGGGAGAGAGCCCATCCCTCCTTTTGTGCTTGGTTGGTTGACTGTCCTTCTGTCCAGGGGCCCCAAGAACTGGGAGACAGAAAAGGACAGAGATGCCAGCTTGGGGCATAGAGGGGACATACAGTCCTCAGGACTGTCCTGTTTGTCATTCCCTCCCCCTAGCGAGGGAAGGCGCAGATGGGGTCTGTGCTGCTAGGTGGCACCAGTCACAGCCCCCATCAGGCAGGGCGGGACCCTGGAAGCCACAGACTCAGCCTGCAGCCTGCCCGAGATCTGCTGTCTCGGGGGACTCATGGGGACTCATGGATGCTCATCCCAGAGGGCCGCTCGGGCTTTGATTCCACTGTCAGGTGCCTAAATCTCAGTTATTAGTGATGGAGCATGGCTTAGAGGTTCAGCACAGGGCATCATTTTGGTTAATTAGTTGGTATAAACACATACACTGTTTATCAACATAAATAAATTGCATAACGGGTTTGTTTAATTTCCACATGCAGTCTCTTTGGTTTTTAGGATAACCAAAAGCTGCACATGTATGTGGCTGTACTATACCCACAGAGGCACAGACATACACACACACAGACAGGTAGACAGACACACACATACGGAAACACACATACAGATAGACACACACACACATACACACACAGCTCTCCTCTCTTATGGGGCCAGGTGCCCAACTCTTGCCGCTCTCCCCCTCCTCCCTCCCCTCTCCCTCCCTCCACCACCCCCGCCGTCTCCCAGAGGAGCAGAGGCAGCCAGGAAGTGACCCGGGCCAGGGCCACACGGTCTCTCTGACCACGGTCTTCCCACTACCCAGCACACTGGGTGCTTGGTGCATGTTTTCTGGGTGAACGAACGATGACATGAGTGCATTCCCAGCACTTCTGGTTTACTCTTGGCCTCTGGGGGCCTGGCCTTGGGCAGGTCAGCCCCCTGGCATCAGCGTCCATCCCCCAGGGCTGTGAGGAGGTCTGCCTCTAGTGCCCTCGCCCCCTGGCTGGTGCTCTCTCCCAGTGGGTACCGACTCCGGAACGCCTTGACGATCATTTGGGGGAGCTTCTTTGAACATTGAGGCTGAGGCCCGGGAACCTCCCTACCATCAGGCACTTCTGTGGCCCGTGGTCTTTCTGGGAGGTGGCCTTTTACAGTGTCCCTTCTTTGGACAGCCGTCAGGAAGAAAACCCGCTGAACTCCTCACTCCCAGTGCCCAATGGCTCAGAATCGGACTCAATGACTGTGTACTGAGAGCCCAGTCCTGGGTCGGCGAATTCTCCCCCGGAGAATGAGCAGCAGCCGGGGGGTCTCTGGAGGATGCGACCCCCTTGCATTTTAGACCCAAATCCATCTGGGTTTCACCTTGCCTCTTCTTTCCGGTTGGGTTGAATACTCTGTGTCTTGCCATCACAGAAGTGAAATAAGTCAGCCCAGGGTGGTTTTGAGGGCCACGGGAGAAAAACGAAGCGCCCGGCAGGGAAGAGAAGTCCAGCAATGAGAGCCGTTGAGGGGGGGTGGGTTACCCCACAGGCTAGGCTGGGCCAAGGGGGGCTGGGAGGCACAGGAGGGCCTGCTGAGGGGACGTGGGACGTTTGCTAGCAGAGGCCGCCCCTCCAGCTCCTGGTCCCCAACTCTGGTCCAGCTTCTAGCAACACAGGTCCTCTAGGCCCCCAGCCTAGGAGCGCAGGTGGGTCCTGCGGTGCCAGTGGGGCTCCCCTAGGGCCGTGCCTGCTGCCTTGACTCCTCCAACACGTGGTGAGCAAGCCCCGGAGTTAAAGCCCCCTGCTTAGACATACCCATCGCTCCTCGGTAGGGGCTGGATCCTGACCCGCACAGAGGGAAAGTACTATGGCCTGGAAGGGCGAGCGGGCGGGACTGACTGGGCTCGGGGGCAGCTGCGGGCAGACCCCCAGAGCCCTGCCAAGCACAGGGGTGGGCAGGAATCTCGGAAGGTGGAGGGCCTGGGGGTTTGCCCAGGAGGCGGAGGAGGCGGAGGCTGCTGAGCGAGGCTGGGCTGGGTCTCGGGGCCTCCTCCCCAGCCCCTGGCTGCCCTCCTCCAGGCGCGTTGGGTCCACGCGGTCCCGAGGCAGAGCGGCCCCTAGTAGGGCGGCCTCTGTCCCCGCACCTCTTCCCTTCCAGACGCTGGGCGGGCACAGCACTGAGGCCCGGCTGCCCAGGGGCGCCAGAGGGCCGACTGGGGCCCACTGTGACCGTCAGAAGCAGGCGGTGGGTGGGGTTAACCTAACCTCACATTCGTACCCTTTCTCCCTCGGTGGCCCAGAGGAACCCACTTTCTTGTGTTCGGCTGTGGAGCAGTGACCAGAGTGGGACAGGTGGCCAGCGCCTGCTTCCCCCCACCTGCTCCCCATCTCTGCCCTTGCTCTCACTGTCCTTGGGGGTGTGGGTGGCTAGAGGGAAGGCCCGGTGACCTCCTGTGGGAGGCAGGAAGAGCGGGTGGAGGCCGATTGTGGAGGCCTCGAACTCCTCTCTACTTCAGCACTACTATCAGGACTGAATGAGTCGATAAATTGTCTAGACTGCTGCCTGGAACTTGGTAGAATTCATAGCTGTTGGTTGGTAATCCTTCGCGATGTGTCTACAATTTCCCTGCAGCCCCTTTCCTTTCCTCCCCTCTCATCTTTTAAAATTCCTCACGCACCGGGCACTTGACCCCGACTGAATTCCTCATTTGTCACAGCAGTCAGGTCTGGTCTTGGTCTTTGTCCGTCAAAAAAATAAGGGGTGCGGGGGTGGGGAGAGTAACAACGGCCAACCCCGACCTTGTGTTCAGAACCCCTGTGGCAATCCAGTCCTGCTGTCTCTGGCCATCTGTCCCGTGGCAATCTGTCCCCTGGGAGGCCACTTCCCAGGCTAGGAAAGAGAAGTCAACACTCTCACACATCTCTATTTTGGACCCTGTGAAGGGCTCCCATTTTTTTGCACAATACCTCCTATTTGCAAATCTGTTACTATTTGCAAATAAAGCGTCCCAGAACCCTGGGATGCATGTGGGCAATTTAACAAATGGATCAGAAGCTAATGCTTTTTAAATTTGCAGCTCAATCCCAGAATGTCTTAACTGCAAGGAAATAATTTGAATATTCTCCGCTACATCCCTCTCTCATCATCAGATCATTAAAATAAAATTTGCCTGGATGCAGTTCCTCTATTTATTCTTTATATATTACTATTAACAAAAAGATGTTTATCAGCCAACTAAATGGGGCCAAAAAAATTAGAGTGAAATGCTTATTTTAAGCATTAAGACAAATGCATTTCATTGGCACTGGTCTTCATGTAAAAGTATTGGTTACAAATAATCGCTTATTAAAAGAACAATTAGGGGCGCCTGGGTGATCAGTCAGTTAAGCGTCCAACTTCAGCTCAGGTCATGATTTCATGGTTTGTGAATTGCAGCCCCGTGTTGGGCTCTATGCTGACAGCTCAGAGCCTGGACCCTGCTTCAGATTCTGTGTCTCCCTCTCCCTCTGCCCCTCCCGTTTGTGCTCTTTCTCTGTCTCTCAAAAATAAATAAACGTTGAAAATAAGTTTTTTCATAAAACAAGAAACACATTTCTGGTATGTGGTTGTTACTCAGTAGTAACTCGACCCTTTCTGTAGCTTCCAAGCTGTGATTATACACATTTAGCTCCATCCATGAATACAGATACTCGCACGCACATACTTGAAATTTGGGCACACGAATCTGGACAGGTGTCGCTCATCCCAATTCCCGTTCACCTTTAGCATGAAGGTGTGGATGGTTCTTGCTTTGCTCTCCATGCGGACCAGAACTGGGCCATCTGTGTGAAGGTGCTGTCCTCTGGTGGAAGTTAGAAGATTTGCATGGTTAGCTAGATGAGAGAAATTGCAGGCACCACAGTAAGAGCCAGTTAGCTAATCACGTCAGGGTTGTATTTATTTAATGACTGACAGGAAGGGGAAAGTCTAAGGAGACAGAGAAGGAGCGGCCATGGGAAACCCCCCACAAGAGCCTGGGACAGCAATGAGCGCAGAATGACCTCCAGAAAATATTTGTTGCTAAGCCTGGGGGTGGGGCTTGGGCACCTGGGTGACTCAGTCAGTTAAGCCTTCGACTTCCGCCCAGGTCATGATCTCACGGTTCCGGGGTTCAAACCCCGAGTAAGGCTCTGTGCTGACAGCTCAGGTTCTGTCCTGCTTCGGATTCTGTGTCTCCCTCTCTCTCTGCCCTTCCCCCACTCACACTCTGTCTCTCTCAAAAATAAACAAACATTAAAATAAATAAATAAATTAAAAAGCTAAACCTGGGGGCTGTAGATACTGAATCATAGATGGGGGTGGGCTCTGATGCCAGCAACCCAGGTGACCTAATCCTGCACAAGCAGTGAGAATTCTGCTGCACTTTTTTGTGAAATTTGTCAATACTTACTTCCAGTAGTGGCTTAATCCACCCACCGCTGTTGCAGAGGTGTGAGGCTTCTCTCCATCAGCTCTTCGAGCTACAGCATAGAAATAGCGAGCCATTTTCCACTCGGAAGGAGTGAAAGGATTTAGAGAGAAAATATGCATTCTTGAACAGTGCGATCTATGCCCCGGAAACCACAATTCAGCCAGGCATCAATATGCAGGGTACGGGAGCAGTTTCCCTCAGATTCCGAGCAGAGGGAAATAACATGCTTTGCCGGAAGGGACGAGCCAGGACACTGAGAATTTAGTCAGAAGATGATGCAATTATAGGTCAGGAGGGACAGGTCTCTGGCACGTTTGCCAATCTTCCCGCAAACCTTGGAAAATTTACTGCTTCTAGCTACACCTGTTCCTAATTTACTTGTCATGAATAAGAGTGGCACCTCTGTCCAGGAGAGAGGCTGTCAGTGCATGGAGAGACGAGGCAGGTTGCTGGCAAGTCCAATGACACGGAGTCTGAAACCATTCTTCAGGCCCCCTTTTCAGCTCAGACTGGAGGAGGGAAAGAATAGCAGATCTTACATAGAGAGTTTTCCTCCAGAGTCAAAGTAACATGTTTCTTTGGAGTATGACCAAACCCTCCAAAAATTTCTCATTGAACTCTTGGGAAAGATAAAGGATGACTCTGGATGTTATGGGAATAGAGGTTTAATATGGGAGTTAGGGCTTACTTGAAGTGAGAAGAGCTGAGGGGGTGAAAGCAGCTGGAAGGTCACAGAAACAGCTGGAGAACAGCCTCAAACACCGAGGTGGGTGCTTCTCCAAAGTGTGGTGAGAAACTGCTACCATTCTCAAGAATCCCTGGGAAATCTCCTGCCGAGTCTGGTGCTGGCTAGGAAGCCCGAGAACCTGGTGTCTGGTCTGAGTCCTGTGACCTCCTGAGGATAATTGCCTCTCCTCATTTCCATCTTCCAAAGCTCAGGCAAGTTCGTCTCATTGAAAACTTAAGTGGGATCATGGGAAAGGAAGGGAAAAGAAGTGGATGGTGGTACAGCAAAGTTGACCACTGACCACACAACACAAGCCAAAGCCGCTGCGTTCTTGTATTGACTTCCTCATTAAGTGAGACAAGTTATTAATTCATTAATTCAATAAATCTTAAGTACTTTCGGTGTGCCAGGCACCAGGCTAGGTGATAGAGGCAGAGTAACTCTGTAGAATTGATCCCTGCCCTGTGAGAGCTCACATTGTACTAAAGGGGAAGACCGAAGGTCCACACCGAACGTTAGAATGCACAGTAGGTATTAAGGCTGCTCACGAAGAGTCTGGCTGTCATGCAGGCATGTGCTAGGTCTGCCTTTCCCCACCTGATAGGAAGCTGGGAAAGAGTGTGTGACTTGCTTCGGTCACGAAGTGTGGGCAGAAGTGGATGTGTAACTTGCACTGGAAGGCTAGGAACAACACACCTTCCACCCTGCCATCTTCCACCTGCCATGGTAAACTCATCTGGATGGAGCTTCTGTCAGCCTGAGGCCCTGAGAAACTAAGAACAGAGCCCCCGGCCAACTTCAAAGGACGTTGGAACGTGACCGAGAGGGAAGTCTGTGTCACAAGCCAATAAGAGTTTGGGGGGTTATCTGTTACCACAGCAAAACTCGCTCATGCTACCAACACATAACACATGAGTGAGCCTGATATATCGTGAGGGTGACTGGGGTAGAAGGAGGGATGGTTGCTTCTGGATCAATACACTGATTGATCATTTGCCATATGTGGCTCACTCTCTGGGGACGACCAAAGAGAGTCGATTACTGAAGGAGGTAGAGCAGTGAACAAAACAGGCACAGAACAACCCTCCTCTCTCCCTCTGTCCTCACCACACAGCCCCCTCTCACTGCTCTGACTTTAGATGACAGTGAACTGATCCATACAAGATTGGTGGGGATCAAATGAGAAAGAGGGTTCTTTCAAAGATCATTTTAAAGTGATGATTGGGAACAAGAGCAGAAGTGAAAAAAAAGAAGTGATCAGAATAAAGACCCACAGGGTCCCAAGGATGTACGTTCAAGCAAGATCCATCACAGGTCACTTGGGGAGGAGCTTAGTGTATTGGTAAAACCTGTTTATAGTGGGTGTGAATTAACTAAAAGCTAGCACGTTATAACAAGATGGTAAGAGTTAAAACTTTTTTTTTTAAGTTTATAAGTGCTTTCATTTTCTGATCCTATATTCTGACCATACATATATGTATATTTCTGTATATATTCTTTATATAAATTCTTTATATATTCTTTACATAAATAAATAAATATATAAAAATGAGACCTATTCCTTTTTTTAAAGTTTATTTAAAGAGAGAGGGTGCACATGCAGAGGAGGGGCAGAGAGAGAGAGAGGTAGAGAATCCCAAATAGGCTCTGTACTGTCAGCATAGAGACTGACATGGGGCTTGATCTCATGAACCGTGAGATCATGACCTGAGATGAAATCAAGAGTCAGGCGCTTAACTGACTGAACCACCCAGGTGTCCTGAGGCCTATTCCTTTTTTTTTTTTTTTAATTTTTAATGTTTTATTATTGATTTCTGAGAGAGAGAGAGACAGCGTGAACAGGGGAGGGTCAGAGAGAGAGGGAGACACAGAATCTGAAACAGGCTCCAAGCAAGCCATCAGCACAGAGCCCGACGTGGGGCCAGAACCCACGAACCATGAGATCATGATCTGAGCCGAAGTTGGACGCTTAACCGACTGAGCCACCCAGGCGCCACATGAGGCCTATTCCTATAGAAACTTATGACACTTGATTTTGGATAACATAAACTATTTGGCCATTAATCTTAGCTCAATATGCTTAGAATGATAAACTGACTGGGGAATATAATATACCTCAAGTCAAGCATAAATAACTGTGAGAAAATGCTTAAAAAGGAAGATAGGGGATTACCCTTAAAAAGGCTGCCCTCCAAAGAGGTCCTCACCCCTCCCTGGCTGGCCGTCACGGCTCCCTAACGGAATGTGGCAGGCTGTTGTCCTGGTGGCCTCAGTGGGCCTGTTTTCTAGTACTCACATCCTTGGGTAGTCCCTCCCCTTCATCTGAGCTGGCTTCATCACAGAATGCGGTGGAAGAACAGGGAGCACACTCGCAGCTTAGGCCTTAGGACTGACCTTTGCCTGTGGTTGGAGGCCCTGAGCAGCCAGGTAAGAATTCTGGCTACCCTGCTGGAGGGTCTGTGTGAAGAAGAGAGGCCCCGCTGTCCCAGGCCCCCAGCTGAGCCCAGCCCTGGCCTATCCACGGGTTGAATGCGGGCATAGGGGTGCCACTGACATCCCAACCAAAGCCCCGCTATATTACAGAACTGTGAGCAAATAAAATGATTGTTGTTTTAAGCCACTGAGTTTTGGGTTGGTTTGTACATAGTAATAGATCAATGAGCCACTAACTTTTCTTAAATCTTATGGAACTCTTACTTAAGGTTTCTACATGGAATTTTCTCACAATCCCACTTGCCACACCATCTTCTGCTATTAAGTTCTTAACCAGTCAGGCTTGTCATATACAGTTATATGGGTTGTGCACTGCACCAGAGTACCCAACCAATGGAGCCAATGGGGACTGCTTGCCTGGCCTTCAATTCAAGAGGGCACTTTTTCGGGGCGCCTGGGTGGCTTAGTCGGTTAAGCGTCCGACTTTCGCTTAGGTCATGTTCTCACGGTTCGTGGGTTCGAGCCCCACGTCGGGCTCTGTGCTGACTGCCAGCTCAGAGCCTGGAGCCCGTTTCAGAGTCTGTGACTCCCTCTCTCTCTGACCCTCCCCTGCTCACACTGTCTCTCTCTCTCTCCTAGAAATAAATAAAAATATTAAAAAAAAAAAAAAAGAGGGCACTTTTTCTAAATTGCATGACTATGTGTTAAGGACTCCCAGAGCGCTGACAATTATATTCAGTTGAATTGAATTCAAAGTTGTCCATCTGGCCTCCAAGCCTCCTTTTCACCGTCTAATGCCACCTTTGCTCTCCCGTCTAACTTTCCCTCTCACTCCGCGTCTCCAATCTTGGCCCAGCCGAGTTAGCCTGCCTCCCAGTTGGCGGACATTCCCAAACTGGGGTTGTGTCTTCTAGGTTGTGCGTTCTACAAGTGCAGCCACCGGCACTCTGCACTCAGGTCAGGGCAGTTTTAGTCTTGGGAACCCCAGAGGACCTGATATTTGCTTCCAGGCACATTTTAAGAGATTTCCAAGCCTGTTAAAGCACAAAGTCACAGTGAAGCCATCCGTTATTCCATTTTCAGGCTCCACATGCAGACGGCCCAGCACGGGGGGGCCTGAGTTTCTCTGCTTCCAGAAGGGTGGCGCTTTACTGGACAGAGGTCCAAAGGCACGAGATTCCGCGTCTGAGCCACAGGAGTCTGTCTCTGGGGAAATTCTTTTCCTTTCAATTCATAGCACAACCCGAAGGCAAAATGTTCCAATACGGTGTGCAAGTGGACCAACGTGACACGGGATACCCGTTGTCAAACTTTGTAATCTTACCCTCCATTAAATATTCAGCGTGGACGATTTGATCTCTTCCTTTTCTCAGCTCCCCCCTCTTCCTCTGCGTTCCCTCCTTCATTCCTCCTCTCTATTTACCTGCCTTCTGAGAAGTGCTGACTCAGGGTCTCTTTCATGTCAGGGACACAGCCAAGGGGGTGTCCAGGCACGGGATGTGTGGACAGACCATCTGCTTTGACTCAGGACTCTTTATAGGAAGGGTGGTTGGTGGGAGTGGAGAAGCAGCTCCCTTAGGATACGTGTCCCCCGCCAGGGCCACCTAGGTTACAGCACAGTAATGGTCAACATACCCAACTGTGAAATGGTCAGGTGTTCACCTGGCTTTGTGCTGGAAGGGAAGGTATGCCCGGCCATGTGCCCTCGAAGCAGTGGGCTGCTCAGGACAGTTAGCATCCCTGGAGAAACAGAGCACCATCCAGGACAGAGGGCTCAACCAGCGATTTCCGTGCCGACCTTTCCCAAGGCTGGCCTCAGGCTGTGATAGCTACAAATACTGAACGTTTAGAGGCAGAATATTTGCCTGTGACAATAGTCTGGCAACTGTAAAAATAGTACTAGTAGCAATAATATCTTTATATTATTGTAAAAGTTATTGACACTTTTGACCGAGCAACTATGACTTGTTAAGTATTCCCTCTCTGGGGCGCCTGGGTGGCTCAGTCAGTTAAGCGTCCGACTTCAGCTCAGGTCATGATCTCAAGGTTCATGGGTTTGAGCCCCGCATCAGTCTCTGTGCTGACAGCTAGCTCAGAGCCTGGAGCCTGTTTCAGATTCTGTGTCTCCCTCTCTCTCTGCCCCTCTCCTGTTCATGCTGTCTCTGTCTCTCTCTCAGAAATAAATAAAACATTAAAAAAATTTAAGTGTTGCCTCTCTATTTCCTCATTTAATCATTATAACAACTCTATGAACTAGGTAATATTCACTTTTGCAGATGAGAACACCAAAACTCAGAGTTTAAATAGCTTTCCTAGGCTGGGAGGTGGTAGACCTGTGACCCAGACCTGATTTGAGGGAGGCTTATGCTGGCATTCTTTCTAGACACCTGCCCTGCTCCCAGGGCCACAAGCATGGTGGCCGCTCTAGCACCACAGACTAGGCCGGTGTGAAGCTCCAACTCTCTCCTCTGCACCTCCCTCCCATGGTCACCATCACCTGGCATTGGCATGGACGTGGAAGGAACCCTCTGGGTCCCTCTGCACCTCTCTGCTGCTGCCTTGGGATTCTGCCCTTGCAGTTTGAGAAATTCTGGAATCAAGCAAGGTTTGATACACTGAGTCACCTTATGCCCATTCTCAGGGGCTCTAGTCAAGGCACAAGTCTCTTGAGACCTACACAAAGACTAGGTGTGCTCTGTGCTGAGTGAGGAACTCAGCTCCAGGACCAGCTGGCTCCTTCCTCTGCACGGCAGGGCTGGTGTGAGGGGCTGGGCTGGGGGGTGAGGACGCAGGCCGAAGGGCCTTCCCCCCTTACGTGCTTGCCCCGTATTCTCCAGGATGCAATGGAAGAGTCAAACCTGGGGTGCCTGATTGGGATTTGATGGGCCTTTGTAGTGTCCTGGAAATATAATTTTTAAGACCACAAGGTGATTTTATACCCATTTCTTTTGAAGGCTATGAGAAAACCTAAATGAGGTATAAAGGCAGGTATAAAGACATCTTACTACTTAAGATGAATTTTCTTGAACAGAGACCAGTATTTTTGTAGGGAGAAAGTACCCTCTCCCTTCAACTCTCTGAGCAGGAGCTCTGGAGAGAGAGGAGGCTTCGAGCTGCTTTGATAAGGAGGTGAGAGTCAGCTAGCTGGGCTGTGCCTACTGCCAATGTCCTGTTCTTTTGTTTTCGTGAAATGCTCTGCTAGTGATGTCACTAGAATTGTCTTATCAATTTTTTTTTCATAAGGTTGGTCCTCATGAAGAATCTTAGATGGGAAGTAGGAGCAGAGAGGAGAAAAATATACAGGAAGATAGTTTCATTCTCTTTGTGCTCAAGAAGTTAGGTTCTTGGGATGTTCTGGATATGATATTGATTAGAGTTTATTTAAAAATTGTTTCTTAACATTTATTTAGTTTTGTGAGACAGACACAGAGCACGAGCAGATGAAGGGCAGAGAGAGAGAGAGAGAGAGGGAGACATAGAATCTGAAACAGGCTCCAGGCTCTGAGCTATAGCACAGAGCCTGATGCAGGACTCAGGCTCACAAACCTCAAGGTCATGACCTGAGCCAAAGTCAAATGCTTACCTGACTGAATGACCCAGGAACCCCTAGACTTCATTTTTTATCTATTTAAACTTTTTCTAAATCTATGTAGAATTAGTATCATCATAAGCCCACTTATGATGAGTGGCTGGGAAAGGTCACAGTCCCTGGATTCCTCTAGGAAGAAGTTCTGTCAGTTCTTCTCTATCCTAAGTGCTCTGATATCATGCTTGTGTGGATCCAGAGAAATGGGCAGGATAGAGACTCCCTCCCCTCCAGAGACCTCAGAGTGTGTGATGTCACAAGCTTGATGAAGGAGGTTTGGGTCTGAGGACAAGTTTCTCACTCACCAATTTAGACATCTCCCAACTGCTCCAGGCTCACCTTCATCTGTGAATTGAGGACCAATAATGACAACAGGAAGGACACTTCTCTCCTAAGGAAGCCATGATGGTTCAGTAAATCAATGTGTATGGAAACATTTGATTAGCCCTGATGCACTCTGCTAATGTACAACGTTAAGGACCCCTGCACATTCCAGGTCATCTCAACATGGTGCCTATAAGGTCACATACAGAAGATGTGCTCAATACAAATATACTTACAATGCCCTTTGCTAGCTACATTTCAAAGAGCATAGTTATTGCTCTGAAGCAGTATATAAACATTAATTTTCTCTGAGTATCTGACAAACATCACTGACGCTTTCTCTCCCTCTCTTTCAAACAAACAAACAAACAAACAAACAAAACAAAAACCCAGCAAAAATAAACCATGCTGCTACACACATCTGGGAACACTTCCCATACAATGTCTGGGGTCTCACCGTCTTCTGCTAACACCTATCCCAGCTTAAGCAAATGCCTGTGCTAGAGATTCAGAGGCTACAGCCCTCTGAGTGGAGTCTGGGAGAGACACAGACTATGTAGAGAAATGAATGTAATAATCACGTTTGCCATTTGCCTGAGAAAGATCCTCGTGGGGCACATCCCTGAGATTCTAATGTATTCACATGATGCTCCTGGAAAAACAGTTTGTGTCTGATTATAACTAGTCTGTTTAAATGAAAATGTGTTCAAGTTAAAGAATGGGACTGCCCTGCATACAGGGCCACCCTCCGCTCACTGAGGCTTTTGTGCACAAAGTTGTGGTCCCGATATCTGAACCCTCCTGTGTCCACAATGGACGGCTATCCGGTATCTGCGGCGAGGTCTCATTACGGGAGGGCCAGGCGCCTCCAGGACGCTGGCGTGCCTGCTCAGGGCCCAGCTTATCGACGATCTGAGAGCCTCCTGCCAACGGCCCGGGCCGCGTCCACCCTGGCCTCGCTCAGGGGACTGGGTTTTACCTTGAGCCAACACACGACTTTTGGCTTCACGGTGCTTCTGCGAAGTAGGATTCCATTTTGGACGCGAGGCGTTGGGGACCAGAGCCAGGTCAGCCAAGGTGGAAACGTAAAAAGTCCACACCCAGATCAAATCGGGCGGGGTGAGACCACGTCCAGAAATGGAAAAGGAACAGGAAAGAAAATAGCTGAGCAGGAAAGGCTTTGCTGCCCTCTCCACGTCCAGCCAGAGCCTTCGATGGAAAGGCACAGAAGGGATTGGCCTCTGGTAGTGCCCAAAGGCAGCCTGGGCCCTTGCTTTTAAGCTCCCAGGGCACGACCTCATATTTCCGGGTGCTTGATGGCATCTTGGCTGTTGGATGTAAATGTCCCCCCCATGAGAGAAGCCCAGGCAGCTCGCCCGGCCGGCCGAGCCCGCGCTCCCTGGGATTCCAGAGATCCGAGGCCTCCTGGCAGGCAGATGGCAAGAAGCCCGCGCGTTGGCGCCTCTGCCCCCAGCTAGATCAAGTGGCACGGCGCAGGCAGCTGGAAGGCACCCGCACGGGGAACTCGAGCACTATGCTCAGAAAGCTGCACTCCCTCTTTAACTCCGGCCCGCACAGGAAGGCGGAGGTGGCCGAGAATTCCTGCTACGATAGAGCCAGCCCGGCCGTGAGGCTGATCCGCAGCAGCTCCATGTACGTGGTCGGGGACCACGGGGAGAAGTTCAGCGAGTCCTTAAAGAAGTACAAAAGCACCAGCAGCATGGACACCAGCCTGTACTACATGCAGCACGAAGGCGACCGGGCGTGGATGTACTCTCGCACCCAGGACTGTCTGCAGTACTTACAGGAGCTGCTGGCCTTGCGGAAGAAGTATCTCAGCAGCCTCCAGGACCTGAAGCCCCACCGCGCCCAGGGCGTCTCCTCTACCTCCTCCAAATCTTCCAAGAGGGCGGAAAAGGCCCCTGGCCAGTCCACCTCCAAGGAAATAAAGGTAAGCGCTGTTGAGATGCACGGTTTAGATGAGAATTCTTCCAAGAGCCTAGATGCTGGTTGGAAAGTTGGCTCGCCTCCCCCCCTTTTCCCGTCCACGCACAGCCTAATTAGCCTGCACGTTCTGAACAATGGCTCAGTCATCCTAAGACTCTCCGCGGCCACCTCCTCGGCCTGAGGAAGGTCACCGGTACCAAGTTGATTGTTTTTCAGGAGGAGGTGATGGGGAAGAGCAGTTAGTGGTATGGACAGAGCAGCCTGGGTGGGGAGGGCTTGGGCCTTGGTGTCAGGTGGTCCTGTGTAGGCATTGTACCTCTGTCATTTACCACCCACTTTATGGATGAGAGAGTGCTAGCGTGGCACCTAAAAATCCCAGTGAAAAGCAAAATCTTCATGAGCCTTAGATGTTCTCAACTAGCTAGGTGTTTGGCTGCATGGGAGCCGAGCAACTGGAGGGTTTGCTCTGTCTATACCTCTGGCTCCGGGTATGCTGGGAACTCAGGCACAGCCTCGAGGGTGCCCGTGGCTTCCTGGAGGTTGCATGACCTTGTTGGGCCCTGGAGGCCTCAGGCCCAGACACACCCTGCGGGCAATGAGTGCAAGAAGTAACTGTCAGTGATCTTGCTGTTTACACTTACCGTGGTGTTTGTACACATCATCTTTCTTGGGGCCATCTAACAATACCGGAAGGTCAGGCAGGAGAAACTCCCGTGTCACAGCTAAGCGAGCTCAGACTGGATGACCTGTTCCGATAGGACCTTCAACTCATTAGGTGACTCATTCCTTCATTCCTCAAACCCTTTTTTTTTTTTTTTTCAAATGCCTGAGGTTTCAGGCTGTTTTAAGTTCCCATCAGATGTTTTCCTGATGACTGGGCTCCATGGTACTCCGAGCAGACCTGTCTTTCCCACATCCCGTTTCCCTACAGTATGTCCTAAGGGCTGAGCAAGCCTCATTAACATTGAATGACTGATTGGCCGCCTCTCAAATCTCTAGGGCTTGGTCTCACCCTGCTGGTTTCTACTGTCTGTATTTTATCCCAGGTGGGGGCAGCTGAAATAATCACTTCAACTCCCAAAGTATGTCAGTGTCTCAGTACCTACCCTTGGGTTCCAGGACTGAATCCGTGGCCAGCCAGCTGTAGAAGTGTGAGCCTGACACCCCTCCTTTGGGGTTACCTCCCATGACAGAAAGGGCTGCAGTGGGTTCTGGACTCCCAGCTTGAGTATCCTGGGGTTCTAGATCCCGGTTAGCTTCCCTCCAGGCACTACATTTTCCTGAACCAATGGCCTTCTCTCTTCATAAAGCCTACTTCCCTTCGTCCATGCGCTCCTCTTATAGTTCAGCTGTCTGAAGATACAAGAAGGGCTAGGGGCAGAGTAACCAGCTCCGGCCAAATGGGAATGGCTGTCAAGGGAATGACACAAAGCATGGATGTCCTCAGGAGGTGCCTCTTGCCATGGTGTAACCAGAAAAAAGGTTTTAAAATGGCTTTGAAGGCAGTCAGCTAACACTGAATTTTAGTTCTGAATTCACCCACTGTGTGCCTTTAAGTTCCATTGGCCTCTCTGGGCCTTCGTTTCTGTAGCATACAAATGGAAATAAGCGTACACCTTGTGAGGAAAAAGCAATACCCTGCCCGTGATAGGACCTGGCACTTATTAGGTCGTCCAGTGTTTACTAACTCTGAAATGGAAGGTGCAGGAGACTTTTTATCCACCTGCAGACAAGCAGTCTCCTTCCTGGCCCCTCAAGAAAGAGCTGTGTGCTGGGTGTGCTGGAGAAATAATGGGTGCCATCACCGAGGCTAGCAAGGTGGCCTGTGGCTGCCTGGTTCTGTGCATGGCAGGGGGACCAGAGGGGACCAGAGAGGTCCTTTCTTCTGGAATGCTGTCACCTTCCTGTGTTGGTAGGAAATGCACACTGATGCTCAGATTTAGGGCAAACAACATTCGTTTCCCCTGACCCGCTGCAATGTGCTGACTTGTGTCTCCCCAAAATCATATGTTGAAGTCCTAACCCCCCAGTACCTCAGAAGGTAACCTTGTTTTGAAATAGGCTGATTACAGATGTAATTAGATTGATTGCAAGTGTTAGGATGGGCCCCTAATCTGACACCACTGGGGTCCCTATAAGAAGGGGAAATTGGGCCACATACACACAGAGGCCACCGGGCGAGGTCTGAAGTTGGCTGGCACATGCTGAGGGCCCCCCAGAAGCTGGGTGAGCCCTGGAAGTGGCTTCAAAAAGAACATGGCGCTGACAAGATCTTGGTCTCAGGCTTCTGGCTTCCAGACTGAGACAATAAGTTTCTGTCGCGCTAAGTGGCCCAGTTAGTGGTACTTTGCTCTGACGGCCCTGGG
Organism: Crocuta crocuta; assembly: GCF_008692635.1. NCBI lineage: Eukaryota > Metazoa > Chordata > Mammalia > Carnivora > Hyaenidae > Crocuta > Crocuta crocuta. The sequence continues at coordinate 9,640,757 of NW_027527955.1, forward strand.
AAATAAGGACAGCCCTCCACAGAGCTAGCCTTTTCTCTTCTCCAACATTAGTCTACACACATCTCTGTTCTAGCAGTTATCCCACCCTACTGTGGCTTGTTAGCACGTGTGTCTCCTCTGGAAGATGGCGGCCACTCTGGTGAGCTTGGTAAAGTTGAAACAGTATCTTGGCCATTCTTCTATCCACAGAGCACAGCAGGGAATACTTCTTGGTCGCTGATGGATGCTTTATACACTTTAAAGTCTGGTCTTCCATGCGTAGATTCTGGAAGAGCTGGCCCTCATGTGGGGAGTGAGCAGTGTTCTCTGGGCACCACAGCACCATGCGGAGACCTTCTCTCCCTCCCCACAGATACCAGCCCTCAGCCTTGGCCACAGAACTTAAGTTCCCCTGTCTGTCTCTCTTTTCTGTAAAGATAATGGCTTTTAGACTGTTCCACTTAAAACCCTCAGTAAGGGGGCACCTGGGTGGCTCAGTCGGTTAAGCGTCCGACTTCAGCTCAGGTCATGATCTCACGGTTTGTGGGTTCAAGCCCCGCATCAGGCTCTGTGCTGACAGCCAGCTCAGAGCCTGGAGCCTGTTTCAGATTCTGTGTCTCCCTCTCTATCTCTGTCCCTTCCCCGCTTGTGCTCTGTCTCTCTCCAAAATAAACAAGCATTAAAACATTAAAAAAAAAAAAGAAATATATTTTAGGTACTGACCCAGTTGACTCAATACAAACAACCAAAACAAAAATTTCATGAAATACACGTATTCCTGTTCTCTGTTTGGTCCTCTGATGTTTTTACAAAATATTCTATACTATTCTTGCTTGTTTCTAATGTTGGTCATGACACACTCAGTTTATTTCACAAGTTACTACAAGGTCAAGACCCACGGTTTCTCATACCCCAGACGAAGGCATTCCAGCAGAGCCTGTTGAAATGTTAACAATGTCTAAGGCGTCTACGGCCATACCACCCTGAACGCACCCGATCTCGTCTGATCTCGGAAGCTAAGCAGGGTCGGTCCTGGTTAGTACTTGGATGGGAGAACAATGTCTAAGGCGTTACACACCAGGGTGCCAACCAGTGTGCTGTCCCAGCTTTGGAGATAAGACAGACTGGATGTCCCCACGTGCATAGATGGGAGGAGGAAGTGAGCACAGGCCAGAAGTGAGGCAAGCCTGGGGTGGGTGTGGGAAGCCCCGCCTGGGCCCCTGCATGGGGAGGTCGTGGCCAGGCTCCGTGACAATCTGTTTCTCCCTCAAAATAGGAGATCATTACAAAAATGAGCGAAACGCACATTTTACAACATTTTGAAATCAAAACAAAAACCCCACATCTGAAGACTTTTGTTGTCAGTATTCGGTATGAGCTGTAGTTTGAGACTCATTGTTTAGAATTTCTGACACAGGGGCGCCTGGGTGGCTCAGTCGGTTGAGTGTCCAGCTTCAACTCAGGTCATGATCCCAAGGTTTGTGAGTTTGAGCTCCACCATCGGGCTCTGTGCTGACAGCTGAGAGCCTGGAACCTGCTTCGGATTCTGTGTCTCCCTCTCTTTCTGCCCCTCCCCCACTCATGCTCTGTCTCAAAAATAAATAAAGCATTAAAATAAAAAAGAATTTCCAACACAGTGTAACATTCATGCGGCAGAAGGAGAGCCTATTTGAAATGGGTCCTGTCCTGGAACATAGAGTTTCCGAACCAATAAGGCAAAGCCAGTCAGCCCCTGCCCTGGGCACCTCAGGTGTTCCTGTCAGGGAAGAGGAGTGTTGCCAATCTCCTCCACACACCGCCCCCTCCTCCGTCACCGCTGCTCCTCTGCCACAGCCCAGGCACAATCAGGAACCATCAGCAATCATTCCTGACTTCTAATCATCCTCTAAACCCAGCATGTTGAGTATTAATTAGTCCATTCTACAGATGAGAAAACGGGGTCAGACATTAAGTGATTTATGTGAGGTTGTGCACCTGATGAAGAGAGAGCCAGGATTTGAACCCAGTGTGTGTGCCAGAGCTCACACTCTGGTCAATGTAGCCACAGCGCCTCTCAGACAGAAAACGCATTTTGAGCTTGTATAATAAATATTGATGGGGGAGTGTGCACCTCAGGATGAGGTAAGCAGGCTTCTTTAGCCTGCACACCTGGGTCAAGGAGGGTCATCGGAGAGGAACCAGCCTCCTACTCCACCCAGATTTTGTACTAGGGCAAAGCTCTCTCATGGGGACTGAATGGCTTAGGACTCCCTTGTCCAGGAGGAACCTAGGCCAGAAGCATGCCCAGAAGGTACACATCAAGTTCTCTCCCCTCCACAATCCAGGAGTCAAATTTCCCTCCCTCTCCCTTCAGCTTCCCTTCACATGGCTACTTCCGAGTCCAAATTTCACTCTTGGTCTCTGTAGCATTGAAATTCCGAGTTTGTAGTGCCTACTCTTGCACGAGGAAGAAGGCTGGGTAAACAGTGTGAACACAGCTACAAGTTCACGATGGGACAGATTGTGTCCTCAAATCATTTCAAAAGAAATAGCTTTTCATTCTTCCTAACTCATTCTAAGTATCTCAGGCGAGCCACATACCAGCAGAAAGAGTAGCAGCAGAAATTGAAAAGTTGGGAGGCACTAAAACATCAACAGAAAATCAGGAACATTCAAAAGACTATGCAGATTATACAGCTAACTCAGCGGCTATAGATGAGCTTTAGATCTGGTTCTGCATCTCTTGGACGCTACAATAAAGAAAGAGCAGGACTCACTGAAAAATTCTGAGAGGAATCATACCCTTTGGTTAGTGGAAAGGAAATTTTTTTCCAGCTGTAAGTCCCCAATTGCTCATATGGGTCCTGATGAGAGAACCATGTGTGATGTGGTTTCTAATACCTTCAATAATATTTATGTAACAACTTCCTTCCTTCCTTTCCTTCCTTCCTTCCTTCCTTCCTTCCATTGTCCATCAATGTATATTGTTGTTGTCAGCAAAAGGGTGTGTGCCAGGAACTGTTGTAAATACGGGTGAGCAAGTCAAAGTCCCTGTCCTCATGGGTGGTCACTCTTGTGGGAGACCTAAGGCAATAAACCAGTACACACGTTGTGTATGGTGGCGACTTCTCGGAGCCCCTGCTGTGACAGCCCTGCACTGCATCTTAGTGAGGGTCCGGGGAGTGGCACCTGGGCACATAAGCTCTGCCCGTCCCTTTCAGATCCAGCAGAGAATTCAGATGCCACAGGCACGGATGAACCCCATGCTCTCCCAAAGATATTTGTCAAAATCCCCTGAAGGCGTGGTGCATTCATGAGAGAAAAGGTCTGTGAAAAGTAAAAAGCTATCCTGTTATGTTTCTGGCTATTTTTCCCTCTTCTATCAGCATCCCTGAAAATGAATTGCTCCCCTTGCACTCTGTTTTGGGGTCTTGTCTGGGACGTGACCGGCCTCTGCTCTGTGTTTCTCTCCTCCCCTGGTTCTCTAGGAAATTTCTTCCAGCTGCGGGGAGGGGTGCTGGGCTATTTGACTTCTCTCTTTCCACTCCTCATAAAAGCCACTTCTCTCAGCTTGGATTTGTTTTCTGAAATAACAGCTTTAATTTACATACCATGAAACTCACCCTTTAAACTGTACTACTCGGTGGTTAGTATATTCGAAATTGTGCAACCCATCACCACTATCTAATTCTAGAACATTTCATCACCTATTTCAGTTGTGTGTGTGTGTGTGTGTGTGTGTGTGGCAAAATAAACGTAATACGTACCAAAGTCAACATGGTACTTCTTAGCACCTTAAATGAGTGCCTTAAATGAGTGCTTTTGAGTGTCCTGATTATGGGTAATGAAGTATAATGCAATGAATGAATTCTTAAGAAATTGTTTCTTGGGGCACCTGGGTGGCTCAGTCAGTTGAGCGACCGACTTCGGCTCAGGTCATGATCTCGTGGTTTGTGGGTTCAGGTCCCGTGTCGGGCTCTGTGCTGACGACTAGCTCAGAGCCTGGAGCCTGCTTCAGATTCTGTGTCTCCTCCTCTCTCTGCCCCTCCCCGGTTCATGCTCTGTCTTTCTCTGTCTCTCAATAATAAATAAATGTAAAAAAATAAAAAATAAAAAATAAAAAAAAGAAACTGTTTCTCTTTGGATGATATTATATAAATTTATTTTGAAGAGAAATGTAGGCACCTTTCAAGCTGTTACTCATCAGACAATAACCAGAGTTCTTCACACTATTCTTTCATGAATTTTTCCAAATGACTGTTTATATACGCCCACAATAATTCACCCAAGAGACTAGTAAGCCTGAGTTAATATATTTTTAGAACCTTTATGAAATGTATTAGTAGCACACTAGAAAATGAATCCATTAAGAGGTCAGGGAGGCTCTAAAAATATTTCATTTAGGAATCAGGAGAATGCTTTTACATAAGGTCTGACAATTATTTCTTTATTTCTTAAAGTGTAAAAGCCTTTTCTAGTAAAATAAACTTCAAAAAACTTGACCACGTTAACCATTTTCAAGTGTGTAATTCCCCGGCATGAAGCGCATGCACACTGTTGTGAAACTATCCATTTCCAGAACTTTTCCATCACCCGGACAGCAAGTCTCCATCCAAGAGACAATAATGCTCCATTGTCCTGCTCCTCCCGCCCCTAACTTCTACTTTCTGTCTCTACGGCTATGCCTGCTCTAAAAATCTCTTCTAAATGGAACCGTACAGTATTCATCCTTCTGTGAGTGGCTTCCGCCATTCCGCATGTTTCCACGTTTCATCCCTATTGCTGCGCATGTCAGAGCTTCCTTCCTTTTGTACAGGCTGCTCAGGCAGCCTGGGTTTTGATGGGTGGTGAAGAGGAACAGTTTGAGATTTTGTTGACTCTGACCAGAGTCCTTGTTAGCATTTGGGGTTCTAAGGACAGCTCCCCGCATTGTTAGGGCCAGGTAAACAGGTCCACAGCAGGCATCCTTGCCTCTATGAGAACTGGGCCATGTCAGTGGACCCCAGTCGAGGTGGCCTCAGGGAGGCTGGCCGCAGAGGCTAGGCTGGCCCACGGAGGCAGCTGAGGACTGGCTGCAGTGACCCAAGGAACACTGCCCAGATGGTTTGGGTTGGTCATTTTCCAAAGCCAGGAATATCAGTCACACACCACAACCAGAAGAAATGTTATTAATTCTCTATGAATCATTTGGTTCTGAGCAGCTTGGATTCCTGATATGTCTGCCTTGACGAACTAGCTGCAGATGCATACCCATCCCTGCACCCACCCCACCTCGCTCCAGCTAAAGAAATTCATCTGCTACAATGGTTTAAAAAGAACCAACGGAATTCTAGAGAATGCCTGCCAAAAGAAATTGATTTTTATTTAAAGTAGTTTTATTCTGGCCATAGTTTGTTTTCAGAATCAGTTTTCTATTGAGGCCATCCAATCCTGCTTCATCAAATAAGACCATGTCAACAGCAAATAGAAGATTCTTTCTCCTCTATGGCAGGAGGATCCGAATCCAATTCATCTCAAAAGACTCCAAGTCATCCATGTATAATATGTCTATATAATTTCATATGGGATAGAAAGTAGGTTCTAGATCTATTTTTACACCTCTAGGAATTACTTTTCAGATCTATTGGGAAGACTTTATGCAAACACAGCAATATTAAAATGCAGGTTTTCTGTGAGCACCAGTTACCGGGAAAGTCTCTATCACTTGGCCTATGTCTGGTTTGCAGATTTGAAAGGCAGTACTAATTCAATATGAGCTGCAAGGAATATTCTATTTTGCTTGGCAGAGTTCTCTACAAGATGACAAACAGTATAATAATGATTGATAAGAAAGCACATAGTTCCTGTAGCCCTTCTCAGTTAGACCTACAGGATGGGTGATTATACTCCCCAATCTATTTCCCAGGCACGTGCTGTTTGCTCAGCCTAGAAATAGTACTTCCTCCTCCCTTTTCCCTCTTCACCACACCCTGTACACCTGGCTCTCTTCTTGCCTTTTAACAGCAGAGACATTATTTCCCCAGGAAGCCATTTCTCACATCCACAGTGTAAGACAGTGGACTCCCCCTCCTCCTGTGTCTGACCCTCATCTTAACGTGTAGCACCCAGCACCCAGCACTCAGTACCCAGTGCTGTAATTGTCTGTTCATTTGCTATTTCTGCTACTGGCTGTGAGCTCACTGAGTGGGGCCACTGTGCCTTATTTATCTTTTTACCTCCAACCTCTTGCATGGCTCCAAGCACATAGCAGACATTCAATAAACCAACAAGCTGAGAAACTCCGACTGTATTTTAAGAAGGATTAAGAAGAAAATTGTTGCAAAATTTGGTGGAAGATAAAGAAAAGTAGTAGTTCTGTTGTTTTCACTTAGTGGAAATGTTTCTCTTATTTTTAGAGGCGTAGAATATAGTTTGAATATATTTATATGGAATCATATCCTAATATGAAAACATCCAGTGTGTAATAGCTCAGAATTTACCATCAAAAGGACACTGTTTAAACTTAAAAAAAATGGGTGATAAAATTATATTTGCTCTTTAGCTGAAATGTATAAAACACAGAAAAATATAAGAAATAAAATAAAAATGACTTAGAATCTTACCATTTAGAGATAGTCACTATAAAATATTTAGGTATATTTTCTTTCAATCATTTATTTCCTGTATATTTGCATATACGTATATTAGGGTTGTCAGCTAAAAGGATGCTTATTTAAATTTGAATTTAAGATAAGTGATGGAATTCTTTTTGTATAATTATGTCCATGCAATATTTGGTATATATTTATATTAAAAAATTATTCATTGTTTATGTGAAATTGAAATTTAACTGCTGTCCTATGGTTTGCTTTTTTGTTTTTGTTTTTGTTTATTTGTTTTGAGAGAGAGCAAGAGTGTGAGTAGGGAGGAGCAGAGAGCAAGGGGGAGAGAGAGAGAATCCCAAGCAGGCTCCATGCTGTCAGTGAGGAGTCTGACGTGGGGCTCAAACCCACAAACTGAGATCATGAACTGAGCCAAAACCAAGAGTTGGCCACTTAACCAACTTGGCCATCCTGGCTCCCTTGCTATTCTATATTTTTATTGGCTAAATTTGACAACCCTAATGTATGTGTATCTATGAATTTACTAAATTTGGTTTATACCATATACTTCTTAATAATCCTTTAGTTAATATTATATTTTATGGATTCTTTCCCTCTCACTGAGTTTTTTAAAAAATTTATTTTATTTATTTGAGAGAGAAAGATAGCATGAGTAGGGGAGAGGTAGAGAGAGAAGGAGAGCAGATCCCAAGCAGGCTCCCAATGCGGGGCTTGAACCCATGAAGATGAGAGATCAAGATCTGAGCTGATACCAAGAATCAGATGCTGAAATGACTGAGGAACCCAGGTGCCCTCGTAGTTCCATTTTTAAAAACCCAACTTTTTTGTCAATCAGCAATGTATTTTGACATGAAGTGGGAAGTGAGAATCCAACTTGAGTTCTCCCCAGTGGCAAAGTTTCTCAACACCATTTATTGACAAATCCATCCCTTCTCTCACCGGATTGTAATGTTTCACTTGCTGTACGTGTAGGCTTGGTAGTATGTGTCAAGGTTATTCTTTCAATTTAATCGGGCTTCTAACTGATAATTGTGAGCCAATTTTTTTACTCAGTGGGATGATCATTTAGATGACATGTAAGGTGAGCAGCTACCAGCTGTTGGCAAAAGAAATAATGGTCTAAAGATGAAAAAGCAGTGAGAAAACAAACTGAACCTATCAACCTGTGAGTCTACAATCTCTAATGTCAAAGACAGGCGATGTGTGCCTATACTCCCAAAATGATTGTAATGTTATTTTTGATAGGTAATGCCGGAGTTGAGTTATCCTAAACTTTGTGACAACATTTTTCCTTCTTTTTATCTCTTTGGAGTGACTTTCTCAGCTTTCTTGTCTACTTTGCCAGTCTTTTTTTCAGCTCAGGCGAGGGTACCATTTAGCTTATCTGTTGAAAAGGTGTATATGGGTATATGTATGTATGTAATTAAATTTCAATGATTGTACTTTTTTCTAAGTTGCCTTTTCTTTGCTTCTCATAGCTCAGTTCCTGTATCATAAACATCCATTCTTTCTTTACAACTACCCCTCGATTAGGTATACACTTCCTTAGGTGTTGGAATATAAAAGGTAAGTTATCACTTTGGACTTGGTCTTAAATATGCATTCCAAGACGACAGAAGGCAGAGAAGATGTATTAGAGCTTTTAGGGTCTGTCCTCAAAATCCTCAAAAGCTCTTTTTTTTTTTTTTTTTCTTTTTGGTAATATTAAGTTGCTTGTGAATAAACTTGAGCTGTTTTGCATTTAATTTCACCCAGCTGAATGGTCCGAGGAAAAATGATCTCTCCAAGCCAGACTAGTTCCACATTTGGTCCTGGAAATTTCATCACGGTATACTGACATTCATATTTCCAGATATTATATGCTCTAGAGAGTATTATCAGTACTCCATAAAAATAAGGAGTATAGAGTTCTTAAAAATTGCCAAGTTAAATCCCAAAGGACACATTAGTAACATGCAAACTGATTCAAGAATATAAACATTATGTAATGGCATGTATGTAGCATATATTCATCCACTCAATGAATAATTACTACCCTGTGCCAAGCACTGAAACAGGTGCTCGGCATTCATAGGTGAAAAGGCAGCGTGTCTGCCCTGACACAGCCCACAGTCTCAGGCTGCAAACTTCACATAACTGTCTGAACCACACTGGTGTGTCGAAGTTTCTTGGCAGAGAAACAGGTAGAGTTTCAATCAGAATGTCGGGAGTTGTGTATATAGGTTGTGTATACAACCTAGCTCATATAGGCAGTGGCTGGTGGTGAGCATCTATCACAAGAGTCGTATCTGTGAGTGTTAATTGACAAAGCATTGCCAAGGAAGAGGTGAAAGATCAGTGGTCTAGTGTGGGGCTACTGAGGACATAATCCAATGTGGTGTAGTGGACTATCCACACCACACAGAACATGTGAAGAGGTAAGATATGCCAGGTCTGTGTGCTGCAGGGAGGGGAGGTGACATAGGAGCTGGCCCTCCTGAGGATGTGAGGGGGACGCCCAACCAGGGCAGGTGAGAGGAAGGTAGATGTTTAGTGGCGGCCATCTTGGCTTTGGGTGGGTTTAGAAGGAACCCCGACTCTAACCTCTGACAAAATCTTACTGTTTACAACCGGAAGTTTTTGGAGAATCCAGACTTCTCATAGACAAATACTGAGAGATCCCAGAAGAACAACAACAAATTGGAGAAAGCCAGGACCCCAGATGGCAGATGAAAGCAGGCAGGGTGGCAGCTGATATGAAAGGCAGAAAAATATCATAAACTGCACCGAGGGACTCAGAAATTAGACGAGAAATGCAGTGGAGTTTGGTTTGGGAAAATGCAAAGGGCTCTATCTGGGAAAAGTAATCTGAGACCCAGGCCTGGTGTGAGGGGGCTGGTTCAGGGAGGCTTGGAAAATGATAACCTCAAGGCCACTGGAGGTTAAATGTGAAAAGCAAATGGGATTGGAGTCCGCAATGCAATCCAGATGCTTTCAGACCAGGTTCCTTCTCCCTGGGGCTGCTGTGGGGCCCATATCAAAGGAACATGAGCCCTGTGAACTGGGGCCTGAGCAGGTGCAAGAGGAAGCCTTTCCAAAGAAGTAGTTAAAAAATTCTGGGCTAGATGGGGCACCTGGGTAGCTCAGTCGGTTGAGCGTCCAACTTCGGCTCAGGACTGATCTCACCATTCATGGGTTTGAGCCCCACACTGGGCTCTGTGCTGACAGCTCAGAGCCTGAAGCCTGCTTCTGATTCTGTGTCTCCCTCTCTCTCTCTCTGCCCCTCCCCTGCTCATGCTCTGTCTCTCTCTTTCTCTCTCAAAAATAAATAAACATAAAAAAAAGTTCTGGGCTAGGAAAAAGTCAAGACTGGAAGTGAAGCAGTCCTCTTGTATCTGGACTTCCAAATTCAGAGAGGGAACAGTAACTGTATCACACTCCTCCCAGGAGTGTTGATGATTCATGTCCCATTTTGTACAACTACCTCCTTGTAAAGTGGATTCTGCTGTGATATTAGCCTGTGGCTTGAACCCTGCGCCTCAGTTGTCACTCTTGTGCTAGCGAGAGAATGTGGTAGTAGAGGGGGAAAAGGCCCACGGAAGCTGTGGGAGGCAAAAACAAAAAGCTAGAATCAGTCTGGGCTTAAACCAGCACTTGGAAAGGCCCGGGGAGAACAGACTTGTAGCTCAGCCTCGGTACTCAGAAAAATCGCTGCAGCGTCCATTTGGAGACACGTAAAAGTGTACGTTCTAAAGTATAATAGAAACTCTGTGAACCAAATGCCATGTAACTGACTTGCCGGGTCACTTGCTGCTTACCATGCTCTCCATGAAGCACGTACACAGAGAGCTGGGTACTTACTTAGAAGCCTACCCCAAGCTGGGGTGTTACTGGCAAAATGCAAGATGATATATGCACATAGCACTACCTTGAACAGCAAAAGATTACAAAGAAGCCAAAGATCTGACAGCAGGGCACTGTGGCTTATTTAGATGGTGAGTCTGCACACTGGAGCGATAGGCAGGTTTACCAGGGACGAGGAGGATCTCTTCCTCTGCTGGGAAGTAATCCTCAGGATATACTGAGTGAAGAAAGCAGTGTTTACAGTGGTATGTTGTGGGCTACCTTTTGTTTTTTTTTTTAAAGTGGGTAAACACAAATGTAAGTTCACATGTGCTTATATTTTCAAAAGTTAACAATGGAGAGATAAACAAGAAACTTGGCATACACCCAACATGAAGTCTCGCGGAGGTGAATGGCAAACATTAAACCCAGGAAGCAAACAAAGTTGCGTGAATACAGGGAGAGGGGATGCCTCCCCAGGAGGTGATTTTAGGTCAAGTTTGGGGACAGGGACAAGAGGTAGATGTTGGGTACATCCCTGTGGGGGATGCTGTATACTCCCTGCTGGTACGGGGAGAGGATCAGAGGGCGGACGGAGTTGCTTTACTTGGCCCTCCATGTGCAGAGGACACAGGGGATCTGGGCCCTGAAATCCAGGGCGTTTGTCCTCTTTCTTCAATGACCTGTGTTCTATCCCTTGGAGTCTTGTTCCTTGTGTCCTTATCTTGATAGAGACATTCCTGTCTGCTCTTGAAAAGCCAGGGAATATGACTGGCACTTAAGATTTCTATCCTAAATAATACCTTAAGGTGGGGATTTGTGGGTGCCTTTGTTCTGTCCCTGATGCTCGGACCCCTATAGAGCTGTGGTTCACAATTGCTGTGTATTAGGATCACTTGATTGTCTGAACTAACTGGTCTGGGAAAGGGCTAGGTACAGACCTTCTTTTACAGCACCCCAGGAGATTCTAATGTCCCACTGGAATTGGGCTCCCCGGTTATGGAACCACCCTGACAAGGATGCGGGAGAGGTATACCATCACCGTCTCCTAGGCCAGGCTCTCAGACTCATTCCAGCGATGCCGCTTTCACTTGCAGGGAAGGAAGACAGGGCTAAGGAAGGAAAGCAATTATTCCTTCATTTATATTTATTTATGCTCCAACTTTATCCCATGAAGGGCCTGGGGGGACCTGATGAAGGCAGTTGGGGCAAGTGGGAAAAGTTCTCCTTTAGGGTGAGACTGGGTCACACAGGTATGTCTGGGTCAGCCACAGATAATGTCACCAATGTCTCATTCTCCGGACACACCAGGATCCATAAGCTCTTTTAACAGAAGCAAGTTTTATAATGGCAGGGTAGTGGATGGCCCAGCAGAGACTCCAGAAGTGGGATCTGGAAGAGCAGAGCCTCCAGAGCTGGCTGAGGTGTCCCCAGAAGGCAATTGCTTCTTAGCCTGGTATAAAGGGCAAGGCATTGGAGGGAGACCTCAGTCTCAAATCCTAAAGCTTGAGGCTTTGGAAACAAGCAGTATAGTTGAGTATTTGGTGGGAATAACCAACAAGCGTGGAGCTGAAAGGGCTCTTGTCCACTAGTTTTGATAGACAGAAAGTACAGTGGGTAAGATGGCAATACATATGGTAGTGATTTATTTCTTAATTTGAAAATGTGATCCTCAAAGGACAAAACATGACAAGGTTCTGGAGATGTACAAGAGGCCACAGTCAAGGACACATATCAATGTAACTGATGGTGGTGAGCTCATTGGTTTCTGAGCTCATTGGTGGTTAAGACACCAAACCTGACTCTTTTCTAAACTCTTTAATAAATGAAAGCAGCTGTTTCAGGTTGCTTTGAGCTGCTGGCCCAAGTCTACTTCCTGAAGACGCTACAGAATGAAGAGCTTAGATCATGTTGTAGGGTGACCCCCCTCAAGAAAAAAGAATGCAATGCCCACATGTAAGACTGAGACCCTTGTATTAAGCCAAACATTGATGGAAGTCGCTGCCAGAGATGTAGAGGTGCTCTCTCCATGGGTTCTGAGATACAAAGACCTACAGACTTTGTACTCCTATTGAATAACATTTATCCTTCCTTTTGGGGTTCAGTTCAGATTGTGTGGCTTTCCCCATTCATTGTTTCTCACTTTTTCACTTCACAAAAAAATCTCTAAAATGATATGTGTCATAGAAGAATTAGGTAGGGATGAAGACCATAGAGCCTAGAGGAGAGAACAGCCCAGGAGAGGGGTGGTCTACCTGGAGAATGTGTTGACCCAGCCAGTCTTGATGGATGAATAGGACTCAGCTCCATGAGATATTCAAGGCGGAGAGACCAGTAAGAAGAAACAGAGGCAGGACAAGAATATTGACTTGCCGTCAGGGATGAGTCCTCCTGTCACTGGCCTGAAGGAAGGACGCCTGGTGAGGTGACCTGCTGGGCTCATACAGACGGCCAACCAGCCCTTCAAGTTTCAGTCCTGCGTCCCACTCCCAAGCCTTGATGTACCTGGTGTCGCCAAGTCTGGTGCATTTCCTGTTCCCGAGGGTCAAACTGTACTCCTTTTAGGTGCTTCCCTGACCCATGATGTTCTGGAAGTCTGGTCCTTTTGCTCTTTTACATCAGCTTGCCCTCTTCAATTGCTTAGCAACTGCCAGAGGCTTTTGGAAATATCTCTTTCCCTCGTGGCCCCTCTTTTCTCTTTGTCATTAGGGGCTTCTTTTTCCTGCTCTCCCTGCTTTTACTTCAGTGGGCTCATTGAAGGATATGTGGATAGTTTTCCACTTTTCACAGAGAAGATGTAAGTCTATGTTATGCTTATTTAAAATTTTCCCCAAGAAAGCCCCTCACAAATATAAAAGGAAAAACCCCACTATTTAAAAAGATTTTCTAGTAGTACAAAATGCATGCATTTCACCAACATCTTGTATGTACAGACAGATGTCATCATTTTATTTCCCAACATTCCAGTCTGTAATTTAATCATATTTACTTTTAATATCATCCCCCCTTTAAAAATGCCCACAACATGGCACAATAACAGACGCATGTATCAACGGAACAGAACGGGGACTCCAAAAATAAACCCATTGTTATAGGGTCAATTAATCTATGATGAAGGAGGCAAGACTGCACAATGGAGAAAAGATAAGTCTTTTCAATAAATCGTGCTTGGAAAACTGGACAGCGACATGAAAAGGATGAAACTGGACCACTTTCGAACACTGTACACAAAAATGAATTCCAAATGGATTAAAGACCGAAATGTGAGACCTGAAAGCATAAAAACCCTAGAAGAGAGTCCAGGCAATAGTTTCTCTGATATCACTGTAACAACATTTTTCTAGATATAGTTCCTAAGGCAAGGGAAACAAAAGCAAAAATCAACTTCAAGGTAAAAACTTTTTGCAGTTATGAATTTAAAGAAAGACTAGTCTAGGGGCACCTGGGTGGCTCTAGGGTTAAGCATCCAACTTCAGCTCAGGTCACGATCTCACAGTTCCAGGTCATGATCTCACAGTTCGTGGGTTTGAGTCCCACATTGGGCTCTGTGCTAACAGCTCAGAGCCTGGATCCTGCTTGGGATTCTGTGTGTGTCTCTCTCCCTCTGCCCTTTCCCTGCTTGCTCCTGCTCACTCACTCTCTTTCTCTCTCTCAACATAAATAAACATTAAAAATAGAACTCCCCTATGACCCAGCAATAGCACTGCTAGGAATTTACCCAAGGGATACAGGAGAGCTGATGCACAGGGNAGAAATAAATAAAAACATTCTAAATAAATAAATAAATAAATGAGAAATAGGAAGGTATGTTAGTTCTCAAGGGAGGGACAGAGAGAGAGAGAGAGGAAATCTGAAGCAGGCTCTAGGCTCTGAGCTACCAGCACAAGAACCCCATTTGGGGCTCAAACTCAGGACTTGTGAGATCATGACCTGAGCCGAAATCGGAGGCTTCGCTGACTGAGCCACCCAGGCGCCTTTATTCCATATACTTTTCAAACAATCATATTAATTTCTTTTCAATTTATTCCATGGCTTGAGCCTAACTTGGCCACTTTAGGTACTGACAACTCTTTCAGAGCATTTCTGGCACCTTGTCCTTTCTTTCCTTCCTAAGAAGCTGTATGATCTCCTAACGGTCCCCTAACTGCTTACCAGCAGGGAAAAAGTCCAAAGGAAGACTAAGTATTTTGCTTCCAGATCAATAACAGTCCCTGAGCTAGAAAGAGGTAGTTCTTATTATTCGTCTCTCCTTGAGGTAACTGGAGAGGTAAATTGTGAGGCCGGGGCATTCACCTTCCTTCCACAGGGCACTTACTCAAATTTACCTTTTAAACTCTGCAAATTCATAACCTCACACGCATTAATTTCGGCAACAAGGAGTTCTTTTTGGCGGTTGTGGCTTGCTTATGTGTGGGTCCTCAGCGGCTGGCTCTGGCTACTCTCTCCCTCCTGCCCTTCACCTCTAGCAGAAAGCAACCACAAAGAAGTACTCCCAGTTCAGCGCGGATGTGGCGGAGGCCATGGCCTTCTTTGATTCCATCATTGCAGAGCTGGATACAGAGAAGAGGCCGAGGGCCACTGAGGCTGACCCTCCCTATNTCTGTAGGCCCAGACTGGGCCTCGCTCTTCTCTGGGCTCCTTGATTTAGTTGTCCCAGCTGCCGGCACCCAGCCTACCCTGGCCATATTTGGACAAGTATGCAGTCCACTGGCCAAAGCTGAGACAAATGGGTCAAGAAGGGGATTGGAGGGGCGCCTGGGTGGCTCAGTCAGTTAAGCGTCCAACTTTGGCTCAGGTCATGACCTCCGGTGCACAAGTTCAAGACTCTCCTTTGGGCTCTGTGACTGGAGCCTGTGTCTCCCTCTCTCTCTGCCCCTCCCCCACTAGTGCTCTCTCTCTCTCTCTCTCTCTCTCTTTCTTAAATAAACATTAAAAAATCTTTTAAAAATAAATAAAAAATAAAATCATTAAAAGAAAGGGATTGGAGGGGAGCTGGTGTTAATGCGTGGAAAGATAGAGGTTCAGCATTGCAAGGTGAAGACTGGACAGCTGTCCCTCAACAATGTGAATATATTCCACACCCCTGCACTGCACGCCGGAAGATGGCTCAGACGGTAAATTTTATGTGTATTTCACTAGTTTTTTGTTTTAAAAGAAGACAAAGGGACAGAGAAACTTTTTAAAAATCTGTCTTTTGACTCTGCCTGAGCTAGTTTGGCGCCGTCCACAGGACCGGCTCTGGACTCATACACATTCTGCCATATCCCTACCCTATAACTGCAGGGTCAGATCATCCCCCTCCCCCCATGCTCGCCTGTCCCAGCCTTTCTAAGCATCTGCTGTTGTATCCAGGCATTTGTCGGAGGTTCTCAGCCTGGGTCACCCTCTCTTGCTCCTTTCTGATGGCGAGTCCCTCCTTTCCCCGGGCCCCTGCTTGTCTCTTCCAGTGGCCACCAGCTCCCGGGAACACAGCTTGCATTCCAACTGGATCCTGAGGGCACCGCGCCGGCACTCTGAGGACATTGCTGGGCATACTGTGCACACGACAGATGGCCAGTTTCGAAGGAGCATGGAGTGCAGGACCTTTGGCACCCAGAGGAGGCTTGAGAGGCACCCCATTTACTTGCCCAAGGCTGTGGAAGGGGCGTTCAACACCTTGAAATTTAAGCCCAAAGCCTGCAAAAAAAAGTAAGTGCTTGGACCAATGGTACAGCCGAGATATTTTCATGTCCTCCAGAGTCCTGGGGTAGTTCTTAAGGTGCCTTGAGTCCCCATTCTATCTACCAAAAATGATTTTTATAGATTTTGGGGGAAGGTGATCTTGGTTAAAGATTTATTTTTTTCCCCTAGGGCTGCCTGGGTGGCTCAGTCGGTTGAGTGTCCAACTTCAGCTCAGGTCATGATCTCATGGTTTGTGAGTTCAAGCCCCGCATTAGGTTGTCAGCATAGAGCCCACTTCATGTTCTTGTCCGCTTCTCTCCCTGTCCCTCCTCCACTCGTGCTGTCTCTCTCACTCAAAAATAGATAAACATTAACAAAAAATTAAACGATTGTTTCCCCTTAGTCTATTGATATACTCCAGCGTGGTTCACTGCTGTCTCCTAACTGTGACTTCCGCTCTGGATCTCCCTGCCTTTCCTTCTGGACTACCTAGCCTGCATGCTCTGTGCCACTCTCTTTCACTGTCCGCTCCCCCCCTCCCACCCCGTGCCACTGACACCCTGTGTGCTACGAATTTTTTATGAGAGTTTAGGGTTGAGGAGGGCATAGCACCAAGAAGGAACCAACACCAGAATAATCAGATGCCCCTGCCTGGGAAAAGCATTGGCCGTAGATGGAGAACTTGCTGGCCGGGCTCCCCCTGGCCACTTTGCCATCATCTCTCGGCCGTTTTCCCTCCAGACCCAACTCTCCCAACACTAGTTCCCATCTTTAGCCTCCAAATTCCTGTGACTACTCATGCGGAGCAGTAAGTGCTCTCTTGCTCTGGCCAGTGCAGCCCATGCTGTAGGGACCTTACCTTTCACAGCAGAAGGGGGTCTATCTAGGTTCAGGTTTGTACAAGAGCCATTCAACTCTGATGGATTCAGAGCTTTTCTAAATAGCACTTTCCTCCCATAATAATGGACTATGTACTGGACGTACTGAAACCAGGGCCCAGCCCTCATCATCCAATCATCCAGGCTTCCCCCTCAAGGCCAGCCCAGGGTCCAGCCCCCATGGTGATACTGCTTTGTCCTCCACATGGCCCAGCACCCGGGAGCATCTGATGGTCTCCATTGGAATAGTGGATCAGAACATGGCTTCTCTGTGCAGCCAGCCACACCAAACTTAAACCCTCTGCCTCATTCCTCCCTTCCAGCCTGGGAAGCCCCAGACAGATCCTCTTCAACTTTTCAGGAGAAGACATGGAGTGGGATGCAGAGCTCTTTGCCCTGGAGCCCTCGGCGTCTACGGGGGAGGACTACCATGAGACAGAGAACCCCAGAGGGCAGTGGCTGCTTCGAGAGAAACTGTGGGAGCGAACCGTGCCCTGAGGCCCTTTGGGCCATTCAGCTAGATCCCTGAGAAGGTGGCTGCTTCACAGTAGCACAAGTGTTTGGTAGAATTAAAAATGCAAGTTGGAACAAAGTCAAGCCCATGAGCCCATCGGCACTGCCTGCTGGTGCCCAGTTAGTGCCAAACACACGTGCGGCCTCCCAGAGAACCAGCCTTAGGAGATTCTGGAGTCTGGCTCTCCTGGGACAGCAGTTAGCAGGTAGTTACAGCCCAGCTAGTCTCCTAGCAGGGAGTGGGAGTGTCCAGGCTCACTCCCTGGCCTCCCCTGGCCTGTTTCAGTTCTCTGTGCATCTGTCCACGTGGCTGCTAACATTGTGCTCAGTACAGGAAATGAGCCCACCCATGGCTCTCTGGCCAAAGTTTTCAGAAAGGTGGTTCCTGTCTCTACAGGGCTCAGAAATACCCTGATTACAGAGGTTGCCTTCTTTTGTGCAGAACACACTTCAGGAAGCACCTCCTTCCGCACTAACACTTTCACAGTTTTAGAAACTTCTAGAAACTTCTGCAGGATTATACTGAAGATGGGTCTAGTGCCCTGGCATTGGGAAGGAGTGTCCCAGGCCCCTGCCTTGGGACCACACTATCTCTCTCAGCCCGAAACCCAGCTCTACTTCCCACAGGTGGTGGGTTGGGGATGGAGGGAGATGAGTGGTGCTTTTCTTCTAATTATTGTCCAGAATATCCTTGAAGACACCCATACGGCCAGTTTATGGCAGGCTGTGCCTCTCCCCTCCCTACTAAAAGGGAAAATCAACATCCTCGAGTTCTTTAGGACTAGAAAGGATTTGTGATTTTAGTAACTGAGTTAGGAAGAACTACATCTTAAATATATTCTTTGCATTTCTCATATACTTTTTGCATTTTTGCCTGTTCGAGTTTAAGAACCACTGGCTTGGAGAACACACTGCATTTTGCTCATTCTTATTATTTCTTCTGGTATTTTCTTATAAAGAAAGAAATTGTCCAGTTAGTGCATGCTCATGAAATGCAAGAGTGCTCTTGGGGGTAAAGGAGGGAGACAGGCTAGGACAAACCAATAATCCAAATTAAGCCCAAGATCCTCTAGGCTAAGGTCACTCTGAGAACTGAACAGAGCTTTCCTTCTGCCAGCCCCTTTTAATGATAGTCAGATTGTTCAGTTTTTTATAAAGAGTGCTTTATTTATGTGAACTTGACTATCTGAATCTAAGTATTTAAAACTCCTATGAGAAAAAAACCCCCTAAAAATTACGTGGCATTCTTAGCAATTTTATATCAACACATTTCAGATGAAAATATACTGGAAATGTTTTAATACTTGTCTTTATTATTATTTTCTTTTTGAGTGCCAATGTCAATGTTTAGGAGATTTCTTTCATTTTGTTGCTTATCCTAAGCCCTCTCTAGCCAGAAGCTTGACTGAAAAATAAATGTTTGGGAGATTTGTTTTATAAACTGCATTAAAGCACACCAAGTTAATATCACCATGTCTCTTTCTTTTCCCCAAATGTGGCCTTGTTTTGAAGCCCCACAAATAAAAGTTCACTGCTAAGGATAAGTTCAGAATGAAGGTCTCTTTACCCTGCCTCTTATCAAACTACAGTTTATCATTGATTCGACCCTGACATTATGTGGTGAAGACTCTGTGTACATTTTGCTTTTACAGATAAGAAAAAAATAAACAGGACAGAAAGGATGTTTGGAGTCTCGATTTTTTTTTTTTTTTTTTTTTTTTAGCATTTATTGCTTATGGGACATGAAGTCATGCTTTTCTCTTATGCTTCACATTTTGTATATTTTTGTCTTTAATGAGACTATACACAGACTGCCTGAAAAATCCCATGATTCAGAAACAGAAGGCTGGCAAGTCTTTGGGATGATTTAGGTATTTGAAATTGGTGATAAACTGCAGGATCTGGGCTTTGTCTAGGGAATCCCAAGATGGCATGTACTGAGGTCTTGAGATAAATAAAATTCTAGGCAATATAAGTCAATTCAGTAAAATCAGCTGATGTGATTGATTCTTTTCCCCCATGGATTGGCCAGTTATTCAATCAGCTGCTCCTCGAGGCATTATGGTGGCTCTACCTTTCTTAGGATTGTCTTGGTTTTGATTTAGGGAAATCTACCTATCTCTAGACCTCTGTCTAAAAAAGAGGATGTGAGTTCCTGGCAACTGGCTTATACTTTAGGCTTTGTTTTCTACCTCCCATTGCAAAATGTCTTCTTCATGGAGGAAGATACATGAGGAGTTTAATTTAAATGGTATATACTCAGCCCTTTGCTCGTAGCTCTACAACACAGAACATGGCTTCTGGGACAGAGCTTTCTGGGGTCCACTCTTAGACACAGAACCCAGGTTGGTTCTAACAGGAGGCTACGTTCCTGTCATCATGGATGGCCTTTTCATGGTGAATTCGTTTCCTCCTGCTGCTGTAACAATGACCACAAATCTAGGGGCTTAAAACCATACAAATTTATTCTCTTAGAGCCTGGAGGTCAGAACTATAATCAGGCTGATTGAGAAAAGTCAAGGTGTGGGCAGAGTTGATTCCTTCTGGAGGCTTTGAGGGGATCATCCACCCCCTTGCCTTTTCCAGCTTTCAGAGACTTGTGTGTCCTGCCTTACATGACCCCAACGTTCTGCTTCTCGCTTCACATCTCTAGCTACTCACTCTGATCTCCTGCCTGCCCCTTATATGGACCTCTGTGATTACATCAGTCCCACCTGGACGACCCAGCATCGTCTCCCCATCTCAAAAATCTTAACCAAATCGAATCTACAAAGTCCCTTTTGCCACATAAGGTAACCTTCACAGATTCTGGGGGTCAGGATGCAGACATTGTGGGGAGGCAATTATTCAGCCCACCACACACAGTGTATTCAAGTCCTTCAAGACTAGATCAAACTATCAAGTCCTTATTACGAAACTGCTGTCTACCAAGCAAAACAGTATAAGACGCACTTTCTGTCCTTTGGTAATTGGCACCTCAATGGGGGAAGAGAGGACAAACACAGATAAAACAGTGCTGAGCACTTGTTGCTTTACGGAGCACCTCTGTCCACCTGTAAGACTGCCGGGAGCCTACTTAGCTCAAGATGTCAGGGAGACCTTCATGGCAGAGGTTCTCCTGAAAGACAGCTTTAGTCTCTGGCAGAGGATCGCTAAAGCCTGTCACTTCATGTAAAAGGACGGTTATTAGGAAAGTCACAGAAATGGGAGTGGCCAGCAAGGTGATGCCTTGACAGGGGTTTTTACTGAGCAGCCATGGAAAGCTAGATTGATAGAGGTCAAGTAGAATTGATCAGATGGGGATAAAGAACTGAGTGGTATCTCATTTTGAGCCAAAGTGTAGAGAACAGAAGCCTCAAATGATGCAGTACAGTTATGGGGGGTGAGCCTGGAGACTGGCTGCTGAAATGCTGTGGGATTCAACCAGTCCCAACTTCTCATAGTCTCAGGAAGTGAGGCTCTCAGGCTCCAGATCTGACTTCTGTGGTAGATCTTGTCCCTGTGTGGTTCACATGCATTCTCAGGTGGTATCTGTTTCCAGCTGTGGTAGGTATCACCCCCCAATCAAACACAGAGTGTTCTAGTCCTCCCTCCCCCCTCCCCCCCATTCCTCATCAACACCCTGGGTCATGGCAGCTCTCTTTGAAAGGGGCAGGAAGAGTGTGGTGGTGGTGAGGGGAGGGTTTGGACAGACACAGTGTGTAAATAAATTTATGTAGCCATTTTGGTTGATCTCCCAGGCCACGGAGGATGTCAAAGCCTGCTGGTGATTCTCTTGGGGGAATTGCCCCTGTTCATTTGTCCATTTGCTTGTCATTTGACAAAGAATGCTGAGCATGTACTATGTCCCAGCCTATGTCTGGGGAGAGAATAGAAAGAGTCTCTCATGGAGCTTTCAGTCTGGTGGGAGAGACAGACCTTAATCAAAGGATTACACCAGTGCTCACAGATCAGAATTGCGGTAAGGGCTGGGAAGGTGTCACAGGGAACTTGTAAGGGGGGAGGGGCGTCTGAGCTGACTGGGGCAGGGTGGCTTGGGGAGGGCTTACTAGATCCCATATGGCTTCATTTGCCTTACTCAAATACTCAAATGTCACCTCCTCCAAGGGGTCTTCTTGACCACCCTATCTCAACTACCACTGCTCTTAATCTCTACCATACATTAGCTGGCTACACTGTGTTTACTATGATCTAACACGATTATACACACTCACACACACTCACTCATATACATTCACATATGCATGCTTGTCCCCATTAGATTGTGAGCTCCATGAGAGCAGGAGCATAGTCTATTCTGTTCATGCTCTATCCTCTGTGTCAAGAACAGTGCCTACACCAACAACTGTTTGTTGACTGAATGACTGATTGACAGACTGCATAAATAAATGAAATGACAGTGAGTTGAGATCTTTTGGGGAATATGAAGCATCAGAATGTAGAGTTGGGGGCTGTAGAGAGAGATTCCGGCTGAGGAAATATCATGGACAAAGGTTCTGTGCTGGAGGGAGTATGCCATTGGAGTGAGTTCAAAGACATCACTGATTTATTCATAAGGTATTATTGAGCACTCATATATGATCGGAAATCTCCCAGACCCTGAGAGTAGAACAAGAAGACCAGATCCTGCCCTCAGAGTTTATAAATTTGGTGGAGAGAGGTGTGCAGGCAATAAGTCAGCATACGTTACACAAATATTGAAATGTAATAATGTGTCAGGTAATGATAAATGATGTGAAGTAAAATAGAAAATGGGCTAGAGAGAAGATAGGCAGAAGGTGGGGCTTTTAGTCAGAGAAAGCCTCTCAGGAGTGGTGATACTTGAACAGGGCCCTGAATGAGAGAGGGATTACATGATATCAGGGGAAGGACTGGTCAGGCCAAGGAAGGGGTCCGCACAAAGGCCCAGCATCAGGGAGCCTTGATGCAGGAAGAAATGTATTGGGTGATGCTTGGAGGGTTCTGAACAGGAGAGTAGCAGAATTTGATTTAGTTTTTAAGAGAGGATTGTGGCTGTTGGATGGGGATCTGACTAAAGGGCTCAGAGGGACAACTTGGGACAGCAGCTGGGTCACTCTGCAGTGGGCCAGATGAGAGACGAGGCTGGCTGCCTGGAAGGGGGGAATGGACTGGGTTAGGAGAGAATCTGAAGCAGGACATGTGGGTATTTAGGCTTGGCTGCGAACTGGATACAGAGACACAGGGCTCTCTCTTGAGGTACAGGTGACCACAGATTCCCTTTATTAAAATGAATGACAGAGAGGATGGTTAGCAGGATTTTTGGGGGGGGGGGTGGGAATCAAAAGCTGTATTTTGGATGTATTAATTTAGAGCCTTCTGGGCACTTCCAGCTGGGGAATTAGACACCTTTGTGCAGAGCTCCAGGGAGGGGCTGGATCTTGAGGTGCAAGACTGGGAACTGGTACCATAGAAACAGAATCTGAAGCCACGAGGCAATGCAGTCACTAAGAAACCCCATGGAGATCTGAAAGGACAGTGAGGTGGCAGATCAGCTGGAGTACCCCAACATTTAGAGGCACGGAAGAGAGGGAGCACGTGTGGTGTGAGGTAAAGAAAATGCTCCAAGTTTGGGGGGGCAGAACACAGATAGTGGAGGGGGGTAGTGCAGAGCCAGTGGGGCGTGCACCACTGGGCGTGCACCAAAGCCAGGCGAGAAGGACAGTCTTAACCTTGATTCAAAATAGATTGTCTATGTCCAGAGAGCTCACTGACCCTACTCACAAAGCCCAGCTCCAGATTCCTTCTGGCTGTTTCTAAAACTCAAGCGCTCCTGAGAGGCAGTGGAGTGTAATGGACCAGGGCTGCAAGGATCTCACAGGGAGCCACAGTGTCTGGGTGGGGGTGGGGCTGGGTGGCATCACACCCTGGTGGCTGACCCTTCCTCCTCCAATGAACAAGACTGGCTCTCACTCTGTGGCCCTCGGCAGACCATACAGGCCCAGGGTGGAAACGTAGGCCAGTGACTTAGGCTCCCTGGGCCTCATTTTTGTCAAACGTGAATTGGGTATGATAACACTAGTTCTTAACTTGCAGTGTTATGATGAAGGTTAAAGGGCCTGCTAGATAGTAATCGTTAACTACGCATATATTAAAGGATGATGCTTTGCCATCAGAAGAGTTAAAACTTCTGCCACACACTCTGAAAATAGCTATAAAAGAGAAATTCTAAAATGTTTAAGACCTGATTAGAAGTCGTTTAGCCTCCTGAAATAACCATTTGGAAGAAGACAGCACTGAACCAAAATAAGGTTAGAAATGTGCTCTTGAGTCAGCGGTCTAGCTGGTATCTCAGCTCCTTCACCCAGCAGATGTTTGGCCTTGGACATGATACTTGACTGCTTTCTGCCTCAGTTTCCTGATTGTAAAATACCACAGGATGAGTGACTACCTCACAGCTATACAAGCACCTAATACAAAAATGCACAGAGTACTCTGTATAGTGTTGGGCACACAGCAAGCACACCATAAATACTGCAGTTAAGGAGTGCCTGGGCGTCTCAGTCAAACACCCAACTTGGGCTTAGGTCATGGTCTCGGGGTTCATGAGTTCGAGCCCCGCATCAGGCTTTCTCTCTGCTGTCAGCACAGAGCCTGCTTCAGATCCTCAGTCTCCCTCTTTCTCTGCCTCTCCCCATTTGCACTCTTTCTCTCTCAAAAACAAACATTAAAAAAAATATTACTATGAGCCCTCGAAAAATATCAATATATAAGTTATTACAATGTGACAATCCTTTATTGTCATGCTTCCTTTACGAATGGCTTCCAGATTGTCTCATTTATTTTCCGCTTTCTCCAAATTAAATGGAAGTGTAGATTAGGTGACATTTGAAGTTTGCTGAATTTGGTGTTAAATGAGTCTTTAAAGGAGTGTCAGAGCTATCATTTGATTTGACTCCTTGTCCCCAGGCTTGCCTGGCTTCTGTATGTGACTTGTAAAGGTGAACATGTCTTCACTTTTCAGTTCCTGGACTTCCACCCCCCTGGAAATCATAGCTCCATATTACAGTGAGGGGAGCTGCTCCTTGGGAAAGACAGATGACATTTTCATGATTAATCCAGACTTTGGGAACCAGTCCCAGAGGGAGAAATCAGAGTTGAGTCTACTCTTCTGAGCTGTGTTCCTCCACTTGATCTGGATTTGTGGCCATTCAAAGCCACATACCACGGCCTCCCTTACAGCAGAGCAATTATACGGCAGGCTGTTGGAATGTGGTCATTTGGCCACATGGTGGCACTTCATGCCTAGTAATTCTGTTGGTCCTCTTTCTACATCCCTGAAAGTTTGAAATTCAAACAGAAAGAGAAAGAAGCAGGACCTCTTAGAATGGCACAGACACCATTGTCAGAAAGCACAGAGTTTAATGAGGAAAAGCGTCAGTGTTTGCTATTTTCCTCAGTTCTAAGAGGAAGGCTTTGGCCCCAAATGGGAAGATCCAGAGTTCCACACTCAGAGCCCATTTTCCAGGGCTCTCCACCCCCCAACATTGCACCAACTCCAGGTCCAAAGTAAAATGTCATCTACCAGTATGGCAGATAAAAGAAAGGGGGCCCCCATGGGCCAGAGTTTGACTTTCTTGAAGAAAGATTTTTCTGAAGATACCACCTGACTTCAAGAAGCCTCAGCTTCTGAAAAAAGGAAAAGAATTATTACCCACCGTTTTAATTCTTTTCTTGGAGGTTATAGAGACTTGGGCTTGACTTTGAATACCAACTCCGACATTAACTGGTTTTAGAGCCTCAAGGAAGCTACTTAACTTTCTCTGTACCTCATTGTTGTCACCTTTAAAGGGAATTAACGATAATAGGACCTACTTTATAGGATTGTGGTAAGGATGAAATAATATTACGTGGAACCAAATGAAATTGCCAATATTCAAGTTCTTGGCCCACAGGAATAGCAATTTCATGTAGTTCGTGCTATAGTACTTTGTGCCAGGCACATAGTAAGACTTGGTAGAAATGAGGTATTATTATCACAGCTTGCATGTTATTTATCACAATAAACATTTATTGTGAACATTTAGAAAATAAACCATGACAAATGAAGATAAAAGCATCACATACAAGTACTTGTGGGATGCAGAAAAGCAGTACTAAGAGGGAATTTCATAGCAATAAATACCTACACATCAAGAAGCAAGAAAGATCCTGAGTAAACAACACAACTCTATGACTTAAGGATCTACAAAAAGAAGAACAAACTGAGCCTAAAGTTAGCAGAAAAAATAGAAATAATAAAGATTAGAGCAGAAATAAATGAAATAGAAAGTGGAAAAAAATAGAAAAGATTAACCAAACTATAAATTGGTTCTTTGAAAAGATAAACAAAATTGACAAAGCCTTAGCTAGACTAACCACGGGGAAAAAAGAAAGGGTTCAAATAAAATTGTAAATGCAACAGGAGACATTACAATCAATACCACAGAAATCCAAAGGGTCATAAGAGACTACACAAATAACTGTATGCTAACAAACTAGGCAACTTAGAAGAAATGGAAAAATTCTTGGAAATACACAACTAAGACTGAAAAAAAGAAAGGACTAGAATAGAAAGAAAGGAAGAAATAAAAAATCTAAATAAACTAATTATTAGTAGGGAGAGTAAATCAGAAATAAAAATCTCGTGTTGCCTGAGTGGCTCAGTCAGTTAAGCATCCGACTTCAGCTTAGGTCAATGATCTCACAGTTTGTGGGTTCGAGCCCTGTGTTGGATTCTGTGCTGACAGCCAGCTCATCAGAGCCTGGAGCCTGTTTCAGATTCTGTGTCTCCCTCTCTCTCTGACCCTCCTTTGCTCATGCTGTCTCTATTTCTCTCTCAAAAATAAATAAAACATTAAAGAAATAAAAATTCCCCTAATGGAGAAGAGCCCAGGGCCCAATGGCTTCACTGGTTAATTCTACCAAACATTTAAAGAAAAATTAACAGCAATCCTTTTTAAATTCTTCTAAAATATTGAAGAGGAGGGAACACATTCAGACTCATTTTATGAGGCCAGCACCATCCTGATACCAAAACCAGAAAAGGACACTATTAGAAAAAAAAATACTACAGGCCAATATCCATGATATATATGGATGCAAATATCATCAATAAAATATTGGCAAACTGAATTCTGCAGCACATTAAAGGATCATACACCATGATTAAGAGGGATTGACTCCTGGCATGCAAGGAATATTCAACATATGCAAATCAATATGATACATCACATTAACAGAATGAAAGAAAAGAATTATATAATCATCTCAATAGACACAGAAGGAGCATTTGAAAAATTCAGCATCCATTCATGATAAAATCTCTTAACAAATTAGGACAGAAGGAATATATCTCAACATAATAAAGAAATATATAGAAAACCACAGCTAACATCATACTCAATGGTTAAAAGCTAAAAACCTTTCTTTTACAATCAGAAACAAAACAAGGATGCCCACTTTCAACACTCTTCTTCAACACAGGACTGAGAGTCCTAGCCACAGCAGTCAGGTAAGAAAAAGAAATGACAGGTAAAAATGAGTAAATAAAATAAAAATAATAATAGGTATTAGAAAATAATAAAAAGATAAAAGGATTAGAATTGGAAAGGAAGAAGTAAAATTGTGCCTACTTGCAGATGATATTTTACGTATAGAAAATTCTAAAGACTCAAATAAAAATCTACTAGATTTAATCAACGGATTCAGTAAAGTTGTAGGATATAAAACTAGCATACAAAAATCAGTAGCATTTCTATACACTAACAAATGTTCTGAAAAAGAAATCAATTCACTTCATTTACAAAAGCACAAAAAATAATAAAATATATAGGAATAAATTGAAAGAAATGAAAAATCTCTACTCTGAAAACTACGACACTGATGAAAGAAACCAAAGAAGATACAAATAAATGGGAAGATTTCCTGTGTTCATGATTGAAAGAATTAATATTGTTAAAATATGATTACTACCAAAAGCCATCTATAGATTTAGTGAAATCCTTACCAAGATTCCCATGGCATTTTTTTTACAGAAGGAGGAAAAACATTCCTAAAATTTATATGGAACCATGAAAAATCCCAAAGAGCTAAAGAAATCCCAAGAAAGAAGAGCAAAACAGGAGGCATCATATTTACTGATTTCAAGCTATACTATAAAGCTATAGTCGTCAAAACAGCATGGTATTGGCATAAAAACAGACAAACCCATGAAATAGAATCAAGAGCCCAGAAATAAATCCAAGCATATATAATCAACTAATATTTGACAAGGGAGCCAAGAGTACTTAATGGAGAAAAGACAGTCTCTTCTATAAAATGGTGCTGGGATAATTGGAGATTCACATGTACAGGGATGAAACTGGATCCACATATCACACCACCCACAAAAATTTACTCAAATGGATTGAAGACTTAAAATTTTTTTTTTAATGTTTTATTTATTTCTAGGAGAGAGAGACAGCATGAGCAGGGGAGGGTCAGAGAGAGAGGGAGTCACAGACTGAAACAGGCTCCAGGCTCTGAGCTGGCAGTCAGCACAGAGCCCAACGCGGGGCTCGAACCCACGAACCGCGAGATCATGACCTAAGCGAAAGTCGGACGCTTAACCGACTAAGCCACCCAGGAGCCCCTGAAGACTTAAATGTAAGACCTGAAATCATGAAACTCCTAGAAGAAAACATAAGAACAAAGCACCCTGACATGGGTCTTGGTGATAATGCTTTTACATATGACACCTAAAACGCTTAAACATAAGCAACAAAATAAAAAATGAAGAAGAGGAACTAGATCAAACTAAAGATCTTCTGCACAGCAAAGGAAGTCATCAACCAAGTGGAAAGACAACCTACAGGACGGGAAAAATATTTGCGAACTATACATCTGATAAAGGGTTAATATCCAAAATATATAAAGAATTCATACGACTCAATGGGAAAAAACCCCAAACAATCCAATTAAAAAAAACGGGCAAAGGATCTGAATAGACATTTTGCCAAAGAAGATGTATAAATGGTCAACAAGCACATGAAAAGATGCTGAACATCACTAAGCAACAGGGAAATGCAAATTAAAACCACAATGAGATATCACCTCATGTCCGTTAGAATGGCTATTATCAAAAAGACGGGGTGATAAATGCTGGTGAGGATGATGCTAATGGGAACCTGTGTGCACTGTTGGTGAGGTTGTACACTGGTACAGCTGCTGTGGAAAACAGTATGGAGAATCCTCAAAAAATTAAAAATAGAACTACCAAATCATCGAGCAATTTCATTTCTTGGAATATATCCAATGAATATGAAAACAATAACTTGAAAAGCTGAACCCCCCTGTTCATAGCAGCATTACTTACAATGGTCATGGAAACAATCTAAGTGTCCATCAATGGATGAGAGGGTAAAGAAGTTGTGGTGCACACACACACACACACACACACACACATGCGAAAACAATGGAGTATTACTCAGACATTAAAAACAAGGAAATTCTAACGTTTGCAAAAACATGGAAGGACCCAATATGGAATTAAGCTATGTGAAATACGTCAGACAAAGAAAGACAAATACTGTATGATCTCACATATATGTAAAGTCTTTAAAAAAATCTCATAGGAAAAGAAATCAGACTTGTGATTATCAGAAGTGGAGGCTGGAGGGAGGTAAAACTGGAAGAACGTGGTCAAAAAGTACAAATTCCAGTTATAACTAAGCACTAGGGATGCAATGTACAACATGATGACTGTAGCTAACACAGCTGTGTGGTATATAGGAAAGTTATTAAAGGATTATATCCTGTAAGTTCTCAGCACAAGAAGAAAATCGTTTTCCTTTTTTATTCTTTCTTTTCCTTTTATTGTATCTGAGAAGTGGACATTAGCTGACTGTATTGTGGTGATCATTTCAGACGATAGGTAAATCATATCATCACGCTGTACATCTTAAACTTCTATAGTGACGTATGCCAGTTATTATCCAATAAAACTGCCAAAAAAATTTAAAAAAGGAATCACCTTGTCTTCTGGAATTTTTTTCCTGAAGATTCTTACTGCTAAGTGACCCTGCTGTGGGCATATGCTAAAGTTCCAAATATGAAAATATGCCTGAAAGAAATCTGGCTCTATTTCGCAGCCCTACCTGTAGCCAAGTAATCTCTACCTCAACCCATCTTTCAATGAGATATTAGTCCCACCGGGAGGAAATCAAGGCCAACCTCAAGGCAGCACCCGTGGTGTGAGTTACGGAAAGTGGTGTAGAATCACCCGTCCCAGGGAGCACCCTCTACCTTGGGCTTACAGTGAAATTCCTCCTCTGTCTCTCTGATGCACTCACATCAAAGTTTATCTCTTCTACGTGTCAGTGCCTCTCAGCAAGCCAGGTGAATACTAGCTAATGCCAGTTTCTTCCTCTTGGGCTCACCCAAAGTCAGGCGGCTACACTCCTAGAAATGCAAAAACAAACAAACAAAAATCAGATAATGGTGATACTTTATCAGAGAAAATCTTCCTCCCACATCCTCTTTCCTTGCCCTCTTGTATTTCTTTCCTCAAACTGGTACAGATTGGTCTAGTAAACTCCCTATGGTATCTCACCTTCCCCCCTTTTTACGTGCAAAATGAAACTGTGTGTTTCTCATTACACACAAGACACAGACTGTAGACCACAAGAGATGAGAGGTGTCTTATAGGATCTCATTAAGTATCATAGAAGATGTATAAAGGAGCATGCGTTTACAGACATACATATAATTTGGGGAATGAGTGTCTTCAATACGCCAAATGTGGGCTAAAAGTTAAGAAGCCAGATACAGAGGAGAAAATGCTGTATGATTTAATTTATATGAAGTTCTGAAGTCCAGGAGCCAGCACAACTAATCTATGGGGATTATCAAAACAGAAATTGGGGGTGATGGGGCTGATTGAGAAAGTATGAGGTATGTGAGGATGGAGATGGTTTATCTTTTTATTTCGGTGACAGTCTGTGAGCTACACAGGTGTAGACACTTGTCAGAGCTCATAGAACTGCACACTGAAGACCTAAAGAAATAGCAGTGAAAAGTGCCCCCCCTCCCTGCCCCCAGAATAACAATGACAGTCAGGGTAGGAGGCCCCTTTTGTCATGGAAGAGAGAAGGGAGTTTCCATATATGGGAAGTTCCTCACCACGTTGCTGATGCAATTGAAAAACATATAAAATGTCAGCCAATTTTCCAGACACTTTCAAAATCCAGAGACGTTTTTCTCCACGCACACACTGCCTATGTCTTTTCAAATGTTTACAGAGTATTTACAAAAAGTAGTCCTTTGGGTGGCGGTTGTAATTAGGAAAACTGGCAGTGAAAATTAACACATACCATAAAAGACAGATAATTGCTTCACTGACATATACAATATTATTATCAAATGGTGTTCACCAAAGAATCCAATTGGTCCATACGAGCTCAGTCTCATTGTTCTAAGAAAGATGGCCCTTTCCTTATTACCCTGACACCGCTCACGAATGATACGCCATATGGTACTTAACATCAGAATCAGAATGAGCTTGTGCTTTTTGTGTGAGATACTGAAATTTATTAGAAAATCAGAAAGCCTAATTTCCACCAAGTTCCTGAGACCTGCCATCTGCTGCGTGAGAAAGAAAATGGAGATTTTTTTTTTTTTTAACCATTTACTTATTGTGAAATCTAAGAGTGCTGGCGTGTTTGAAAAAGCAGGGTTGAGGGCTGGGGGTGCAAACGAGAGAGCCAGAGCAAGCCCACTTGGCAGGGGAGAAAGAAGACTGTCAGCTGAATGGTGGCAGAGGCTTGGGAAGCATAATTATGGAAATCACCTATTCCAGAGCCTTTTTTCCTCCTCCTGAGCACATGTTCCTTCCACACAGGAATAGCACAGAGAAAGGCCAGCTTTTGAGAATAAGCAGTCTTCACTTCAGAAAGGAAGAAGAAGGGTCTTAAATAAGTACCCGTCTGTCTATTAGGTCTTTCCGTGGAGGGGGTAGTGTGAGGAAGACAGGAGAGGGTGACAGACAAGGGAGCCAAAAAGGCCTAATGGGTGGGGAGGCAAGGAGAGCTTTCGAAGGGGGTGCAGAAAGAGGCGGAGGCAAGATGGGAGAGGCGTCTGAGTGGGGGTGGGGAAGGAGAGCCTACTGAGAAGGGAGAAATCTTTCAACATCATTTGGAATTTGACTGTATGTGTTGGGTGCTGGGGGTACAGAGATGAAGCTGCTTTGTACTTTAAGGAGGGCACGCCAGATGTCCGGCATTCGTTTCAGAGGAACGCCTAGTGCCTGGCATTGTAGGCTCATGAGATGCTGCCATGGCCATGTGTCACATCCACATAGCTGTCCTTCACCTTCTGCAGAGCAGGGCAGTGCAAGCTCAAGGGCTCACCCAACCCCTTGATCTTACTGTATTTATTTTTACTCTTGTTTTTACACCAACGCTGGCGTGTCTGTTGGAACCACTGTAGGCAACATTCCCTGGACACGGTTGGTGACTGCGTTTCTCACTTCTGATGACAACACTGAGGAAATAGACCTCCTAGGAAATAGGTTACCAGAGCCTGAATGGAGCGGGGCTGGGGAGGAAAGTAAGGCTTTAAGGCACCGGGGAATCTCACGTTATATTATAGAGTCAAGTTCTGGTCAAGGCAGGCCATTTTTGGACCACGTCCAAGGAGGTTTAATTAAAGAAGAACTAAAGAGATCTCTGCAAGGCAGACTTGCAGCAGGATCCCAAGGGCATCCTGAAAGTCAGGGTCAGGGTTCTAAGAATGCTCTGGGGCACAGGGCCCTGTGACCGGCTACCTGAGAACACATCCCCATCTCTGGCTCTGTAGGCCACAGGTGCTCACCATGGTGACACCGCACAGATGACTGTGATCTGTCACATGAAAGGATGAACGACTTAGTGATAGCTTCCTGGGCTTCAGGAATCCGGGCCTCCCACTTACGCCAAGCTAGGAAAGAATGCGTCATAGAGAATTCGATGCCAGCCTCTCTGTGGGGGAATTGAGTGGGAGAGGGAGCCAAGTAAGGTTTTGAATTTGCAGCAAGACTAGGTGGGAAGCAAAAATAAGTTGCGGAGTTCAGCATGATGAGGATGTGCTCACCCTTGGAGCCTTGTCCCCCACGAGGGGAGCAGACTGGTGAGGGCTGCCGCCGCCCCCTGGGGGCTCTGCAGGCCTCCTCTGGCTCCAGGCTCTGGGGACTCCAAGCTGCCGGCTTGGTGCTGTTGTTGTGTTGGTACCTCTGGGAGATGTTCAAGTTTCAGGATGAACCCCCAAGGAATTAGTAATGGGGTTATGCACCCCTAGGGGAATCTGGCAGCGGGTCCTATGCTTTAGCTGGTGGGGGCAGCCTTACTGTTTGCTCCCTTGGTGACTGAGGACTCAGCAGTCCGCTCCTTGCCTGAAGGCCCGTGAACAGCTCCTGATTTCCCTGTGGATGCCCAGACACTACAAGACAGGCTTCAGGGGAGGCCAGGGATTCTTCTGAATGATCCAGGGCTGACCGCTAGGTCACGGGCTTGGTGCTTCCCCACAATTGCTTTTGCCTGAAGGCAGCTTCCGCAGCAACATGGTAAGACCCTCTGGGCATCCTCTGTCCTAACTTCCCCTTGGCTTCCATTTGTTGAGCAGCTATTGTTCAAAATGCATATTATCTAAGAAAAATGGCTATCATTTCCTGAGCACTTGCTATGTGTTAAGTGCCTCATACTTATGTTCTCATTTAATCCTTACTACAACCCAGTGAGGAAGGGGTCACTGTCATCCCCATTTTCCAGATGAAACAACTGAGGATGAATGAGATTTGGTGAAGGTCCAGGGTCAGGCAGCTGGTAAAATGTGGAGTTGGCTATCAACCTGGGTAGCTGGAATCGTTACCTTATAACCCTAAGAATCGTACTACAAAAGAGTAAGCACTATCATTTCACTTTAGCTCTTAAGCAGACAGGGCTCAGAGAGGTTAGGTAATTTACCCAAAGCCATGAAGCTGTAAGGCACAAAGACAGAAAGCCATCTGGCTCCAGAGTGCGAGCTATTTCCTGTAAGCCATGCCCCCTCTCTGGGCTGAGGCTGTATTATATGATGGGGCTCCATCCCCCAGCCGACAGATGGCGGCCCAGGGAGCTGGATTCGATACAGAACATGCAAAGAGATCTTTACAGGAGAAGCATGTAGCTAAACTTAACATTTTCTGACATTTTTTTAAAAAAAAGGAAATGATTACTTCTTTTGAACACTGATGTTTCAGGTACCATATCCAAGGAGCTCTCAAAAGATTTGGATGCCGCCAGCCAAGGAGTGTTCCTACAGGCTTGATGATCGAGCTAGTTTAATAATGCTAGTGCCCGAGTGTAAGAGAATTTGGGTGCTATTTGTCATTCTCGCCCATTTGAATCAGGCCCTCAAATGTATATAAGAGCATATCTTAGTGAGAATCCCTGTGATCTGGTGGCGAGAAGCAAACACAAAAGCAAAGTCGTGTGTAGGACCAGCCTGTCAGTTGCCTTTTTTTGGTCTCTCCAGGGGCAGAGAAAGCCCCCTGATTGTAGCATTTAGGAGAAAGGCACATTTATAACTAGCAGAGGGTGAGGGGGCTGCTCTCTGACCTAAATGTTCAGAGTCCCCAAAGGACTATCTATGCCACTGGCTTCAGAGACCACTGAATGCCAAAGACCAAGTGCTGGAGCACATGCCCCACTGACCCTAAATTCATCAAAACTTGAGATACATTATCCCGTATGGTTATAACCCACCAGCAGACCTCTGGGTTCCCCCGTGCCTTGGTTTCCTTTGTTCAACACTGGGAGGTTTAGGCAGCAGGCAAGATATTTTCACTGGCCTCCGCACTCTTTTGCAAACATTGCTAGGATAAACAGTTGCTATCTTTGTTAACATTGAATTGATTTTAAATGCCTGGAGGTATTTAAATTTTTTCATGCTTTCAAACTCTAGGCTTTAATTCAGTACTTCTTTTTTTTCAATAAGTATTTCTTAAATACCTACTCCGTGCCAGGCACCCTCTTGGTACTTTAGTTGAAATACAGATAAATTATACCTAGACCCTGAGGAATTTATAATTTAGCAAAGAAGAGGGAAAAATAAATGTAAAAATGTGTGTGTGTGTGTGTGCGCGTGCGCATGCGCATGTATGGGTTGATAGATATGTAGATAAACAGGAAATATATATGTGCACATGTGATATGACATGACATGACATGACATGACATGACATGACATGACATGACAAAACATAACATGCCTGTGGTGATGAGGGCACGGAGAGGTCCAGCAGTGATTCTGGGACACAGGGAATGCCAGCCAGTATCTGCTCGGGGAAGAGGAACTGGTTCTAGAGACAAGACAACAATGGAGCCAAGGCACTGAGCAAAAGGGAAGGAAACCTATCAGAGAAGTGCCATCCGTATTTGGGGAGAAGAGAAAGGCATTTTGGGTAAGCCTAAGGTAGCAGTGGTAGGGATAATGGAAACACAAATTTAGAGGCTTCTAGAGACTACGTTGAATGCCAGGCTACAGTGTGGTATTGTAATGAGTGTCTTGTGGGGACAGGTAGAGCCAGGAAGAGATGGAGTGAAGGGAAAAGACTGAGTTTGGTGTGGTACTTACTGGAAACAGCCAAGCAGGGCATCCATTCTGTTTCCAGAAAAAGCTGTTAGAGCTCAGACCCCTCTCCTTCTTGTTGGCACTGGCCTCTTTCCTTTTAAGAAATCCCCACATATAAACATCCAAACTTATAAGTCTTGAGCCTGATATTTGTGAGAGAGAAGGATTTTTTATTTTATGAAGATTTTTTTTAATGGCGTTCCCTTGAGGTTTTCAAATATAATCCAGTCACCACAGCCCTTAGTTTAGGTGTCCCCATGGTGTGGAGATAGGTGACCTACATGGGCTGCACTGCTCTTCACCAGGCAGAGGTATTTATAAGCCCTTTTTTATTTAAAAAGTTTTTCCTTATCAGAAGAAGGGAAGAAGGAAGATCACAGATTAAGGGGCCAGGTAGAAAACTCTGTTAACCCCATTGTTCTTTCTTTGTTATTGTTTTTTTCTCCCTTTATTTTCTTTCACATTTTATATCTTCGTCCACAAATATACTCATTCCTGGCTTATTTTTATAAAGAAAATTGTCCTTTCACTGCCTTTTTGACATATGATGTGCGTGCCCTTCCTCTTCCCCAAATCTAACCCCCCGCCCCATGCCCCTGTTGCGTTTTTGAACTCTTTGTTCTAACCAAAGGATTCCTTATTTTTAGAGAGGATTACAGGGAACCTCTTTTTTTTTTTTTTAATTTAAACCCAGGTTAGTTACCATATACAAGGAACCTCTTCTAATTCTAGTCTGATTTCAAATTTAGCTCCTAGGTTTTCTCTGTGGAAATGACTTTCTTGTAAGTTGAGAGAAAAAGCGTAACTATCAAATAAGTAAACTCAGGAGTAACAGGGGAAAGGTACAATTAATTTCCTCCAGAAGATGCCTTTACACTTGTCCTAAAAGACACTGTTCAGATGTCTATGACTGCGAATTTCATGCTTCATTATCTCTATTTTCCCTCTTGTTTTGTGTTCTAGTATGGATTTATCAACACCTGTCTTCAATCTCTTGTGATAGAGAAATTTGGTGAAGAGACCTGGGAAAAATTGAAGTAAGTATATTAAAGGAAGGACAGAGAACCCCTGGGGATAAGCCTCCAGTGTTCTGAAGGTCATGGGTTTTTACTAACCTTTTGATTAAGACAGTTGTTACTAGGGTCATCAATTCAAGCACCTCAAACATACCAACTAGGTACAGGAAAAATCTGCTATACCATATCTACCATTAAGGAAGGTATCAGTCTTAATTACTAAACCCATCTTTAAAACAGGGTCCCCATGTGAATAATTATTCTACTTTTAATTTCATGAATGAATTCTTATTTCCTCCTTTTGATCACGGAAGAGAAAGCAACTACGTTAATTCCACTGCAATAAATGGGGCTGTTGAAATCCCACAGAAGAGGGGTAACCCTTTTGAGTTTAGTGAGAATCCCTGGATACGGATTCTTCAGTTACCTGTTACAGTTTTTCCTCTCTGCCTCCACCCAGCAAACGCTGAACACGGTTAATTACATCTCCACGTGGTCTCCTGTCTGACTCCTGTAAACTTGTACTATCCATCTGCCTTCCTGAAGGCTCCCAGCCTTAAAATGTTAGAGGATTGGGCTGAAGGGTCTCCTAGATCTCCTGGTTTTGTGAAAAGGGAAGAGTAAAAAAGTATGGAAAAATGATTGGCTTCCTTAATTAATCAATGGCATGCAAATTGAAACAATTTGGCATTGCTTTGTCTATTAAATCTACAAAATGCTGAAATGATAATGACCAATCCTGGTTAAGATGCTGCAAAATGGGTAATTGCTGATGGCAATGCGAGTCAGTGCAGGCTTTTTGGAAAGCGATTTGACAACATGTGCCAGAAGCTGGGGAAATGATGAAATCTTTTAAAGCAGTAATTTCATTCTTGAGAATTTGCTCTTGAGAATCTAGTCCCTTAGAAATAAACATATCTACACACACACACACACAGATGTAACACAGCCCTATATTTATAAATAATAAAAGAAAAAATATCTTTAGCTTTCAAAAACAAATCAACAGACAAATGGAATAACAAGAAATATGCATCATTATATGTGATGCTTGCAAAGATTATGAAGCAACTTGTAAAATATTATAATATTGTCAAAAAGACAAAAAAACAAAACAACCACAACACAAAAGAAAAACCCCCACAAGACACAAACTTCCATAGTTACTAGATAAATCACAAAAGTGAAGAAAAAAGAGAAAGACCATACAAGTAATGGACAGTAATTCAACTAGAAAAATGACGTGTTGGATGACTTTTTTGCCTAATATCTGTTTCCCAAATTTTCTATATATTTTCATTGCTTTTGTAATGTCCAAACAGCTTGAAATGCTTAGTGCAAACTTTCCCTCACCCCTTCCTATTTCCATTTTACAAATAAAATAATTAGAGCCAAGGGTGCAGGGCACTTGCAAGCATGGGGCTAAATTAGAAGGAACCAGGCAGGCCCAGAGCCCTGGACCCCCACTGCACGCCAATCACAGCAGCCAACTGCTGACGCATAAAGCGCCAGACCCTCTTCTGGAAAGGAAGCCCCACGCCATTTCTACAGCATCTCTGGGGTAATTTTCTTAAAGCACCACAAGTTTGGGTGGGATCATGGATCTCTGGCTCCTAAAGGCCAAGAATACTCATGTCCAAACATTTCAAGGAGGAGTGCTGAGTAATTATGATCAGAGAAAACTTGGCCTGGTGGGTGCTTGAGAGATCATCTGGACCGGATCTTCTCATTATATAGATGAGAAAACTGCGGCCCAGAGAGGTTAAGTGACTTGCTGAAGAGTGCACAGCAAGCAGGCAATAAGGCCAGGATGCAATGTCAGTATCTTAAAGTGCTCCTTTTCAATCCCGTAAGCCACCCTGAGGAGAGAAGCATTTGAAGACTCTGAGACTGTCTTTTTAAACTGCTATTCTATTGCATAGAGTAAAGTCAGCAAGAAAAGGAGGGAAATAATAGTCTTATTTTAGGCACTTACTTTGGGCCAGGCCTCTTCCATAAGGATCTTATTAAAGCTCAAGAAGAACATAGCATGGCAGGTTACTGTCTCTGCAAAAAAAAAACCACTGGAGGATTAAATAATGAAGTAAGCCATTTTGCCTGGCTTTTATATATATATATATATATATCTGGAACATAGGAACTGGGTGCGAAAGGCCCATGTCAGATGGGAAACTGGGACCGTTTGCTCTGCCACAGAGCAGGTCAGCCTGAGGGCCAGCTGCCCTTACCAGGGTGTGGTCAGTTTTAGGAGGAGGAAAAGGAAGGAAGATGTGGGAAGGGAAGTCAGGCCATTGGGTGGACACTGACATGGACTGGGAACCAACTTGGGAAAGATGGTACATGTACTGTGAGAAGTCACCAGATATGGCTGCAGGTCCCTAGGAAGTCACAGTTGGTGTCAGCAGGGGCTCTGGAGCTACTGCACTTGGGGATGAAGCTCAAGTACAGTCCATGGGACACTGGGCAAGTCATTTAACCACTCTGTGACCCAGGTGTTTCATTATAAAACAATGACAATGGAAGTAGCATGGGGCGGTTGTAAGAATTAAATGAGATAATACCAACAAGACACTTAGAAAAAATGCCTGATCTATGGTAAGCACTCAACAAATGTGAGGTTAGTGAAGGTGGTGATTATCGTTCACTATTTTCAAGATGCTGGTCCTCAGGCAGGCTGGGGAGGGGTGGAGGGGCAGTAAGGTGTGCATCCCACCGGAATGAAGTTCTGGCTCTGCTGCTTGGAGCTGTGTGTCCTAGAGCAGGTCATGTCACCTCTCTGAAGCTGCTTTGTCATTGATAAAAGGGGGGTGAGGCACTCATCTTCCAAGGCCAAAGAAAGGATTGAGTGGATACTCAGTAAGCCTTGTTTCTGCTCCAATATGCAGGAGTCACATTAGGATTAGACTACATTCAACATTAATAGGCAGTATTCCACGGCAGGTCAGATAACTACACCTTCCATCTTGAAGAGAGGATGTTCCTCTAAGATGTTCTCTTTGCCCAGAGAAGGAGACTTGATATTAGCATCACTTGGTGGATGTCATTGCCACTGTTCCTTTTTTCAACTGGTCCTCCCAAAACCCAGTATAGGCATTGCCCAGCCCTGTCTTAAGAACCCCCATAAATACTAGTGACCAGCTTATAAGGCAGAGGGAAGGGAATTGACTTTTGTTGATTGATTTTTGATTCATGATGCTTGTACCATCTGAACTCCTGGTTATAATGTTTAGCCTTAGCTTAGTAGGTAGCCCAAGAGTCTGTCCTGCCCAGGAGAAAGGCCAGGGCTCTGGAAATAACCAGACATAGCTGGTGCATTTAGACACGAGTGGAGGTAAAACAGCAAATGTGTTCCACACTGTTTATGGAAGGCCTCTTGTGCTCCCCAATGTCACGGAGATGAAGCATGACCAGCTACTAGAACCTGGATCGGCTAAGATATCCAAAGTATCTTTGCAAAGCCAGGAAAAAAAAAACAACCCAGCTTTCCATGTGTAAGTAGATAGAAGTGGTTTCTTCCTTTTTGGATCCTTGGGTCTCCACCGAGAAGAATAGGATATTTCCTCCTCCTGCCCCTGAGGAACATTTCTTATGGCATGTTCAAACAATCAGCAAGTCCTGGAATCTGAAGGGACTCCAAGATGACAGGACACAGAAGGAGGGATGCAAAAGACTACAAGAGAGTCAGAGAAATATGTCCAGGAACAGAGACCCCAGAGAGGCCATACCTGGAGTCTGTACAGCTAGGTTTTACATCTTTTAATCTTGAAGTACCAACCCTCTGCTTAATTGAGTCTCAGAGGATATATTTGCATATATGGCACTAGACACCTATGTGATCACATTGGGAATGCGTCTTTAAACCCAAAGCAAAAGCTATCTAACAAGCTTAACCAGCAATGGAAATTGCATCATATTAGAACTCATTAAAAAAAAACGATAGTGCAGAAAACTCAACTTACATAATGCAAATTAAGGCAAGATTATTTGCTGTGCAAAAGTATTTGCTTCAGGCTACATTTAAATAACAAGTTCCCTGGTGCTTTTAAAATAGAATTTTAGCTGAAAAAGAAAAATCCATCAATTCCTACATAAATTTTAAGAAGGAATGATTAGGTAAAATGAAGTATGTCTCCAGACTTTATGACATAAATTGTATTTTATATGATATAATCAGAAACAGATGTTTCTCCTCCTTTGCCTTCATTGTTTATTTCTCTCTCATATAACCTAGATTTATAGATTTCTAATTACAAACGACTCTTTTATAACCTTCTGGCTAAATCTTTATCAAACTTAACAATGAGAAGCAGCTAAGAGGTTGGGAAGAGTAAGGCCTCTGGAGTCAGATCAACCTTTACATTTTGCCTGTATCATTTACTAGCTGTTTGACATAGGCAAGTTTATTTATTCAAGTATTTGTTTAGCTCCTAGTATGCGCCAAACTGAATTCCTGGCACTGGGGACAGTGATGAATGGAACAGATGAAGGCTCTGTTCTTTGGGAATGTGTATTCCAGCATGGGGCTGGAGGCAGACAATACGCAAGCATCATACTAAGTGCTGTAAAAATATATGGTACTTCTTAGTGACCAGGGATAGAAGATGCCAGTTTCCTTGAGGTGGTGAGAAAAGGCCTCTCTACAAAGTGATATCTGAGTTGAAAGGCAGGAAGGAAGCCAGCTTTGAGTTAGGGAGGTATGTGTGTTCTAGGCAGAAAGAACAGCAAATGCAAAGGTCCTGAGGTAGGTCTGGGTTTGGTAAATTGGAGACCTGAAAAAAACTCACTGTGACTGGAGTATCATGACTGAGAGTCTGGTAGGAGATGGAAGTGGAGACATGGTTAAGGATCAGAATATACATGTGGTTAAAGAGGGAAAGGGGTGGGAATTTTATTCTGACTGCAATGGGTTACTGAGGTCTTTGGGTCTTGGTGCCCTCACTTC
Organism: Crocuta crocuta; assembly: GCF_008692635.1. Classification (NCBI taxonomy): domain Eukaryota; kingdom Metazoa; phylum Chordata; class Mammalia; order Carnivora; family Hyaenidae; genus Crocuta; species Crocuta crocuta. The sequence goes on from NW_027527955.1 coordinate 9,681,771, forward strand.
TGAAGGAGATAATAATGGTACTCACCTTACCCCCTTGTGAAGACTGAGAGGACTGACATAGAGAAGAGTCGGGAACTCAGTCCAGGACTTTGCTTGCAGAGATCAGCAATTCATTCTGTGGGCTAAAGTTTAATGAAGTTAGTCAGTTAGGAGCCAGAGGGTAGAGTTAGTAGGATTCACAGAGCTCAACTGTGGAAAGCACAGAGAGACCACAGAGGAAATAGAAGGTCAGTGGCCTTTCTCCATCTCACGTATCTTTTTATATTTACTCTATTTTCCTGTCTCTCTCTGCACATCTCTTACTTTTTCTCCCGATTTTTATATGCCCTTTCAATTCAAGAGGTTGATAGACTCAGTTTCTCAGTATCTCAACTCAAGACACCCGAGGCAGAGGATTTGATGGGCTGACTGGTCAGGAGCCCATACCTGGCCCAATCAGGTGGACGTGAGAAGGTAGGATCCCTTTGAAGAGGTTCTGGATAGAGCCAGCATGAATGACATATTCTCTCCATTGTAGAAACAAGTGCGTGGGGGAAGGGATGGATGTATGGATGATTTATGAGGAATAAATAAATGCTTAGATGGATGGATGATTATCAAGTCAAAACTAGGAGAGATGTGGATGGGGCTACAGGGCTTCTCTCTGTGTTGTAGGTTCTTTTTTTAAAATTTAAATCTAAGTTAGTTAACATATAGTGTAATAATGATTTCAGGAATACAATTTAGTGATTCATCGTGTACGAATAACACCCAGTGCTCATCCAAGCAAGTGCCCTCTTTATTGCCCATCCCTCTGTTTGTTCTCTGTACTTAAGAGCCTCATAGATTGTCTCCCTGTCTGTTTTGATATTATTTTCACTTCTCTTCCCTTATGCTCATCTGTTTTGTTCCTTAAGGTCCTCATATGAGTGAAGTCATACGATATTTGTCTTCCTCTGACTGACTTATTTTGCTTAGCGTAATACCCTCTAGTTGCATCCACGTTGTTGCAAATGGCAAGACAGCATTCTTTTTAATCGCTGAGTAATACTCCATTGTATATGTATACCAGATCTTCTTTACGTATTCATCAGTCGATGGACATTTGGGCTCTTTCCATACTTTGGCCATTGTTGATAATGCTGTTATAGACATTGGGGTGCATGTGCCCCTTTGAAACAGCACACCTGTATCCTTTGGATAAATACCTAGTAGTGCAATTGCTGGATCATAGAGCAGTTCTATTTTTAATTTTTTGAGGAACCCCTGTACTGTTTTCCAGAGTGGCTGCACCGGTTCGCATTCCCACCAGCAGTGCAAAAGAGATGCTCTTTCTCCACATCCTCGCCAACATCTGTTGTTGCCTGAGTTGTTAATGTTAGCCATTCTGACAGGTGTGAGGTGCTATCTCATTGTGGTTTTGATTTGTATTTCCCTGATGATGAGTGACGTTGAGCATCTTTTCATGTGTCGGGTGGCCATCTGGATGTCTTCTTTGGAGAAGTGTCTATTCATGTCTTTTGCCCTTTTCTTCACTGGATTATTTGTTTTTTGGGTGGTGAGTTTGATAAGGTCTTTATAGATTTTGGGTACTAACCCTTTATCTGATATGTCATTTGCAAACACCTTCCCCCATCCTGTCGGTTGCCTTTTAGTTTTGCTGATTGTTTCCTTCACTGTGCAGAAGTTTTTACCTTGATGAGGTTCCAACAGCTCGTTTTTGCTTTTGCTTCCCTTGCCTCTGGAGATGTGTTGAGTAAGAACTTGCTGAGGTCAAAGAGGTTTTTGCCTGCTTTCTCCCCTAGGCTTTTGATGGCTTCCTCTCTTACATTTAGGTATTTCATTCATCTTGAGTTTATTTTTGTATGGTGTAAGAAAGTGGTCTGGGTTCATTTTTCTGCACGTCACTATCCAGTTTTCTCAGCACCATTTCCTGAAGAGACTGTCTTTATTCCATTGGATATTCTTTCCTGCTTTGTCAGAGATTAGTTAGCCATACGTTTATGGGTCCATTTCTGGGTTCTCTATTCTGTTCCATTGATCTGAGCATCTGTTTTTGTGCCAGTACCATACTGTCCTGATGATTACAGCTTTGTGGTACAGCTTCAAGTCTGGGATTGTGATGCCCCCAGCTTTGGTTCTGTTTTGCAAGATTGCTTTGGTTATTTGGGGTGTGCTTCTTTCCTGATGGCAAGCTCTAGAAGAATTCCAGCCCTTTATCTACTTCTGTGGTCTCACCTCTCTGCCCCCACCTTCCCACTGCTGTTTTAGGGCAGTTCCTGTCTGCAACAGGTGGTCCCCAATTAGGGAGCTGAAGTCTCTTTCAGATGCCTCTTTTAGGGGTCACATTAAGGTCTGGATGCTTTTGAGTCTACCAGGAGGAGATGGCTCTGGGAGCTGGCTGGTCTCCAGTCCCTCCCAGAGGGGCCTTACACCATCATCAGGGCATATAGGGTGGCCCTTCCACTACCCTCCCAGACTGGGGCGGCTCCAAGCAAGGGAGGCTGGGCAGGGCTGTCTCTTCCCCAGAAACCTCAGCTTCCTTCATTCCCAAAGCAAACCTGATTCACTTCGGGTTTAAATTAGAAGTTCTCAAACAACTTGGCCTTAGGAAACCTTTTTAATCTTAAAAACTATTGAAGACCCTAAGAGCTTTTATCTATTAGCCTTTGCTATATTGGGAATTAAACTTAAAAATTTTGATAAGTGGTTATTTATTGATTTGCCCAAAAATAGCAATAATAAACCTATTACATGTGAACATAAATAACATATTTTTATGGAAGATAACTATTAGCCAAATAAAACAATTAGAAGAGAGACATTGCTTTACATTTTTTGCAAATATCTTCAATGGTTGACTTACTAGAAGAGAGCTGGATTCTATTTTCTCTGCTGTATCTATTGAGATCTGTGTTTTCGGTGAAATATATTAAGAAAATATAGAAGGAGGAAGTACTTTAAAGTTCTTTTCAGATAATTGTGGAGGTTCTTTTAAACTTCACCAAAGCTCTGCCTTGGTAGTTTCTCAAAGATCAGTTACAATGTTGACTGTGAATCCTTTGGCCGGTGTTGTATGTTGAAATATCTTTCACCATCATTTTGCACTATCACCATTAGTCATTTGGAAAATATGAGCTGACAGAGTTATGTAGATCTTATGAATATTGCCCTAATGCAGTATATAATATCAAAATCACGTTTGTTAATATCACCACACTCTCATCATGGGAAGCTAATGAGCTCACAGTAGCAGATGCGAGTTTTCCAAAATTCCAATTCTCATTTGAGAGCTTGAGCTTTATCTCTGGTAACAAGTTCTGTCAGTCAGTTTTCTTGAAGTGACAAGTCAACTTTGCTCTGTTTTTTTAAGAAAATGTCTGCCAGATATCCAATTCTGAGTAACTGTGGTCTGTCAGGGGTTCCATCAAGGAGACATGATGTCCCATGAAAAGAGTAGCTATTTCAGCTCACAAAGACCATAGTAACAGTTTTCTTCCTTGAGCTGACCATCATTCTTTTGTATACAGGAGAAGTGCTTTCTGTGGATGTGTGCTTCCCACCTTGTCATGCAGAACGTTCACAAGATGTGTACTGAGGGCCAAGGTTTAACAAAATTGATTAGTTCTATTGCATCTTTTTAAAGAAATGTTTATTTATATTTGAGAGAGTGCGTGTGCAGGGAAGGGGCAGAGAGAGAGGGAGACAGTGAATCCGAAGCAGGCTCCAGCCTCTGAGCTGTCAGCACAGAGCTGACACAGGGCTCGAACCCATGGACCATGAGATCATGACCTGGGCCAAAGTTGGATGTTTAACCAATTGAGCCACCCAGGCACCCAGTCTTATTGTGTCTTTAAGGACAATTTGAAGTGAAACCAGCTTTGTTTTTCTTTACCATGAGTGTGTGGTAGCGAAGAATACAAAAACTTCTCAGTACAGTTTAGCGCCACTGCCTTGATTCATGCTAAGGCACTAGCAGATCTACTACCAAGCTTTTGAACCAGTAGATCACATTTTAACCCGCAAAAAGGCCAAGCAATGTCTTAATTTTAGTATGAAAATAGTTTTGACCTCATGGACCCTGATAAGCCTTTTATGGTCCCCCCAAGGGTTCCATAGAACATACTTTGAGAACTGCTGGTTTAGGTGTGAGTCATTCTCAGTGAATCACATTGTATGTTGGCTGGGAAGAATGGAGGACAGGGAAAGGAGAGTTGTACATCAAATTCTCCTTGGAATCACTGACCTAACCTAATACTCTCACTAAAAATGAAGAAATGGAGGCACAGGGTAATTTGTTTCAAGTCATCCAGCTCAACTGTGGTAGGACCAGGATTCATTTCTGGATCTTCTGACTCACAGGCAGTGGATATATAAGCTTCTCTCAGGTTATGTCTCTCACACTTTGTAAACCTCTTTTAATGACCTATCTGGCTCCTATTGTATGCCAGGTATTAAAGACAGGAAATCAAATGACATTTTCCTGCTCTTTGGGGCCCACAGTCTCAGAAGCCTGCAGACAGGTAAATCAAAGGTTACAGTGCAGCCAGAGTTGAGATAGGTAAATAGCGGAGATTCAAGGGCTCAGAGGAGAGATGCTGGAATCTGACTGCAGCTCCTGATGACCCGAGTTGGTGATTCTGAGGCTGAGTTGGGAAGGAGGAACAAATGCTGGCCAGATAAGAGGGAGTGAGGACCTTCCAGTTGGGGGAGAGACCATGGGAAGGGTCTGGCATGGCAGGTGACAGAAACTTTGAGCATCTTGAGGAATGAGTAGGGGCGGGGGGGTGGAGGGAGGTGAGAGGTGGAGTGCAGGGGTTGGTTCTGGAGAATTGTGTGTGTCAACCCAATGAGTCTGGACTTTTGTCACGAAAGCTTTTGTGACATTCTAGCTTGGCTAGAATGACAAGCTGGGGCTTCTTCTAAATCCCAGGTGGTCATGATACCAGGACAGGCCGTCCAACTCCTAAGGGCTCCTCTTTCCCAACTACACCTCGAGTCACATGCTTACACAAGTTTGTTACATGGATTCTCTACCTACCAGAAAGAGGCTCTTGAAGGAGCCATTTCCCATGGCTTAGAATCGGTCCCATTTTCTTGGCCTGAAACTTGCTACAACGTGCTATTTATTTTTCCTGCGGGCTTTATGGCTCACTCCGGACTCTTAGAAACCATTACAACAGTTGTGAACAATGTAGGATCTATAATTTGTAATATGTGGCCTTGCCAGACTGAATCCTAGAAAGTGTTTCTGAGTGGTGATTTTTAAGGCTTGGAGAGCCATCTGAGATGAGCGGTTAAATAAACATAAACATGGATTTCCAGGCACCACCTCCAAGGCCCAGGAATCTGTATGTTTATTTTGATCCCCAAGTTTTTCTGGAGTAGACAGCCTGGCTCTGGTTTTCTGCCCAGTTATTCCGGGTATCACTAGTTAAAACTAACTAAAGAGGCACATACATTTATTTATTTTTAACATTTTATTTATTTTTGAGAGAGAGAGAGAGAGTGAGAGAGCATGTGAGTGGGGAGGGGCAGAGAGAGGAGACACAGAATCCAAAGCAGGCTCCAGTCTCCAAGCTGTCAGCACAGAGCCCGACACAGGGCTCAAACTCACGAACTGTGAGATCATGACCCGAGAGAAGTTGGATGCTCAACCAACTGAGCCAGTCAGGTGCCCCACGTGCATTTAATAGCCCACTATTCCAGTTAAAGACTGATTCGTCAGATCTCCTGAATATGTGTATATGTGGCCACCTCTGTGGTTGGCATTTTTCACTTTACATGAAATGTGCTCCTCTTTGTGTGAGTTTGAAATGGTAACTTACTTCATTTCCCACACTGCTTCTCCAACTACCAGTCTTTTACAAATGTTTTCCAATGGCCATTTTTCTCTCCTTGATATCAGAGGTTTTGCCATCCCATTGAAAAGTTATCAATTGGTTTATTTATTTATTTTTATTCTTGGTGAACATATTGTTTCACTATAGCAGTTTGAACGACTATGTACAAAGTGTACACTGACTCTGAGGGAAGTGTGATATATAAGATCATGAAGATCAATAAACAAGGCTGACAATTCCTGTGTAATCATAACAGTCTGGGCATGTCTGGCATCCCAAAAACGTGCAACATATATACAAACCAAATAAATATTTGACACTAACACATTATCAGTTCAGCCTATAGGAAAGAAGAGGCTTCCAGATTCAGACAGGGATGGATGGGTGGTCCCACCAGAAGCCTGGGAGGTGACCCAGAGTTTGTTACATTTCCAAGGGTCTTGGATATGACATAATCCCTTGGGGGGCCTTCTGAATAAATTTTGATAACATGTCAAGTTTTAATTTGCTCATAGTGTTTCTATTTTACTCATAGGCATGGAAGCAGGGTCCAAGGTTTCACAAAGGCCCACAGGCCCTGGGCAAGTAGATGGAGAGTGATGACAACATGGCAGAGAGCCTCCCACCAAAGAGAGTAATGGTGGTTAGCGTCATCCTTTGTTTGCCTTGGGCCTCACATCTAGCTTCTCTGAACAGTTCCATTTGATGATGCTTAGAAAGCACTGTACAGACATGGACCAAAATAGGAATCTTAGAAGGGGAGAGAAACCCGGAGAGGTTCTCGTTCATGATGGTCAAGTGCCCCATAGGGCTCTTTGAGAAGCTCTAGGAAATATGTGAAGGGTTAGGAGGGGAACATGGATTGAAACTAAAGGTTTGGGTGCCTGAGTGGCTCAGTCAGTTAAGTATCCAACTTCAGCTCAGGTTGTGATCTCACAGTTTGTGAGTTCAAGCCCCACATTGGGCTCTCTGCTGTCAGCACAGAGCCCACTTCAGGTCCTCCAACTCCTTCTCTCTCTGCCTCTCCCCCATTCTCTTTCTGTCTCTCTCTCTCTCAAAATAAATAAACATTAAAAAAACTTTTTAAAGATTTTTTTAAAAGGTTAAGGAATGCTGATCTTACCAACCACCTCCTTTACTTTCCCAGTAAGGATATCGAGGTGCAAAGAGAGAAAGTCATCTTCCCTCAGAGCTCATTTGTATAGGGGATAGATTTGGAACCAGAGTTTCCTGACCCATGGCTAGGCTATCCCTGACACAGGATGCCATCTCTGTGCCCTCATTTTGTCACTGAAGCTCCTCCTTGCATCTGTGTTGCACTTATTCTCTCCTTTCACTCCAGCTACCCTTTTTAAGAGAGAGAGAGAGAGAGAGACAGCATGAGCAGGGGAGGGTCAGAAAGAGAGAGGGAGACACAGAATCTGAAGCAGGGTCCAGGCTCTGAGCTGTCAGCACAGAGCCCAATGCGGGGCTCGAACCCATGAACCGTGAGATCATGACCTGAGCCAAAGTCGATGCTTAACCGACTGAGCCACCCAGGTGGCCCCAGCTAACCTCTTTTATAATCATCAATACTCCTGCCAGAAATGTGGGACAGGTATAGTGAGGAAGATGAAGTCCAGGAAGATAAAGGAGTGTCTAGCCCAGGGAGGAGAAAAAAAGCTTTAGGAATGAATAAAGATCTTCAAGTATTAGAGGGCTGGTATTCAGAGGTGGGATCAGTGCCATCGGCATGTCCCCAGGAGGCAGATCCAAGACCAGTGAGGGGAGCTGCCGTGGCAAGTTCCTGGGGCTGTGTGGGCTTCAGAGCTCAGAACCCAAATCCCTCACAGCTAGGGGATGCTGGCAAGAGAACCTCTCTGAGCTTCAGGTTCCTGAACAGTAAAAGGGATGATCAGAAATAATCTGTCATCTCCATGGCCAAAAGCAGATGCCCAACAAATAGAAGGTATTACCAATGTCTAGAAGTAGGCTTTGGTTCAACATAAGAAAAGACTTTCTATCCAAGAGAGCAGTCTGTAAATGGAATGTGCTGCCTTGCAGAAGAGTGAGCTTCCTGGCACTGGAGGCCTTTAAGAAGAAACTAGAAGGCTAGCAGTCAGAGGCAGTATAGGATGGGAGAATTGGACAACTAGACAATTTCACACTTCTTCTGATTCCAAGATTCTGTGATGTGTTCTGGGATAAGCTCAAATGTCTTGTATTCTTCTTGGTCCTTCAAACATTCTCTCTGCTGCCTTGGAGGCTATTCACTCTGTCCATAATGCTCATCTTTGCCTATCCATCCTTCAGTCTCTGTAAACCTCCCTTTCTCAGGGAATCATTCCCAAACCCAGCCTCTGGAATTGGCTCAATATCTAACTCCAGTTTAATGGTTCACACAAGGAGCGAGCCAAGAGCATAACTCCCAGGTTAAGCCACTTTTAACCAGGTTTGGCTAACTGTGGTAAGACCGAAGTCGGTCAATAACTCCTAAAATATAGCTAACCATGTTGCAAAGCAGTGAGATTCTCAAGTAGCTGTTTTACTTGCTTTAGAGAATGAGGTTCTGTGACCACAGAGTTCCATGTTCATTAACACGTATTAGGTTCTTAACATTAGGTGCTAACCATAGTACCTCTTGTTGGGGGTTCAAAAATAAAAGTTAGTCACAATGCCCATGGTCAAGGAGCACAGTTTAGGGGAGTAAGACTAATAATATTGATATAAATTAGGGAAACACCTAGCCTACCATGGATACCTAAGAAAGGAGCTTTTGTCTGAAGCTGGGATCCAGAGAAGACTTCTTGGAGGAGAGAACATCTAAATACTCCATTTTCTCCTGTTCCTTATGATCAAGAGTGCTATTGCTATATTATATCTCATTGGCTTACTGAGTATATCCTTGAGGCAAAGCTCCAGTTTCTGGGTTTTCATTGCTTCATGGTTTATCTTTCAGAACTTCTGCAGAAGTGCAAGATGCCTTCATGACTTACACAGTGTATGATGACATCATCACCATTAAGCTCATCCAAGAGGCCTGCAAGGTTCTTGGTAAGTCTGAAGAGGGCTTTGTTTTGGTTTCTTAAGGCTGCGGTAACAAAGTGCAATCAATTCTCATCATCCACAGTAGTTCTGTTCTATCTATCACGGCAAAAGTTCTGCGGTACTGATTGGGGGGTTACAGATACATTTTAGTGAGTGAGTCAATTTGCAAATATGGGATCTGCAAAGAATGAGGATCGACTATACCACAAATTGGACAGTCTAAAACAACAGGAAATTGGGGCGCCTGGGTGGCTTAGTTGGTTAAGCGTCCGACTTTCGCTTAGGTCATGATCTCGCAGTTCGTGGGTTCGAGCCCCGCGTCGGGCTCTATGCTGACTGCCAGCTCGGAGCCTGGAGCCTATTTCAGAGTCTGTATCTCCCTCTCTCTCTGACCCTCCCCTGCTCACGCTGTCTCTCTCTCTCTCTCTCTCCTAGAAATAAATAAAAATATTAAAAAAATATAAAACAACAGGAATTTATTCTTCGTAGTTCAGGGGACTGGAAGCCTGAAATCAAGGTGTCAGCAAGGCCACGCTCCCTCTGAAGTCTCTAGGGAAGGATTCTTCCTCTTCCAGGTTCTGGTGACCCCAGGTGATCCTTGGGAGAGCATAACTCCACTCTCTACTTCCATCCTCACGTGGCCATTTTCTCCCTGTGACTATGTCTCTACATCTAAATTCCCTCTTTTCATAAGGACCTTGGTCGTATTGGATTTAGGGCCCACCCTAACCCAGGAATCCATCCTTTCTGTTTGAATAGCCTCTTACAGACAAACATCATGAGTGTTACTCTGAGCTTTATCATCTATACACCGCTTTCATGTTTGGCCTTGATGATGGCTTTGACAGAGGTAATAACTTTGAAATGGATTGTCACGATTAGCCCGGGTATCAGGAGGAACAGCATTGAAAATCTTCTTATACAAACCACACATGTGTTTATCTAGAAATGTTTTTCTCATTGGTCTATGAGAATAATAATATCTACCCCTCAGACTTATTTTGAGGATTAAATGAGGTGAGATATGTGAAAATGTCTAATGTGGTCTCTGCCATAATAATAAGCTCTCAAAATATATTTGCTTCTCTCCTTCCTTCCGCCTTTCTTCCCTCTTGCTTTCTGCATTAATTTCCCATCTCTAAAGAAGGTTACATTTGGAGGTTCCAAGTAGACATGGACTTTGAGGAGACACTTCAACTCAGTGTACCCTCCTTTCCTTTACTCTCCCTTCTCGCCAGCATGGCGCACACAGTGAGCTGGGACCTGGAGAGGAAGGCAGGGCCGCCAGCCTCTGCTGCCCAGGCTCCAGGGGGCTTGTGCAGAAAGCAGAGAAAGTACCCCGGCATCTTCAGGTTCTTTTACGACACCCCTCTTCTGGTCCCCATTGAACTTCCTTTGCCCATTCCTTCCGCCACTGTGGCTTTGGGTCATGCTGAGATGGTATCTAGGGACTATGGTTGGCACACACTGTGTCAACATCCTTGCCTGGTACCCAAGACCCTGGGGCAGAATTGTTGGAAGTGTGAGTGACTCTTGGGAGCTTCAGGCTGGTTCCTGTGCAGCCCATGGGGGTTGGGCAACAGGGGCTGTGGTTTCCAGCTGTTTTTCATGGAGTCTCTGAGGGCCCAGCAAGTCAGCCTTCATGTCCTCAGGACCTCCTCCACGGGGGCGTCACAGGGAAAGGCCACCCCCAAGCACACAATACCTAGTCCAGCAGATGTGCTTGAGAACACCCCAGGGCAGTTGGTTAACACTAAGCCCGCAGAGACAGGTGGCTTCTCCAGAGCGCAGATGTGTAACGTGCCTGTGTTGGGCGAGGCAATGAACTTCTTTCTCTTTCCTCTCAATATCAGAGGAATTCTCTGATTTAAAAAAATGTGCCAGCTTTAACCCCATGCACCTGGATCCAATAGAAAAGGTTTTCCCCTTGTTTTCACCCAGCAATTTGACAGCTGTGTCTCTTCTCATGTTACTGGTCATTTCCTGGATGCAGAAAACCTTTCAAGTATCTGCATCTGGAAGAAGCCCCAAGTCTCTGCAAAGCAGGCTGTGGGGGGGGGGGGAAGCATTTGAGGGTGAGGGAGGTGAGTGTGCATGAGGAGCAGATCCTCTGTGTTAAGTGACTGTCCTGTGAGACCCCTGGCTCATCTGGCTATTCTGGTCTGTCTTGGAGCCACAGGGCCAAGTAAGGGCCAATAAGGGCTGGTGGGATGATGACAGTTGGAGCTGGGAGGAATCCAGGCTACAACTGGTCATGAACTTCTAAGCAGATGTGTGTTAGCTCCTGGTCACTTGCCACCCATACCTCCTAAAAGAACTAGACAAGGTTGTGTCTGAGACTGGACATAAGGTAAGGAATGAACTGCTCATTTCCTCCTTCAGCTCTTGGGGCTTGGGCTCCAAGAGCAGCAATGTCTCCTGGATGTCTTCTAAAGACAGTGCACAGCCTCCCCCTGTAGTGATCCTTGAAGGAAGGCAAAGGAAGTTGGCAGCACTCATGTGGCATCTCAGAATCATAGCTAAGCACCTGCCCCCACTCCCCCTTCCAAAGAGGTTCACAGAGAGGGTTTCTATAAAAAAGATGAGCCAAGGCCTGGGGTATCTCAATAGCACCTATGAACCCCACCTCTACCCTGTCTGACTTGTTTTTAGGGGGCTCCTTTTAGCCCTTTGCCTCTCCTACAGTTGATGCCAGTGGGAATTTATATGGAGCTTGGGCTATCAAAAAGCAGGTGGAGTCAGGATTTCAGGAGGAGTCTGACCCCAGGTCAGACTCTTCATAGTGCTGTGGGGCCCACCCAGGGCTGGGAGCCCGGAGACCCACCTTCTAGACCCAGCTCACCTCCTGGGTAGCAGCCTTTCTGCGTAGCCTGCCCGCACCACAGCGAACCTCTCAGCTTCCTTGTTTAACACACCTGCCAAAAAGATTGTGTGGTTTATTTTCTTACACATCACTTTTTAGTATTTTCAAGTATGTGATTATGGTATTAAATATGATTTTCAAACCACACAGGCAGACCCCTTCCTAATTCTGATTTGCTCTACCCCACATATGCAAGGCCTGGCCCTCACACAGTCTTGTGGGCCCCCAGGCAAGTCTGAGAGATTATAATGGCCACCTTTCTCCCAGATAAAGTCAAGAAAGCATCTGGTTACTTTTCTCCTATAGAATAAAAAAAACATGAGGTGGGGGTTTTGTACTGGGAGGTGGTTCTAGACTTGGCCTGTAAAGCTAGAGTTTTGACAGAGTTCAGGAAATAAAAGGTCAATATAGCTTGAACTAGATGGTGTAATGGAGCTCTTTTTCAGTCTTTTCTTGATTTTCTTTCAAGGGATCCCAGCAGCAGGGGGCTGTGATGGCTACATCATGCAGTTTTGGTTTGGTTCCAAGCCCTCTGTCAAAGGGCATCCTATCAAATTCTAGAATGGGGGCCAGGGGTTGGATTCTGCTCTGTCATATCAGCTTTGTGACCTTGGGCCAGTGATAGAAATTCATTGACAGTGGTACCTGCCTGGGTGGCTCAGTTGGTTAAGGATCTGACTCTTGATTTTGGGTCAGGTCGTGATCTCACGGTTCATAAGATCAAGGCCCACATTGGGCTGCTCCTCACTGACAATGTGGAGCCTTCTCGGGATTCTCTCCCTTGCTGTCTGCCCATCCTCCACTCACTTGCTCATGCTATCTCAAAATAAATAAACTTAAAAAAGGTCACTGAGAGTTGATCTCCTCCTCAAAAAGAAATCATACTGACTTCAAACGGTCATGGGAAGGAAGAAATTAGTTCAGGCAACAAATGTGAGGCACTTGGCAATATGCGTGGCCCAAAATGGGTGTGCAGCAGATGTAATTTGAATGGTGAGTCTGAAAGGAAAGCAGGGACATTTCTATGTTTTGGATCTCTGGCTGTTGTCCCCTAAAAGTAGAGATGAGCTTTGCTGTTCACCTCAAACGACTGTGGTAAAATGTTCTGGGCCCTCTGGGCAGTGATTGGCAAACCATATGCAGCCCAATGGCCAAATCTGGCTCCCTGCCTGTTTTCGTAAGTAAAATTTTATTGGAATTCAGCTGTGCCCATTTGTTTACATATTGTCTATGGTTGCTTTTGTGTCATCATGGCAGAGTTGAGGAATTGCAACAGAGACCTGGAAAACTGAAAATATTTATTATTTGCCTTTTACAAAAAACAGTTTTGTCATCTAATGCTCTGGAGAATGGATCTTTTCAAGATTTTTTAAATCCCTTTTTATCTGAAAACTATTATGGACCGAACTATGTTCAATCCCCACCAAATTTGTATATTGAAGCACTAACCCCCACTGTGATGGCATTTGGAGGTAGGCCTTTGGGAGACAATTAGATTTACACGAGGTCATGAATTAGTCCCCTTATAGGAAGAGGTATCAGACAGCTAGCTCTCTCTCTCTCAGAAAGCATGGGTGTGTGGTTTCTCTCTCTCTCTCTCTCTCTCACACCCTCAGCCCCACATCACGTGAGGAAGTGATGAGGAACCAAGAAGAGAACTCTTGCTAGAACCTGACCACACTGGCACTTTAATCTTGCACTTTCGGTTTCCAGAATTGTGAGTAAATAAGTTTCTGTTAAGCCAGCAGCTCACAGTATGTTGCTGTAGCAGCCCAAGCAGACTGGTGTAGGAGCTCAAGTAAGCTTTACATCTCCGGAAAGAAATACCTCCTACGTCTGATATCACACTCAGGCCATTTTGTAACCATGTGTGAACATGAACACCATTTGGGGTGGTAGTACTTTTAGTAGAAAGATGCCTTCCCATACCTGCCCTCAGGCTTTCCTAGTTCCAAAACAATCAATGCATTTAGAGGCAGCAATGACTTTATAGACTTTTAGAAACTTTATAGTTTGTGGGGCTTTCTACCCAAAGCCAAAGCCTATTATTGAGATTTCTCTAACTTCCAGTTGCGTATCTCTGTAGCACCTCTTGGCCTATACCTGAAGGGGTATACACATATGGTGAGTGCATTTTTCAAAGAAAAAGTCAGGATGCAAAATCAAGTGAACACGTGCATGAGTGTTGGAATCTGGATGGCTCTGAGAAACATGGCTGTATGGTTTCTCTCTCTACACACACACACATACACACACACAAATACACACATACACATATATTCCTTGAGTCAGAGAGAGCATGGCCCTGCCAGGGGGAAGTCTACAGAAAGGACATTTAACAGTTTAACAAAATATACTGGTCCTTTGAGACAAACTCTTCCCTTAGACAAAGAAAAAAAGCATGCTAGTTACTACTAGTCAAATGCTTTGCCTTCTGAGTGAGCTCCAGAATGCAATTTCCCTACCTTTAAGCAATTGTTGGGACTTCTCCAGACCTCTCTGCCACTGCATAGCTCTGTGCTTCCAATTAGCATAATTCAGGATGGGACCAGATGGCAGGTTAAGCATTGCAGAAGGAATTGTTCTGTACATGAATAAGTGCCTACTTAGTGTGTAAGTGGGTTATTAGTGATCCGAAGTGACAAAATGCAAAACAACACACAACAGCCATTTGGCACAGCTGTGTCAGTCTAGACTTTGCTTGCTAGGAAACCAATAGTAAAATGTGTTTCAACAGTTAGCTAGCAGCAAATGCCAACAAGCCTTCTCTGTGCTCACTCCTTTTAAAATAAGAGTAACAGCATAAAATTTACAAAGTCCCCAAACTGGGCATTATAACGTTTGATCTTTCCCATGGCCCTCTGAGGTGGGACAAGTAACCCAGGAAAGGTGACTAACTGAAAACAAAGACCTGAACTCTGGCGTCCTGGCTCTAAGCCCTGTGTTGAACGGCACAGGCTGGAGGAGGAGTTGGCTGGTGGGCATGAGGCTTATAGCAAGGACTTTGGGATCAGATGGACCTGGGTAGAACCCTTGGCTGTACCGTCCCCTAATAATGTAACCTGGGGCAAACTCCCCCTCAGTAAGTATCCGTGATGCCTGCCTCCCCTACCTCAGAGGACTGTCCTAAAGATTAAGCACAATCACGTGAGCAAAGTGCCTCACAGAGAGTGGATACTCAACAAGGCAGACGCTTTGCCCTGTCCTCCCTCAGCCTGACCCAGTAGACCCTGGTTAGGCCAACTTCCCTGTTCCAAAGTTTGCCAGGAAGCGGGCAGTTTGTGATCTACCAGGCTTACGTGACACTGCTTCATCACCGCAGAGGACCTCCCACCTGAGCTGGTGTGATCTACGGCCAAGCTGCCTTTTCTTTACGCCCTGGGTAAACTTATTGCTACCTCTGGACCCCAACCCTCCCAACGTAAAGTCTGTTTCCACCTTGCAGCGTGTGGTACTCACATGGGTAGCTGTTTCCTGCTTTTCTTCAACTCTTTTCTCCTACTCACAGAAGATTTTCACCACCCGTTATCTCATGCCTGGCTTAGGTGATATTATTTGAGGAGAGTAGGCTAGATGAACAGGCTCTTTGCAGACATTTGAAGCTTTACTCTTTTGGATATGTAAGCCTTGGGGGAAAATATGCCCATTTTCAATGGAAAATTTTCTAAAAGGTACTGCATACACTTCCCTGTCTTGTGGAAGAAAAGATGTTTTCTCTGGGTGCCTTGGGTGGGTCCCTATGAGGAAAAGCTCTTGTCCTCTGTATCTGGGTGATGGGAGGTGGGCTCTATCTGGGTGGGCCTTGTGCACAGAAGGCCCAGAATAGACAGCTGTGTCTCTGGCATCCCTCTGCCTATCAGCCCCCACTCAGGGTTTAGCGGGTATCTTCTCCCCTGGATAGCCCACCTCTGCTCTTTTCAGTCTCTTGAGCTGTCACCCAGGAAGAAGCAAACATTTCCTGGTGCTGCTGAAGTGCCAGGCTTATTAAGTCAGAAAATCTGAGTTTATACATCATTCTAATAAAAAAACTTCTTAAACGGCTCCATACTTCTTCTGGGAAGGCAAGCATTTAGAAAATGGACACCTCCTGACAGTTATTTTTCTGCCAACAAAGAAGTCTTCCATTAAAAGAACCCCAAAACAACCCTTTTAATAGAATATTTCACACACACACACACACACGTAGAGAGAATTGTACATTCTAGTGCCTGTATCCTTCACCGAGCTTCAGTAATTATTAATATTTCACCAATCTTGCTTCATTTCTCTGGTCCCTCCACTCTTTTTCTGGTTTTGTTTTTGCTGGAATGTCTTAAAGCAAATCTCAGGTTTCCCATAATTTTACCCATAAATATTTCAGTATGAGTCTCTAACAAGATAAAGACATTTTAAAACATAATCATAATGCCTTGATTATACCTAACAAAATTCATAATATTACAGAGGCCCAGAATCCAGCTGTATCTCAGCTGGCCATGCATAAATGTGGTCTTTGTGGTCTTTTTATATTAGATTTGCTAAGGTCTTTTCAGGACAATCAGCAAAAACTTCTACTTTGACATAATTTCAAACTCACAGGAGGTTTGCAAGCATTGCACAAAGAATTCCCATATACTTTTCATCCATATTCCCCAAATGTTAACATTTTATTATATTGGCTCTATCTTTCTCTCTAGATCTATATTGTTTTTCCTGAATCATTAGTATGTTGCAGATATCTCGTTATCCCTAAAAAATTCTCTTACATAACTACAGAACAACTATCAAACTCAGGAAATGAACATTTATATAGGGCTATTATCTAATCTAGAGACCTTATTGAGATTTTTCCAACTGTCCCCATGACATCCTTCAGAACAAAAGAGAAACCTTGGATCATGTCAATTGTCATATCTCTTTCATCTTCTGACATATGGAATAGTCCCTGAGCCTTTGTTTGTGATTCATAACATTCGTGTCTTTGGCGAACTCTGGTCAGCTGCCTTGCAGAATGCCCCTCAATTCCAGACTATCTGATAGTTTCTCCTGATTCAATTCAGGTTATGCTTTCTTGGCAGGAAGACCACAGAAGTGATATTCTGTCCTTCCCAGTTCATCATAGCAGGGTGGATATGATGTTCTTTTGTTCTATTGTCCCATTACAGGTACTAACTTTGATTGCTTAAGGTGGGATGTGCCAGGTTTCTCTATTATAAGTTCCTATCTTTCCCTTTTAAATTCAGTAGCTCGTGAGAGGATACATTCAGACTATGCAAATGTCTTATTGCTTCTCAAACTCCTCCCTCCCCAGTTTTAGTACTCATTGGTGATTTTTGCCTGAAACCATAATTATGGTGGCCAAATGGTGTATCATTCCTTTTATGTTTATTAGTTGGATTTATACTATAAAGAAGAATTTCTCCCTCTTTGCCATTTATTTATTTTTAGCAATGTGAACTCTTGATTCTAATTTTTTAGATAGATTGTAATCCTTTGCTTTCATTATTTCTTTTGATGCTCAAATTTTCTAAGATTTATACAGTGGGGGCCCCTCCACCTTTGACATGTCATCGTTCTTTGATTACTTCATTTTTTATATATTTATTTCTGAGAGAGAGAGAGAGTGCAAGCAGGGGAGGGGCAGAAAGAGAGGGAGATAGAATCTGAAGCAGGCTCCAGGCTCTGAGCTGTCAGAGACCGATATAGGGCTCCAACTCACAAACCATGATTTCATGACCTGAGCCTAAGTCAAACACCCAACCAACTAAGCCACCCAGGTGCCCCTTTAATTGATTACTTCTGTACTTTATGGCATGACTAGATGTTATAGGCTCATCTTATCCTTTCCCTGGCCCAGCCTTGAAATCTGCCATTTCTCCAAGGAGACCTGAACACACACACATTCTCTCTCTCATTCATACACACACACACACACACACACACACACACATCTATCTATCTACCTATCTATCTATCTATCTATCTGCCTACCTATCTACCTACACATCCATCCATCCATCCATCTATCCAACCATTTAAAAGCATGATGGGTCTTGTGCTTTTATTATGGTAGATTTGATAATCCACCCCCAAAAGACTTCATTCCATTTTCCCCTTTCCATAATTGTAACTTCTCACACAGTGAGGAAACTGTTCCCCATTATTCATAATATATTTACTTATATTTTTAATCCTCAATTGTTCAGAACATCATTTCAGAATTCCTTACCAATACCAGTCAATTATTTAAAGTTTTGCTTTGTTTTGTTTTTGTTTTGTTTTCATCTTGAGCCTGAAGACAAAGCAGTCTTAATCCTATGTTCAAATGTTACTGGGTTAATTTTTTTTTCCTGGGTAATTCAATTATTCAAAACTATTCTGTTCAAATACTGTTCTGTTAATCTGTTTCTGTTTGTATTCTATCTCAGGGTTTTCCCTATCCTTATTGACTGTATTTATCTTCTTTATTTTCACTACACTAGTCATTAACATGATTCCCCAAAACCAAAATTGTTCAAAAAGTTATGCTCAGAGCATGTCAGTCCCCCAACCCCCACCAATTTTCTAGCCTTTCTACCTGATTCCCACCAATGCTCTTTAGGTAAGTAATCTCAATAGTCCCTGGTTTACACTTCCGGTGTTTAATTTTGCACAAATAAGCAGATGCACATTTCCTTATTTCCCCTGATCTACAACACAAAAGATAAAACACTAAACATACTACAGATTTTCCTTTGCAGTGTCAAAAAATATGGGGCATCTGGGTGGCTCAGGTCATAATCTCATGGTTTGTGAATTCCAGCTCCATGTCACGCTCTGTGCTGACAGCTCAGAGCCTGGAGCCTGTTTCAGATTCTGTGTCTCCCTCTTTCTCTGCCCCTCCCCTGCTCACACTCTGTCTCTCTCTTTCTCTCTCAAAAATAAATAAACATTAAAAAAATATGGGGGCGTCTGGGGGCTCAGTGAGTTAAGCATCTGGCTCTTGATTTCAGCTCAGGCCATAATCTCATGGTTCCTGAGATGGAGCCCTGCGTCAGGCTCTGGCTGACAGTGCCTGGCCTGCTTGGAATTCTCTCTCCCACTTCCTCTGCTCCTCCCCTGCTCCTGCTTGCATGCACTTGCTGTCTCTCAAGATAAATAAAGAAACTTAAAATATATGTTAAGGCACCTATGGCTTGTTTAGTTTTCACATTTCCTCGCCATTTCCTATATGTCTCTGACTCCCTGTGACTTAGAGAACTCATGGAATCCTAAATTCATGGAGAGGACACTGTGTAACAACACAACACGATGTTTGTTTTTAAGTGAACTTCGTCCTCTGCTAGACAAGCATTCTCCACCAAAAATCTGAGAAGCCCTAAACCCAGCACAGATGGAAAATGCTGCATCCAAACCCGAGGTCCGTGCTTAAGCAACCGTCTCTGAGCCAGCCGTCCTTTCCTGTTAACAGAGCTGGGTGCCCAGAAACAAAATAACCAGGGTCTGGGACAAGCATCTTCATGGATTTTTGTAGGTTTACAGATTTAAAAGAAAAGTTAAGCAGATAGTCTTTCTACACAAGCCTGCCACTGTCACCTTACTGTACCTTGCGTGGCTTGCAGACAGCCCAGTCCTCCTGAGCATGGTTCCCGGGAGAAGGAGGCCTCTGGGATGTGTGCTTTCCTGGCCGGTAACAGGATTCACCTGCTCAGAACTCCAGCGTGGGGGACGCACAGCACAGCTTTTTTTTCTCATCTTGAACAAGCTAGATTTAACAGGAAAGGAGTGGGTGAAGGAGGGAAGAGGAAGGAGCAATCCCACACCTGTCCATGTACTTTTCAGGATTTCTCCTTCCGGGGACTCATTGCAATGGAAAGGACTTGAGTGGGATTTATCTCAGGTCCTTGGGGCTTAGCAGGTGGCTCTCGATTGGTGTTATAGAGAAGCCTGCCTGCATCCAGTTAGGGAGGGACCTATAAGCAGAGAACCCAACAGAGGCAATTTGCATAAGCCATTACCACCTCCACCCTGCCATCCCAGGCTTTGTCTAGATTCAAAAAAGTTGGTTGATACATCTTTAGGATGTGTGTACAACTCATCCCTGATAAGACCAGACCAACTCAGTGGAACTTTAATCTAAGAACAATCTAATTGTTCTTAGATTGCAGAACAACTATCTGCCCAGTAATCCCAGATTACCAGCTATAGGTAATTTGACCACCTCTGGAAGCAGGCAGAGGCTGGGTAGGGCCCAGACCTCCTCTGACCCCCCCTGCCACCCGTGCAAGAATTGTTCTTACATGTATACTTCAAGAGACTGGAAAGCTCTTGCTGTGAATTCCAGATCCAGCCAGAGCATTACAGGATCCAGCCAGGGATTACGGTGATTGTGAATTTTGCAGGGCTCCCATAAACCCAGGCATTCCAGACCTTCTTCCAGCCCCCAGGACCTACCAGAGTCACCATCCCACAGGAAATAAGAGAATGTTCTCTCACAGATGTGCCAGGCCACCAGCATCAATGAATTCCCTGTCTCCTGTGTCAGTGATGACAAGCCATCAGTAGCCCTCACCCTGGGGAGAACTCTTGTTTCTTTGCTGCTCCAGAGGCTGTGGGATATGGTATGGAAATCACCGAATTTAGAGTTAGAGTGTCTGCCATTCTGCGTGATTTGGGTGAATTCACAAAGATGACGCTCAACCTCAGAAAGGGGACATGATAATAAGATTACCTACCTTACAAGGTTCTGGCAAGCACTGGGCAAAATAATTGATGATGTTGATTAATGAGCGTTTAATGATTGAGTGCTTCAGGAACTGTAAAATATCCTTAAAAACACTTCTGCCTCTCTATAAAGCCAAAGATCACAAGCTGTCTATTGCAGCAGTGCAGACAGGGGCAGCAGCCCCAACTAAAGCCACAAATCTGCCCCAAGGTATTTATTAAGCACCTGCTCTGTGTCTCACATAGAAAATGTACAGAGTGAGGTCATTGCCCCACAGAGTTATCACAGAGTCAGGAAGAAGATCAAATGCCACACTTAGGAAGAGTACTCAGTGTGATGTAGGATATTCAGAGAAATCTTTATGAAGGATGCGATGTGAAAAGTGTACCCCACAGGGACACCAGGGTGTGGAAAGGGGGAGAGAGAAAGGGGAAGCCACTGAAAGCTTTTGGTCTCATCTTCTGGGTAAATCAAGATAAGTTTGTCAGTATTGTTTTGTAGTCACAGTATTATTCTTTCTCAAAGATGGCTTTTTATTTTGCTTAAAGCCATTGCATTTGAAAATGTCCAGAGGCTGTAGGGGAGACCACAGAGGACCATACACCACCCTGCCCAGAGCAAGCCTCTTTCTGGGTGCCAGACTCACCATCACAGGAATATGAGAACTTCCCATCCCCTTATGGACCAGAGAGGGATTTATGCTATGGGGACTGCAGAAAAGATTGGGGTAAGGGTAAGAGAAACTCCAGTTTAATGAGCACCTTCCAGAAGCCAGGGCTTTACTGGGTTCCTCACGGTGGCCCTGAGAGAGGGATATCATTATTGGCATTTTACTGATGACCAAAGTGAAACCTTAGGGAGATGTTCAGTCATGTTATTACATAGTCAGGATTTTGACTCTTTTTTTTAAAAAGTTATTTCTGAGAGAGAGAGAGAGAGAGAGCATGAGCAGGGGAGGGTCAGAGAGAGAGGGAGACACAGAATCTGAAACAGGCTCCAGGCTCTGAGCTGTCAGCACAGAGCCCAATGCGGGGCTCGAACCCACAAACTGTGAGATCATGACCTGAGCTGAAGTTGGGCGCTTAACCGACTGAGCCACCCAGGCACCCCAGGGTTTTAACTCTTTGAAAATCAATGAAGACACCACCACCCCTGAACGAGAATAAACATTTTCCAGGTGCTTTTATTTTGGGGGTATGCTTTGGCTTCCACAGGTGTCTCCATGGAAGTCATTCTGAAACTCTTTGGAGAATATTTCTTTAAATTCTGTAAGATGTCTGGCTATGATCGGATGTTACGGACACTGGGAGGAAACCTCGCCGAGTTTATTGAGAACCTAGATGCCCTCCACAGTTACCTTGCACTGTCTTATCAGGTAAGGCTATCTGAGTCCGGTCTGGTGGCTTGGTGAGGAAGCAAATGCTTGTGGAGGCTCTGGGTCATCATCCAACCTCCCCCAAGAGGGGTGCATTTGGAAGGGATGTGCAGGATCCCGGTACAAGGTGTCAGGAGCCCTCTGGGGGAAAGGAATGGAAAGTGAATACCTGTTGGCCACTCTTATTAACTGGCCAGCAACAACCAATGAGGGACAAGCTGAAGAGGTTGGCTTTGTGACAGAGGATGGTCTATTCTGATAGTCGCTGATGTGGGCTTCGAATTAGATCTGGAAGATTGGTCACAGTGGGAACAAAGGCCGGGAAACAATCAGGTTGCAGTGGATTTGCAAAATCTCTCCTCAGGTGGAAACCCGGCTTGGATGGAGATGATAAATAGCTTCTGTAGCCAGATTCATTTATTCATATATCAGAAGAAAAGATTTGATAGGGCCAAGAGCCAGAGTCGGAAACCATCCAATGCTGATTAGCCCGCAGGGTGATCGCCTGAGGTGTTAAGAAACTAATTTCCCTATTGGGATATATCCTTCTGGAATTCATTCCTTGGTTTTCTTTTTTGTAGACATCGTTGGAAATATTAAATGCCTAGACTTCCTTTTCTTTTTCTGAAAAGAAAAAGCCTTATTAAAAAGGCAAATAGGCATTTACATATTTTTAAATAATAGTTTATTATTTTATATAAATTGTTTATATTTATTTTTAGAGCCCTTTCTAGTTAAAATATTTTTTTTTTTAATGTTTTATTTATTTCTAGGAGAGAGAGACAGGGTGAGCAGGGGAGGGTCAGAGAGAGAGGGAGTCACAGACTGAAACAGGCTCCAGGCTCCGAGCTGGCAGTCAGCACAGAGCCCGACGCGGGGCTCGAACCCACAAACCGCGAGATCATGACCTAAGCGAAAGTCGGAAAGTCGGACGCTTAACCGACTAAGCCACCCAGGCGCCCCTCTAGTTAAAATATTTAATATTTATTTTTGAGAGAGAGAGAGAGGAAGAGATAGTGTGAGTGGGGGAGGGGCAGAGAGAGAGGGAGAACAGAATCTGAAGCAGGCTCCAGGCTTTCAGCTGTCAGCACAGAGCCTGATGTGGGGCTTGAACCCACAGCCTATGAGATCATGACCTGAGCTAAAGTCAGACACATAACTGACTGAGCCACCTGGGCACTCTTAGGGCCCTTTATAGTTTACCAGGCTCTTTCTCCACTATTTTTATATTTAATGCTCATAACCACCGTTGAAGGGTTGTCATGAAGATAAAATGGGATTAGATGCGCTAAAGTGGCTCATCAACCATCATGCACCTTTATATGTGTTCAATGGGAAAACGATTATTTTCTCCATTTTTCACATGAGGCATAAGAAAAACTTTAACTGACTTCAAGTGGGATGAGTATGTGGGTCTGTCCTGTTGTTAATCAAGTGAACTACGCAAGGACAGAGAGAATAGAAAGAGCCCTGGATACGGGGTCAGATGCACCTACTGTGCTGCCTGACCAGCTCTGCAGTTTACTAGCTGTGTGACCCTGTACAAGTTATTTGCCCTCTCTGGCCCTCGGTTTTTTCACTTTATTCACTTCAGGAATACATATTGAGCATTTACTCTGTAATAAGCCCGTTTTTAGGCATTGGGCAAACACAGAGAGGAAGAGGAATAAATAGGAAAAAAACCCTGTCTCATATATCATGTGAATTAGAAGAGCTCACCCATGGAAGTCCCAAGGATCATAATCAGTCTAGAGAAGGCATTTCACAAATCATAATAACTTCCTTCTTTTCCCTTTTCTCTCTGTTCAATATGGCTGGTTTAAAAACTACAATAATTTATATGGCAACTTCCTTTCAAATTTCTTAGCTAAAGCACTGCTGTTAGGATACAAAGAAGTACAATTAGGCTCCTTCCAGAATCTTCCGTAAGATTCTTTAATATGACATCTTTTATCTGAAAATTTGGCTAATATTTCAAGTCACAGTTCTAGAAAAAGTTAATACTCTTCCATTCATGTTAATGCATGGATGTGCTCAGAATCTGCACTCACCATATTACCGCCGCTCTTATGGGTGAGTGTAAATGGGACTGAGAGTCTGACGTCCCAGACTGTTGTTTGCACATCCGCTCCTACCACCTTTCCTCTGGGGCAGTCATCGGTCATTCCTTCACGTGCCAAAACCCATGCTAAAGAAGAGGACATTTTGCACATAATGAGATGAATAAAAAGCTCCCATGTTATAATATGCAAGCTGTAATAAATGCATGCAATGATGTCCGGTGCAGATACACAGTGTTTTACACTGGATGGAAGGTTATGTCTCTTTAGGCAAAAATAAAATAAGGTAATGCTGACTTTTTTTATGTCTGCCTCTACTAATTTGTCAGTGCCTTAAGGCATACATTTCTGATTATAGCTGTGCCTTTAATCCTTTTTTAAATTTTTTAGCTAACTTACATTGGGTGCTAATTATGAAGCAGGTGTGGGGCTAAGTAATTGATAAACATTTAATTATCCTCCTTACACCGCTAAGATTAGGTACTCTAATTTTTTTTCTCACGATACAGATGAGCGAACAGGTTCAGAATGGCCAAATACTTGCCCCAAGTTGCTGGGTTGTGGTGGCTGAGCCCGGCCACAACCCTACGCATCTGTCTCCTAAGACCAAGCTCTGGTCCGTTTCCCATTTTTTTCCCTTTGCCCTGATTCTCTACTTTCATAAGACCCTATCAGGGAAGAGGCCTCAGCTGGGGGTGGGGAGTGAGGTCAGAGTTGGTAGCAAGAACATATGAATTTTCATTTTAGCCCTTCTGGACTCTTGTTTTGTTTTGTTTTTCTTTTCTGTTATCCACTGTATAAAGTTTGATGTAAGTTTTTGAAATAGCCTTAATTTCCTGTCTTATTCCATACTTTTTATATGTGCCGCCTCAAATCCTTTTAAGATTTAATCAAGATGTCAACACGCATACATACATATACTTTCTCTATGTATACGCTTTTGAAAGATAACCATTTTTTTAAAGAAATAAACTCATTTTAAGTGGAAACCCTCCCACCATAGAAGGAAGCAAAGATCTTGGTAAGAGCCCACCTCTGGAATCTCTTCCCTCACTCAAACCACAGCTGTCAGCCGGGGTACTCAGGTACCTACTCATCAGGATGGGGAGAAAGTTGTTTCTCTCGGGGACTCCTGCAGGCAAAGTCTTCATCCTTAGTTCCTGACATACATCTACCATGAGACAGTGCATACTTAAATGTCAACGTTTATTCCTGGAGACACAGGATCTCTTCTGATGTATTTTGATTTTTTTAATGTTTTTTATTTATTTCTGAGAGTGGGGAGAGAATGAGAGCGTGAGCAGGGAGGGTCAGAGAGAGGGAGACAGAATCTGAAGCAGGCTCCAGACTCTGAGCAAACTGTCAGCACAGAGCCCGACGCAGGGCTCGAACCCACGAACTGTGAGATCATGACCTGAGCCGAAGAGGGATGCTTAACCGACGGAGCCACCCAGGCGCCCCTGACGTATCTTGATTTTCCAAATGTGTAACTTTATACTGCAGAGGGCATTCTATTTCTGGGATGAGAAATGAACTCCTCTCCAAATTGCTCTGAGCTTCTGATCTTCCTGAGGGTGAAGACGCCTGCGGTCCCTTGATCCCAGGCCAAGCACAGCCGCTGGTCCCACCTTGGAGTGTGGGCAGAAGCGGCACGTGTAGTAGAAAGGCTCAAGGGGGGTCCAAACATTGTTCCTCAGTTACTTTATCCTGGACCTCACTGAACCTGTTTCTTCTCTTTAAAAGGGAGATAATACTTGCCATCTAGGGTGGGTTAGGGAATTAGGGAAAATATCAAATTCCTGACATACCATGGCCAAAGCCATAGTGGATTTTATGTGCTTGGGGGTATAATTCTATGTGCTGTCATGGGTAAGCCCTGTTGTTTCACAAAGTCTCAAAGCCTAATTTAAACAACGTGGGTTTACCGGGAGAAACATGTCTTGTCTTTTGGGTAGGAGATGAACGCACCATCATTCCGCGTGGAGAGAGGAGCGGACGGGCGAATGCTTCTCCATTACTACTCTGATAGGAGCGGTCTGTGCCACATCGTACCAGGTATGGGACGTCTTAACCAGTCCCACAACTTCCAGGGCTCCTGGGGAATGGTCCCCTCAACAGTTCTCCAGGACGGCTAATAGCCTGCCCAGCCCTCCATAATCTGATTCTTTGCTGTCTTGACCATTACTCCCAAAGTCTTTGGGCCTTTAAAATAAGTTCCCGAACTGCCAAAAGAAGGAATCATTTCCATTTTTAACATTTTAAATTAGGTATTTGCATAGTTATGATAATTCTGCATATATTATTTTGTATCAACCTTTCTCGTGTATTCAGCATTATGGAGAAAGAATCCCTCCATGTTTTTACATGGCCTTTAAAATCCATCTTCAATGGCTGAATGCTATTTCATATGGTAATTAACTAGGCCCCCACTGTTGAATTGGTAGTTGATGCTACTCCTTTGCTATTGTAACCAGTGCTGTGGTGAATATCTTCATCCGTGCTTTTCCCATGTTTATATTATAACCCTGGGACAGATTTCGGGAGGACCTCTTTTTAAAAACATGACCCTTAATGCTTTTACAACTAAATTTTGTTTACATTATCTCTCGAGTTTGCTTGTTTAGTGAGTTAAATGCCTTCCTGAAATAAATGAATAGATGCTGAACTAGAAATTAGAGTGGCAGGGATATATTTGGTATCCAGACATGTACAACTTAAACCTCTACCTGTAGGTTATTTTATTTTTGAATTTTGTTAATCTATCATATGCTGCCTGTCTTGAGGCAGGGCCTGGACTTGGTGAACCCTAGAATGTTCATCAGAAGTTGTGTAACTTGATTATTTTATGACTTTGGCTCCCTCTTGCCATCCCTCACACTAGGTGTCTTCCTGCTGCAGGTATCATTGAGGCCGTGGCTAAAGACTTCTTTGACATTGATGTGACCATGGATATCCTCAGCATGAATAAGGAAGAGGAGAGGACAGGAAAGAAAGAGCATGTTGTGTTTCTGGTTGTGCAGAAGTCTCACAGGCAGAGGGGAAGGGCAAAGCCAAACAGGTTACAAGGCAATCAGGACATCCAGAGAGACCAAGAGGTACTGGGTTTGCTATGTCTTCAGAAAGCCCAGATCCTCCTAGTGGATTTACCAGTCTTAGAACAATCTATGCAAAGGACAGAACCAAATGGACCTTCTGATAGTGGATTGAAGGCAGAGTTTCTCAATCTCTCCATTACTGGCATTTGGGACCAGATCATTCTTTGTGATGATGGGCTGCCCTGTGGATGTGTAGCCACATGCTTAGTCTACCCACTAGATGCAAGCAGCACTCTGCTCCCCACTCCTCAGCTGTGGCAATCAAAAATGTCTCCAGGCATTGCCAAGTGCCCCCAGGGCAGGGGTAGGGGACAGAAATCATTCCTCATTGAGAACCTCTGGGTTAAGAAAACTTGGATAAACATTGGGAAGTATTCTGGGATGAACCTTAGCCTGGAACATTTTCACCTCTGAAAACACCAATACAAAGGCTGAAGATTTGGATTTGGTGGCTTATTTTGCAATCCTTCTAAAACAAATTGACCTTCTAAAGTTCTTAGTGCTCACTTCCATAGCTGGGGCCAGTTAGGGGTCTCGAGTCAATTCGCCATCCTGGGATTGGCTTAGTTGCACTTTGTGTAGTGCACATCTATTTCGGTACTACATATATTAGGTACACAGCTCTCTGCCCACATAGCATAAAAAATATCCAGATAATTCTGTGATTTCTGGAGCACACGGTGTTTATATCTTAGAGCATTCAAAGCCCACCTCAGAGTCTGTTTGCTACAGAATCTTCAACCACAAGAAGACAAGATGTTCATGTGTAATTTTTCTGCCAGCCCTGTCTTGAGATTTGCAAAAAAGTTCTTGCTGCCTTTGGCAGAGAAACATCATGAGGATTAATTAGATAAAAATCTTGGGGATAACAATGTCTCGCTAAAAGTGACCTTGCAAGGCCTTGCTGTTCCTCTGGTCCCAATTATAGTAGAAGGGGCTTGTGTGTCTCCAGTCACATGACCAGTCACATGATCAGACACACATGCTTCTCTCCCTGCTGTCTGTAGGCCCTGGAGGCAGCTTCCCTGAGGATGAAAGAGAAATATTTGAGTGTCTCTGTTTGCCCTGTGAAGAAATCCCACTGGGAAGTTGTGAGAAGTATAGTCATGTTTGGAAAAGGTGAGTGGGCTGTTTTCCCGACCTTGGCTCTCAGAGCAGAATCCTTGCTTGGTGCATACAACTGGGCAAGTCTTCTATGATTATGATGTCACTGATTTCTGCAGAGCTTAGATTTGGCAGGCATGATCTTACACTTTAAAACATCAGATTCTAGGGGCACCTGGGTGGCTCAGTCAGTTAAACGTCCGACTTCGGCTCAGGTCATGATCTCACGGTTCGTGGGTTCGAGCCCCACGTCAGGCTCTGTGCTGACAGCTAGCTCAGAGCCTAGAGTCTGTTTCAGATTCTGTGTCTCCCTCTCTCTGACCCTCCCCTGCTCATGCTCTCTCTCTCGCTCTCAGAAATAAATAAAACATTAAAAAATAAATAAAACATCAGATTCTAACTTGCCCTCCTTTGCCCCTTGTATTTGTGCTGGGTGGCACAGAGACACAGTGTCCCCAGTAATCAGGGACAGTCACTGGAGAGAGGAGGGGAATCTGTCCCAGCTGGTAACTGTGTTGAAAGGAAGGAGGAATGAACACTGATATATTCTCAAGAACATGAATTTTCTCCAGCTTCCCAGGTCTTCTGGACTGGGATGCATTTCAGGCCTGGAAGTCTGTGGTTAATGACCACAGTACCCAGTAGCGCAAAGGATGCTGGATTAGGAGCCAAGAAAGCAGATTGCTGGCTCTGTCCCTGAGGAGCTGTATGGCCTTGAGCAAGGGCCTCCATCCTCCATGTGAAAAATGAAGGCATCAGGCTCTCAAGGTGCCCTTGTTGACACTGAGCCCATCTCATGATCAGCACCTAATGACTGAGCCAGAACGAGAGCCCTGCCCCTCCTGGAGCCAGGAGCTAGAGCCCTCCCCAACATGCCCTGTGGGTCACGGTGACATGCATCGGAGAGGAGGTCTGCAGGGCTCAAAAGGCTGCATTTTGAGTCCCTCAAGCCATGGCAAGCGAGTCAAACACGCAATTGACATCCTTTGTCTGGGAGATTTTCATATCAAAAAGGCTCCATTTCGAATCTCTACCCCCTGCCAAATAGGGCTGTTGGTTAAATTTTCATGTGCCACCCAAAACTGTCAGTCTAAAACGCTCCATGGCAAATGTCCCTGACGCTGGGCCGGGCACACACGCTCTGCTCTGCTAGCTCATTGTCTGGCTGTCACCGTTTCAATGCCGGCTCTGTTTTCCTGGCGAGACGTACTCAATTGGCCCGGAGACTCTTCAGCGGCNAAGCATGTTTTCTATTTGTTTTAATTTGGAAGAATCGCTGTGGCCATCTGGAGACGCCGAGGGGGCCTGAGATAGAGAGTGGGGACTGCTCTGTGGCCACAAAACATTTAAGACACCCTCCCAAGCTCTGCTCCGCACCAGGTTGGTGGTGTGAGCAGCCTCTGAACAGGACTCTCCTTTCCTACATCCAGGGCATCTCGTGAACACCTTTGTGCCAGTTTACCCCCAGCGGCTCTGGATTGAACAGAAGACGTTCTGCAATGCTTTTCCTTTCCACATTGTATTTGATGAATCAGTAAGGGGCCCTTTCCTTCTGTAGCTTGGATTGGGGATAAACTGGAAAGGGAGTGTGTCGTATAGTCTTTCACGGCTGGTGGGGACTTTCAAGTCCCTGAGTTGTCTCCAGAGTTTGGGAGATAAGGATTTAGCCTGGCATGACCATTGACTTCCTTTTCACTGTGGCATCCTACAGAAACCAGAGTGCAGGGTCTTCTCTACAGACATGGGGGAGGGTGGGGGCGGGGCGGTGGGGAGGCAGCAGCACCAAGGGTCTGCACTGATGAGTGCATGGGAAGGTTTGTCATTAGAGAAAAATGATGGGACACCAAGAGAAGAAAGAATGTGGTCAGTAATGGCAGGGTGGAATTCTAGACGTGACCCCCTCCGCTCGCCATCCTAGTGGCCACTGTGGATATCTCGGTCCCACTAGGGTTCTCTCTCTGCATCTGGAAGGCAGGGGAGAAGTCTGTGCCAACTCATGCCACTGTCCTGTGGGAGCTGTGAGGATGACCACTGATGGCAAATGTTTGGTTGTTATCAATTTCCTGGGATGAAATATATATCAACTGAAGTGATTATGAGCTCATTTCAAAGGCAATTAGGCAAAATCAATTTGGTCAAAAAATCAGTTAAAATGGCTTCAGGTAATTGTGATTTTCTCTGCTATTTATTTGAATGCAGAGATGTGTTTGAATGATCACCTACCAGTTGACTGCTGGATACAGATTCTAAGAAATTTACTCATTTGAGGGTCATCTTTGCTTGCAAAGAATTGATCTAACTAAGGAAATCTAATACTCTTATAAGAAACAATTAGGGAGGGGCACCTGGGTAGCTCAGTCCGTTAAGAGTCTGACTCTTGATTTTGGCTCAGGTCATGATCTCAATAACTAGGGAATTATAAAGTAATGTACTTTGGCTTTCCTCCAATAACATGAGGATATTATTATTACTATTATAATGTTTTAAATTCTGGTGTACTTTTTTTTTTTACTTTTTTATTTTTGAGAGAGAGAGAGAGAGAGAGAGAGAGAGAGAGATCCCAACCAGGCTCTGCACTGTCAACACGGAGCCAGACTTGGGGCTCAGTCTCACAAACTGTGAGATCATGACCTGAGCTGAAATCAAGAGTCAGATGTTTAACTGACTGAGTCACCCAGGTGCCCCTGATGTCCTTTTAAAACCTCTTTTTCTTTTTAAGTTTTCGGCAGAGAATAACATAAAATTTGATGATAGTTATTTCATAATGTGAAGTTGATTTCTGCAGCCTGACAGAGTGCCTGTGGTTAGTGAAGTTATGTATTTCTGGACAGCTTTTGCAGGCATGGGATATTTTATGTACACTTTGCTTCTTTCTTCTGTGTGTTCCCTGGAAACAGCAGTAAAAAATGTCTCCCCGCCTCCATGATGAATGCCTTCACCTGGGCCTGGGTGTCAAATCTAAGTTACAGAAGTGGCTAGTTTCTTTATTAATGAATTCTGAGAAGTCCCACAAAGCTAGGGAAGAACTGTTAATCCAAATGAAACATTTAACCTCTGTTTCTCATTAGTCAATGATAACGCTTTCGAGCACCCCACACTATCCTTTCCTCTTTCAGAGATTAGCTGCAGATTTGATTTTTAAATAATATTCATTACTTCTATGGTGTCTCACCATTACTGATCCCTTTTCGTGAGTCGCAAAGCATGCAGGATGATGTTTGCAAAGGTAAGTTCATGGGGCAGGCTGCTTTCTGTCCCCGGTCTCACACCTGTCCTCTGTGGATAGCTGAGGGTCAAGCAAGCTGGAGTGAATATTCAGAAGTATGTACCAGGACTCCAAACCCAGAAGATTCGATTAGATGAGTATTTCTCCATCGTTCATCCCCAAGTTACCTTCAACATTTTCAGCATCTGCAAATTTATCAACAGTCAGTTTGTCCTGAAGGCACGAAGAGAAAGAATGCCTGAGGCATGGAGAAGTCAACCCGCACTCAAACTGCGAGGTAAGTAACTCATCCTTTCCCATTGTTCTCTGCCCTTTGGGAGATTGCTCAGAAAGGGACCAGGCAGTTTTCCGATTTCCTCAGAAAAGTTGGAGGCTGCCACTGGAGAACTAGTGAGAAGCCTTAAATGTTTATTTTTATTTTTGAGAGAGCGAGTGAGAGCACACGCAAGCAGGAGAGTGGGAGAGAGAAGGGGACAGAGGCTCTGAAGCGGGCTCTATGCTGACAGCAGAGAGAAAGCCGGGACGCGGGGCTTGAATTCACAAACTAGGAGATCATGGCCTGAGTCAGACGCTTAACTGACTGAGCCACCAGGTGCCCCTAGTGAGGAGCTTTAAAACACTGAGTGTAGCAAGCCATGGCCGGGTGGTGACAAAGGAACAGATTCAGGAGATAATTAAGGCGGAAGTTGGAGACTGGATACAGGCATTGAAAAAGAAAGAAAATATTTAGAAAACGATCAGCGTTTTTGCCCCTGTACCTGGGTGATGAAGGTGTGATTAACTGAGAAAAGACATGATATGAACTCCTTCGAGGCAGGGACTTTGCCCATTTGGGTCACTGCTGTATCCTCCATGCCTAAAACAGTGTGCCTGGCTCACAGTAGGGACTAAGTACATGTGTGATGAAGTAATTAAACAGAAGATTTGCAGGGGAGCTTGAAGGTGAGTTCACTTGCAGACTTCCATGTATCAGTATTAATAGGCAATTTAAAAAAAATCACTGTTGATGGGAGTATAAATTGTCACAATCCTTTTAGAGGGCATTTTAGCAATATGCATCAAAAACATTTAAAAATGAGCATACTCAGGGCGCCTGGGTGGCTCAGTCGGTTGAGCATCCAACCTCGGCTCAGGTCATGATCTCACGGTTTGTGGGTTCGAGCCCCGTGTTGGGCTCTGTGCTGACAGCTTGGAGCCTGAAGCCTGTTTCAGATTCTGTGTCCCTCTCTCGCTCTGCTCCTTCCCTGCTCATTCTCTGTCTCTTTCACTCTCTCAAGGATAAATAAACATTAAAAATTTTTTTAAAAAATGAGCATATTCTTTGCCTTAGTAATTCCATTTCTAAGATTATATCCTTAACAAAATAGTCACTATTATACACAATGACTTACCTTAAGCTTGGTCATTGCAATGCTGTTTATAGGCTGAAAAAAGGGGCATAATATAATCAATGCTAGCTAACTGCTTAAATAAAATACAGTATAATCAATATAGCCAAAAAGTACAATGTAATCTACATTTATGCCATGGAAGGATATATCTATTATAAATTTTAAGTGAAAAAATTCAGATTCCAGAAAAAAGATGGCAGATAACCCCATTTTTTAGTAATTATCTGAGTGGTGTGATTATGAGTGATTTAAAAAAAAATTTTAATTAAAATATTTTTAAAGTTTATTTTTGAGAGAGAGAGAGAGAGAGACAGAGTATGAGTGGGGGGAGGGGAGAGAGGGAGAGAGGGAAACACAGAATCTGAAGCAGGCCCTAGGCTCTCTGAGCTGTCAGCACAGAGCCCGATCTGGGGCTCAAACCCACAAACCGCAAGATCTTGACCTGAGCAGAAGTCTGGCACTTAACCGACTGAGCCACCCAGGCTCCTCTATGGGTGACTTTTATTTATTTATTTATTTTATTTTTAAATATTTTTTAATGTTTGTTTATTTCTGAAAGACAGAGTGTGAGTGGCAGAGGGGCAGAGAGAGAGGGAGACAGGGAATCTGAAGCAGGCTCCAGGCTCTGAGCTAGCTGTCAGCCCAGAGTCCGCTGCGGGGCTTGAATCCAGGAACTGTGAGATCATGACCTGAGCCAAAATCGGACACCTAACTAATTGAGCCACCTAGGCGCCCCCTATGGGTGATATTTATTATCGTCTTCAGCAGTTTTCATTTTCTGCAATGCATGTGTACCACTTTTTAATAAAATAATAAACAGATCTGTTTTTAAGGAGATATGCATCTTGAGTTCAGGAAGCAAGTTTTCTCTGGAAATTCAGATTCATTGTCAGCATGGTGTAGGATGCAATTGTGGGATACTAAGAGAGAATACCAAGACAGAGCCCCAGGGAACACCAGCACTGAAGGAATGAGCAAAATAATCTAAGGGGAAAAATTGAAAGAAGTGTCAGGGAAGTTCCTGAAAGTGAGGTTTCAGGGAGGGAGCTCTGCACACCATCCTACAGCAGAAGGCCTCAGCAAGGGAGAGAGAAGCAGACCCGTATTGGAGTAGGTAGTCTGGAGGCCATAGATGGGGCCACTTCCAAGTAAAATAGGCGCTGTGAGCCAGGGAAGATGGGTAAGTGGAGACAGGATGTATAGACAGATGGCTCTCAAATTTGGCTAAAAGGGAAGGGGTGAGACTGTGCAGTGGATACAAGGGCATATTGTGCGGGTGCTGATCTGGTGACGTGCTATATTGTCACTTCTCTCTGTCACGGGAAGGCCAGATGATCTGGATGGAGTCCGTGCGGTGCATGATATACTTGTGCTCCCCGAAGGTCCGCAGCCTGCAAGAGATGGAGGAGCGCAGGATGCACCTGTCTGACATTGCCCCGCACGACACCACCCGGGACCTCGTCCTCCTGAATCAGCAGCGGCTGGCTGAGATCGAGCTGTCCAACCAGCTGGAGAGGAAGAAGGAGGAGCTGCGGGTCCTCTCCAAGCATTTGGCCATAGAAAAGAAGAAAACAGAGACCTTGCTTTATGCCATGCTGCCGGAACATGTGGCCAATCAGCTGAAGGAGGGCAAAAAGGTCGCCGCAGGTAAAGCACTCCCTCCCCTTCATGGGGGCCTCTGTGGTCCGGAGCACAGGCTCCGAAACCAGACAGATCTGGGTTTGAATTCTGGCTCTGTCCCTTGTTAGCAACATGACCTTGGGCTGGTTACTTAAGCTGCACGTCCTCAGTTTTCTTCTCCCAACATTAAGAATAATAAAAGTAATACCAGAGTGAAACGTGGATTAAATAAAAGTGCCTGTCAATGACACCCACCTACAGCACATTCTCTAAGACCTGAAAGCCATGGCCTGAGACTGGCCTTTTTGTTAGTGACCACGAATAGGGTTTGTTACTCTAACTGGAAAAAATACACCCACACATTAGCTAAATCACAGGGTGCCTCTGAAGACCATTCTGGGAGGGCACGCCATTTCTGGAGGAAAGGATGTCATGTTTACTCTGAACTCACTTTCCATTTGCGATGGGTGCGTGTTCACCCCCAGACATGCGTGGTAAACTCAATGCCAGGGTGCTGCCAGGTTGTGAGGACCCAAGGAGTTCCTGGTCCTGTGGGTTTGACAGGTATATACAGAAATTTCACCGGGGCGGTGGTAGCCAAAGGAAAGGAAACTAATGTGCATTAAAGAGCAATTATTGTGCCAGGATCTGTGTTAGACATTTTTATACATGCCATTTCATTTAATTCTCTGAACTTTCTATGAGCGAGGTGTTATTATCCAAAACAGCTGACTAATCTACGTTCACTCCAGTTTATGAGTAAAAGAGCTGAAAACTCATCAGAAGTCTATCTAACTCCAAAATCCATACTTTTTCCATTACAAAGGTGTGGAAATACAGATGCCAGGGAAATTAATGATAAATAGATGTCAGAAAGGAAGAGACAGGGGGCAGGGACTGTGAGGCTTTGTATATATCAAGTATATGGCACTTGAGTTAAACCTTGAGACTTTATTTCAGAAAAAAAAAGAAGGGAAAGGTACTTTGGGAGAATGGGATTATAGGAGCAAAGGTGAGGCAACCTCAAGATAAATACCGTAGGGCACTGTCCGTGGAACATGGGGGTCCATGGCAGAGTGGTGCCAGGTGAGGCTGGGCACAGAGGGTGAGGCTTAGGGGAGGATTCCCTGAGGTGTGGTTTTTTGTTCTCATTATAGGGGAAGTTTCATGATTAGTTTAATGAATAGGATTTTGGCTGCAGTAGAGGGGGGCAGCCTCAAAGCCAATCACGGTGCAGGTGAGTGATAGTAAAGGCCTGAATTAAGGCAGCACAAGTGGGGATCAGCAGGATTTTCATCACGGAGAAGACAGGGAAGGGAAGAGATAGGAGTCAGTGTTGGGTGTGACGTTTCTGGCATAGAAACACGTGGTACTTTATTCTGAGGCAAAACTAGGAAGAAGGGCAGGTTTGAGGGGAAGGTGGGATGGTCGGTTTTAGAAGTGCTGAGTTTGAAATGCCTGTAGGATCCTCTACATGACACGACCAGTAGGTAGTTAGGAACTGCGGGGGGAGCTCAAAGGAAATTCCCAGGGTCAGCTATCGATCTAGGAATTATTGCAGTGTGGGTGGTGGGTAAACACTGACTCTATGAGCTCTAAAGAAGGTCATCTAGGGGGCATGAAGGTGAGAAGGGAAGAGAGTTAGGTTTTGGAGCTTAAGGAACACCTATTATTTAAGAAGGAAGAAAAGTCAGTGGAATATGTAAAATAAGGAGCTCAGAAGGATAGGGAGAATATGAAGAGAGGGTAGGCCAGAAGCCAGAAGGAAGAGAAAGTTCCATGAAGGAGGGATTATCACCAGAGGTATAAATGATACAGAGGGCACCCAGCTGTGTTCAGGCAGTCGCATGTTTAGTCATCCAACAAGTTTTTATTGAGGATCTACTACATGCCAGGCCCTGCTCAAGGTGCTGGGGATACAGCAGAGTACAAAGTCTCATCTCATGGAGCTTACAGTCCAGTGGGGAAGATAGAGGGACAGTAAGCAAATAAAAATACCATATAAAATATGCCATGTAAGGCTTAGGGGGAAGGGAGCAGCAATCAGGCTAAAAGGATAGAGTCTAGGGACTCTTATTCTAGATAGAGTGGCAAAGGAAGTTCTCACTGAGGTTGTTACTTCTGAGATGTGAGACAGAGCCCCTTGGATATTGGAGAAAAGAGAGGTCGGAGAAAAGAGGCAGAGGAAACAGCAGGTGCAAGGGCCCTAAGCAGGAGGCACTTGCGAACCCCCAAGGAGGCCAGTGTGCCTGGAGTGGAGTAAGTCAGAGAGCAAAGAGACATGAGATGTAGGGTGGGGACAGAGGAGACCCCTTATTGGCCATGATAAGGATTTTCTTTCCTTTGTTTGTTTGTTTCTGAGCAGGAGAGAGTGCATGAGCAGGGAAGAGGCGGGGGGGAGGGGGCAAGAGGGAATCTTAAGTAGCACAGAGCCTTGACACAGGGCTTGATGTGGGGCTTGATCCCACAACCGGGGAATCATGACCTGAGCCAAAACCAAGAGCCAGGCACTCAACCGGTTGAGCCACCCAGGCACCCCAAAGATTTTCTATTTTAGTCTCAGTGCGCTGAAGTCATGGACTTGGAGGGTCTGACTTAAACACATCATCTGGCTGCTGTATGGCAATTAGCAAGACTGGGAGCAGCCCATGGAGTTAGGAGGGCATGCTGAGGACATGGTAGCTTCCCCGTCACACACAGATAGTGGAACTCATCACCTCATGTGACCAGTCTCTGTGAGCCCCAACCTGGGCCTCCTGTAGTTCAGGCTCTGCAGCAGCCTACCTTCCAGAAGCTTCTCTGTAAGCCAGTGCCGACCCAACCTATTTCTCTCCTGCCACGGCTCTCATCACACCTTACTGAGTATTTATTTACTCCTACATCTCCTTTACTGGACCGGGAGCACCTTAAGGGCAGAGGTCCCGTCTGCTCCATGTTACACGTGTCTCCTGAATGATGACTAGCTCGTAGCAGGCACTCAGTGAGCGTCTGTTGGCTGAATGGAATTGGCTTCTTTCTCCCAAGGCTCAGTCAGATTTGGTTCCCAAAGGGCATTTGGATCTAGAATTCATAGAATGATTATCCCATAACCTCGGCTCTCACTGACATTCAGTTTATGTTACAGGAGAATTTAAAACCTGCACAATTCTTTTTAGTGACGTGGTGACATTTACTAACATCTGCGCCGCCTGCCAACCTATCCAAATAGTGAACATGCTGAATTCAATGTATTCCAAGTTTGATAGATTAACCAGCGTCCATGAGGTCTACAAAGTAAGTGTTTGCGGACTGTGTGTGTGTGTGTGTGTGTGTCACAGTGTGTTTAGGCCGGGCGGGAACTTGGTTATAAGTCTTCCTCTGTCTCTCTCTTCACTGTCCTATGGTTTGGTGTCGATGGGAGTGGGGTGAGGAGGTAGAGCTAAAAGGGAATTGGAGATATTTTAGCAAGTTTAGTTTTTTAGGAATCCTTTTATAATACCCAGTGCTAAAATGCCTTTGAGGGGCACACTGTTTTCCCAGAGAATAACTTTACCCCTTCAATTTAGCAGAGAGTCTAATCTAAATAATGTATGTCTGATATATAGCATCATACACTAACTCAGGAACTTTGTCTTCTCTGGAACTTCCACCAGAAGCAGAAAGTCTTTGGGCTATCTCATGGTGGTTTTCTGAGTCACTTTTCTTCTCATCCCCTCCCTTATGTTCCTTATCCTCCTGGCAAATCACCACCAGTTTTGATAGGGTCTTTCTGTCAAAATGTGGACAATGACAAAAATATTTAGTGGGATATATTTGATGTATTAAGGAAACCATCTGAATATCCCCTTTTTCCCCCTGACAGGTGGAAACAATAGGAGATGCTTATATGGTGGTAGGGGGCGTCCCTGTGCCCATTGGAAGCCATGCTCAGAGAGTGGCTAACTTTGCCTTGGGAATGAGAATTTCTGCAAAAGAAGTGATGAATCCTGTTACTGGAGAGCCCATCCAGGTAGAGAGAAACTGAGTAACTTTGCTTGCTACCAGCCATATCATACACTAAAGAGGAGAATTCTGTTTATTAGTCTGCTCAGATAGCTACTGGGCATGTTAAAGTAATTATAATGGGTTATTTTTCCCAACTCTTGTCTTCTCTTGCATAGGTTTTAAGTAATAGAAATATTAGTAAGAGTATTATCATCCCAACTTTTCTTAAATTTCAGAGGAGGCTTTCAAGCTTGGGATTTTCATGTGATTTACCACAAGCTTCTTTCTCTATAATTTGGGACAGTGCTGAGCACACCTCTCCATTTACTTTACAGGACTCAATCCATCTTGATATTGGGCTCTTTTATTTAAAAAAATTTTTAATGTTTATTTATTTTTGAGAGAGATAGAAAGCAGGAGAGGGGCAGAAAGAGAAGGAGACACAGATCCAAAGTAAGCTCCAGGCTCCAAGCTGTCAGCACAGAGCCTGACACAGGGCTTGAACCCATGAACCACAAGATTATGACCTAAGCTGAAGTCAGGGCTCAGCTGATTGAGCCACCCAATAACCCCTATATCTGGCTCTTTTATAATTCCTGCTTTTTTATTTGAGCATTCCATTTAACAAGTGTTCACCCCCTCCCGCCCCTGGGGAAATTGTGTCCTCAGCCTGCCTTCTTCCAGGTGCACAAGTCAGGCTGAGGCGGGAAACTGCTTCCAGCCAGCAATCCATGCACCAGGTGCCATGGGAGGCTTAAAGTAGCATTCCTCTACTCTCTCCTTTCTCTGCTCTCCTTTCTCACAAGAACCTACTCTTCGAGGCACGGACGTTTGTTCACACTATAAAAGACGGACAATTCTGGAGACGAAAAGTAGGTGTCCTCTTCTGTCTGCTCAGCAGATTCTTGCTGCCCTGAGATGCCTTAGAGTGGGGCTTCTGCATTTTAAAATGGAATCCCGGGGCACTTGGGTGGCTTAGTCGGTTAAGCGTCCAACTTTCGCTTAGGTCATGATCTCGCGGTTCGTGGGTTCGAGCCCCGCGTCGGGCTCTGTGCTGGCTGCCAGCTCAGAGCCTGGAGCCAATTTCAGAGTCTGTATCTCCCTCTCTCTCTGACCCTCCCCTGCTCATGCTGTCTCTCTCTCTCTCTCCTAGAAATAAATAAAAAATATTTAAAAATAAAATAAAATGGAATCCCTTCTCTGATCCTGGCAGCCAGGTCTTCGAAATAAACTGTAGCCAACTGAAAATCAGGAAGACAAGTATAAGACTGAAGGGGATTTTTCTAATTATGACCCCTATATAGGAGATTCTGAAGACGCATTCTGCGCACCCTCACCACGAGTTAGACGCTGAGAATCACTGAAGGTTCTGGTTACTGTGTGCGTTGCAAGAGTCTGAGTAAGAGTAATTTCATGTAGTTGCAGGAACTACATATCCACAATATTTGGTCCATTGTAAACACACAGATACAGCTATTGAATAAAAGCCCCTGTATCATAAATAAAAAATCAAGATGGGGGGGTGATGAGGGAATGAGATAAGAATGTCAGATAAGATATATGTGTTTCAGTTACAGGGCTCTATTATAAGCCATGGAAGAAAAAAAGAATTGAAAATATATTATTGTTGTGTAAATTGTGTATGTGCAGGCATAGCTATAGAGATGAAAGTAATGCCCTACCAATAAGAATGAAATTAAACAATGAATTCCTGGAAACTATCATAGTGAAATACCCAGAAGAAAACAGGAAAAGATGTTATCAAGTTTAAGATAAGAACAGGGACTTAGTGAGGAGCATCATTAAATATCTAACAGAAACAACACACCATGTGGATTTATTTAAGGAAGTAGGGAAAAGGACTCGAAAGATTTCTCTCTCTTAAAAGAACTGTGCTGCCATTTCAACAATTTTTAAATTAGTACTCTTTGAGATCTTCTATTATTTCATTCATATTTCCCTCAGTATACAAGTAATGAGGTCCTACTCTGCATGAGACAGTATGACTCGGTGTTTGACAGGCTCATTTTCCTAGAGGAATGTATCTTCTTATTTCAGGGAGAAGAAAATCTGGCATGAAAAGATAACTAAGTCTGGTTAGGATATAGAAAGCTGCAAGAGACTGCTTTTCCCATACTAGTAGTTAAAAAAAATCAGTGAGCAAAGAAATATAAATGAATTGATTTCAGAAAGCAACCAGCTTTCTGGTTACGTTCATGTCTAGTAGAGCTGCAGGTGAGGAAAGAAAGAAACCAGTCTGAATTTTGGTGAACTTTAATGGCCACATGGAGGCTAGCATGATAGGTTAGAATTTCAAAGATCCTGTCTTTGATAAGTTCTAGCCACAGAATCTGTACCCATCTACCAACTCTCGCACGGCCTTCACCAAGTACTTGTGGTTATTCAGCAAAGGTTGGGGTTAGGGAAGGAGAGCTGAGAGAAACCCCCAATCCCTGAGGTATGTGAGGCCCTCTCCACATGCAAGTCAGTGGCCCATGGATGGGTAGTGTTAGAGTCAGAGAACAGACAGAAATCCCTATGAGGTATTCTTGGCCTTTACTAAGTACACTACAATGACACTTTGAAGTCTGGGGGCAGAGAAGAATGGTAAAGAGAAATCTCCCAATGTGCAGAGAGCCAGCATGAGACTAAAGAGCAAGGAGACCCCCAAACACCTCACCTTGCCATTAGGCTGTAAATCAGAAAGAAATCTTCCACAATTAAAAAGCTGGAGACTTGCTGTAAAGTATAAGAGGGTTTCCAGAACCTTGCTGGTGCTCACATCCCAAGCCCTGATGGGGAGAAAGTCCTGATCTAGCCTTCATAATATTTGAAATCAGATATTGCATGGAATCTAGCAATATCTTTGAAAAAAAGCCCAGATGCAACACAAATACAGATGAAATTCAATCAATCTCCACTCTAGCAGCCTGCCAGAGAAAAGATTTGAACCTTACTGAGGATTCAATATTCTCTACTTCAGTCTCTACTGTACTTTCACACACAATATGAGAAATATGATGAAATAATTAAAAATATGAGATGCAAGAGAAACAAGAAAAATGTGGTTCAGTGTATAGCCAAGAGAGGAAATAGTCAACAGAAGCAGGTCTAAAAATGGCTTGGATGTTGGAATTATC
The DNA here is from genome assembly GCF_008692635.1 of Crocuta crocuta. Classification (NCBI taxonomy): domain Eukaryota; kingdom Metazoa; phylum Chordata; class Mammalia; order Carnivora; family Hyaenidae; genus Crocuta; species Crocuta crocuta. Next base: position 9,723,140 of record NW_027527955.1, read on the forward strand.
AGACAGAATCTTTTCAATAAATACAATAAATATTTTACTGGATCTACTAGAAAAGGAAAACTGGCTTGAGCAGATGGGAAATGCATGCTCTTTATCTATAACTATCTATTAACCTAACTATCCAATGAAAATGAAAACCATGATATCAGAAATCAGGAATAAAGAATTCACTTTATGGCTTTAACAGAATCTAGACACAGTAAAGGAAAAGATGAAGGATTGTGAAGACGGATAATAAACTGAAACACAGAGATGGAAACAAGGTGAAAACAATGAAACAGAACATCCTAGATCTGTAGGAAAATATCAAAATGGACTACCATGAATGGAACCAGGATCCTAGAAGGATAGAGTAAGAATGGGTCAGAAGAAATATGTGAAGGGGCGCCTGGGTGGCTTAGTCGGTTAAGCGTCCGACTTTCGCTTAGGTCATGATCTCGCAGTTCGTGGGTTCGAGCCCCGCGTCGGGCTCTGTGCTGACTGCCAGCTCAGAGCCTGGAGCCTGTTTCAGTCTGTGACTCCCTCTCTCTCTGACCCTCCCCTGCTCACCCTGTCTCTCTCTCTCCTAGAAATAAATAAAACATTAAAAAAAAATTAAAAAAAAAAAAAAAAGAAATATGTGAAGAAACAATGATTGAGAATTTCCCAACATTGATGAAGGATATCAACTTATATATCCAAAATCTTAGCAAACCCAAACAGGATAAATACAAAGATAAGCACTTCTTGCCTTTTATACCAAAAGTCCTACTCAATGCAATATGGCAAGAAAAAGAAATATAAGACACAAAGATTGGAAGGGAGGACGTAAAATGATGTTTTTACAGAGACCATGGTACACTTAAAAAAACCTCAACAAACTATATCAAAATATCACGCTCACAGGACCTAAGGACAGTTCACAAAAATTAGTTAAATATGTATATACTAAGGACAAAAATTTGGAAAATGAAATAAAAACAAANTGTAAAATGATCTTTTTACAGAGACCATGGTACACTTAAAAAACCTCAACAAACTATATCAAAATATCACGCTCACAGGACCTAAGGACAGTTCACAAAAATTAGTTAAATATGTATATACTAAGGACAAAAATTTGGAAAATGAAATAAAAACAAACTACTTAAATTTAGTTTTAAATGTTGGAAAATAAGAAAACTGAAGGAGTTGCACTACCTAATTTCAAGACTTATTCTAAAGCTATGCTAACAAAGTCAGGGTGAAATTAGAAGAAGGAGAAACAAATAGATCTCTGGAGCAGTATAGAGAGCCCAGAAAGAGACTATATATTTAACGCCAATTAATTTTTGACCAAGGCACAAAATCAGGTCAGCAGGTAAAGGAATTTATTTATTTTTTAATTTTTTTAACATTTATTTATTATTGAGAAACAGAGAGAGAAAGAGCGTGAGCAGGGGAGGGGCAGAAAGAAGGTGAGACACAGAATCCAAAGCAGACTCCAGGCTCTGAGCTGTCAGCACAGAGCCTGACACAGGGCTCGAACCCACAAACTGCGAGATCATGACCTGAGCTGAAGTCAGAAGCTTAACCGACTGAGCCACCCAGGCGCCCCAAGGAATTTCTTTTTAAGAAATGGTTCGTTTCTGGGACCCCCTGGGTGGCTTCTCTCTCTTGTATTCCCTCTCTTTCAAAAAGAAATAAAAATATTTTAAAATATTAAAACAAAAAGAAATGGTTCATTTCAACTGAAAATCCATATGGAAAGAAAAATGTACCTCAAATCCTTCATATATAAAAATTGATTTGATATATATCACAGACCTAAACATAAATGCTAGAACCATAAAGCTTTTTGAAGGAAATATGGGAGAAGAGCTCCATGAATTTGGGGTAAGCACTGATTTCTTAGATTGGACACAAAAGATACTAACCATGAAAGAAAAAAAACCTGATAAACTCATTGTTGTGGGCCAAATGGTGTTCCCCCTGAAATTCATATGTTGATATTTTACCCCCAGGGCCTCAGGATCTAACTATATGCGGATATAAGGACTTTACAGAGGCAGTCAAGTTAATGAGGCTGTTAGGGTGGGCTCTATCCCATTTGACTGGTGTCCTTATGAGGAGAGGAAATCAGGAATAGGAATAAATACCAGGGATGCACATGTGCACTGAAAATACTGTGAGGACATCCATAAACCAGGGGAAGACTCTTCAGAGGAGATGAAGCCTGTCAACACTTTGATCTCATAGTTTCAGCCTCCAGTACTGGGAGAATATAAATATTTGTTATTTAAGCCACTCAGTTTGGGGTATCTTGTTGTGGCAGCCCTGGCATACTAATGTATTCATCAAAATTAAACATTTGTGCTTGTTAAGGGAAACGAATGTACAGAATGGGAAAAACATTTGAAATACGTGTGTATCACACATCCAAATATATAGTAGAGAACTCCTCTATATTCACAATGAAAGATAATCCCAGTTTTTATAGGAGCAAAACCTTGAACAGACTTTTTAAGAAAAAAGATACAAGAACGAACAATATCTGCATGAAAATGTGCTTGACATCATTAGCCGTCAGCAAAATGCAAATTAAAGCCGCAACGAAATATCATTTCACACCTACCAGAAGACCAAATGATGGCGAGACTGTGGAGCAACTGGAGTGTCACATTGCTGATAAGAATGTAAAATGGTACAAACACTTTGGAAAATTGCTAGCAAATGCTTTTTTTTTTTGTAACATTAAATATGCATCTGCCTTGTGATCCAGGAATTCCACTTATCTAAGAAAAATGAAAATGTATGTCCACAAAAAGATCTGTATGAGAGTGTTCCTAAAAGCCCCAAACTGGAAATAATCCAAATGTTCACGAAGAGAAACCTGGACAAATAAACTGTGGTATATTCTTACAATAGAACAGCTTCAGTAATAAAAGAATGAATGAATGATACATACAACAACATGGATGAATCTCAGAAACATTCAACTGGATACATGAAGGCAGGTATAAAACAATATACCCTATGATTCCATTTGTGCGAAGTCCTGGAACAGGCAGATATTCTTTGTAAAAGAAATAAGGAAGCGTTTACCCCTGCAGAGAAGGGAAGACTTAACTGGAAAGGGGCATAAGAGAATTCTGCCAGGCAATGAAAGTAGTCTGTATTTTATTTTGGATGGTGGATTTTAGGGTAAGTGCTCTTGTCAAAACTCATGGAGCTACATACTGAAGATCTGTCTTTTTATTTTATGTTAATTATACCTTAATTTAAAAAGGAAAGCAAGAGTATTCGATAGCCCCTTTTCAATGAGGTTCTATCTGTACAGATCAGAGTGGGGATCCATACGGGACCAGTCTTAGCAGGTGTGGTGGGAGACAAGATGCCGCGGTACTGTTTGTTTGGTGACACTGTGAACACAGCTTCCAGGATGGAAAGTCACGGGCTTCCCAACAAAGTGCACCTCAGCCCCACGGCCTACAGGTAGCCATTCATTTATTCATGCCTTCCTTTGTCTTTTCCTACTTCCAGAATGCACACAGTGCCTCGCAGCCATGGGATGGGGGTAGTGAAGGAAACCCGTGGTGGTTTTCCTCTCGTGCCACACTGGCTTACAGAACACACCGTGTCAGACGATAAATATTCTTCAGCCTCTTCCATAAGATAGTTTTGCTCCCAAGGAGCATACAGTCTAAAGCAGGGATTGGCAAAGTATGGTCATTGGCCAAACCCAGTCCACTGCTTGTTTTTTGTAAATAAAGTTTTATTGGAACACAGCCACGCTTTTTTATTTACACGTTGTCTGTGGCTACTCTCAGGTGACAACAGCAGAGTGGAGTAGCTGTGGCAGAGGCTGTATGGCCTGCAAAGCTGAAAATATTTACTCTCTGGTCATTTACAAGAAAGTGTGCTGACCCTTGGTCTAGCAGAAAAAGAAAGAAGTATTCACTAATAATTACTTGGAAGTGTGATAAATACAATGGTAAAGATAAGCATAAAATAATACTTATGGTTTCTTGACACCTTACCGGAAGCCAACCAAATTCTGTTCTGAGTTCTTTTACATATGCTCATTTACTCTTGCAACAGCTCTGTGAAAATGTACTGTATTATTCTTATCTATGGAGGAGGAAAAAAAAATCAGACACAAAAAGTTAGCAACTTGCTTCAGGCCCCAAGTAGGTTAGGAAAGAAAATAGCCCAGATACGATGTGGGGGTCAGGCTCTGAGTCCCCGCTTTATCCACTGTACTCTTATGCCTGAGGTAATTCGAGTGTGTGTGTTTTAAGAGCCTAAGCAGGAGTGCCTAATCCAGTAAAGAAATCCTTTGGGGAGGAAGAGATTCCTGAGCTGAATCTTGAACAAGGAGTTCAGAGTAGGATTTAGCCAAAGCTGAGGTTCTGGGCGTGAAAACCCAGCAGTACAAGTACAGATGTAAAGTAGGAGCAAAGAACTACGAACAATTTAGCTTGCTTGAGTGGACAATGTGGAGCACAAAGTAGTGCTGCTGGGGAGCTGAGATTGGAGAATGGCGGGGTCAGGGTCCTGTTTGATGCTGACACTCAAGGCCGTGCAAGGACAGGGGCCACCCTTGTGCCTTAGTCGGTTAAACATCCTACTGACTCAAGTCATGACCTCATGGTTTGTGAGTTCGAGCCCCGCATCAGGTTCCGCGCTGATGGTGTGGAGCCTGTTTGGGATTATCTCTCTCTCCTCTCTGTCCCTCCTCCACTTGCTCTTTCTCTCTCTCTCTCTCAAAATAAATAAACTTAAAAAAAAAAAAAAGAGTGCGCAAGGACAGATTTGAGCATCAGGAAACAAGACAGAGAAGGTCTATTAGGAGTTGGGTTTGAGGGCGCCTGGATGGCTCAGTCGGTTAAATGTCCAACTTCGGCTCAGGTCATGATCTCACGGTTCATGGGTTCGAGCCCCAGGTCGGGCTCTGTGCTGACAGCCAGCTCAGAGCCTGGAGCCTGTTTCGGATTCTGTGTCTCCCTCTCTCTGTGACCCTCCCCTGCTCACACTACCTCTCTCTCTGTCAGAAATAAATAAAACATTAAAAAAAAAAAAAAAGGAGTTGGGTTTGAACCAGAGCAGCACTGGTGGTGGGAATTCTGGGAAAAGTAAAATCAGCTGAACCTGGTAATTGCTAGAAATGGAGAATGAGAAAGAGGGAGAAGTCTTGAATATCTCCCAGGCCTCCATCCTGGGTGACAGGGACCTGAATCTCACCACTGGAGACCAGGACAGGTATGAGCGCTTCCAGTTCACAGTGGCAGATGATGAGTTCGGGTTTGAACATGCTGAATTCAAAGGAACCATGGAGCATCCTAGGTAGAGGTGCCACTACACGCATGGATGAAATCTGGAGTCTGAGGGGCTGGTGCACACACCAGCATAGAAGACATGGTTGCCACACCGTGTGGGCTGTGGGTCTGAGCAATGTGTTGGAGGAAGGGAAGATGGGATAGTCATGGGTTTGGGTGGGTCCCTTGTGCACTCACTCTGCCTTTGGCACCCTGTTCAGCATATTTGAGCTCCATGCTCACTTCTCTCCCCAGCTGCCTCTTTGCCCCACTCAGCTGGTCTGGCCAATGTCCTGGGATCACCCGCACCCCCAGCCCATTGTGCACCCCAGGACCCAGACTTCTCCTGCATCGCCCTCTCCGTTGTTGCCAATGCTCAAGTTATAGACCCATGATTTTTGATATCTGATGGAATTTTTTTCCCTCTCTGCAGAGCTCTGGAAAATCAAGGGTTTGAAATAATTGAGAGGGGTGAAATCGAAGTGAAAGGGAAAGGGAAAATGACCACGTACTTTCTGATCCGGAACCTGCATGCCTCAGAGGAGGAGATCATGGGTAGACCTCTCAGCCTGCTTGATCACAAGGGTGAGCACAACAGAAGCCGCATCTCAGTGTCGGATGCTTTTTCCACTAACAGCTTCAGATGTGTTTAGTGTGGCCCTCGGGAATGCAGGGTCAGCATGGGTGGGTCACCCCTTTGCACCACTCCCATTGGGTAGAGGCTCCCACGGGTCAGAACACCCAGGATGAACACTTGCATCTGGGATAGTTTGATGTCCCCTGAGCTGGGCTGATGGGTCCAGTCTAAACGGTCCCTCATGCATTCATTTTCAAGGTTCTTGCCTGTCCCAGAAAGGGGGTCTTTTCCCATCCGCCTCGCCTGTAGCTGGGGGACTTGAGAATCTCACGCTCTGCTCCTCAGCCTCCGAGTAGGCTCCAGGACAGGCTTTCCCCCCACACAGAAACCTTCCGCCTTTCTCATTTTCTGCTGACTTCTAAAACTGGGTAGAAGGACAAAATCTGTGACTCACGGGGCTCCAGGAAGGACGGGAGGGTGAGTTTAGATTAAAACAACCCAGTACTAAGCCAGCCCAGGGATCACCATTTGGCTCTGGGTGCCGCGGCAGCTGGAATCCTCTGAGGAGGTCTCCATCAACCGCCGGGGGGGTCCCTCCACCCCACGTGGTCAGGGCCCTGTGACATCTGCCCTGGTCAGTGCTGGGGGGGTGCTGACCCAAAGGGGAAAGCCAGTAGCAGGAGGCAAACCTCCCTGAGCCTCCAAAGTAAAGTGGAGGCGGAAATGGATTCATTCTGACAGGAGCTAATCTTTAGTTACTCCAGGGGCCTGCAAAGGAAAAATCTCAAAATCCAGAGGTTTCTCATTGCTCATATGTGCAGGAAGTCTCTTTGGGACACATGAATTAAGGTTACTATTTTCTTTAAGTAGGTCAATCCCAATAAAGAGATGGGTATTGGAAGAACTTTAATAATTGTTTTCATAGTGCCTTCACCTCATGTTACCATCCCTGTGGGCTGCGATGGGATTGGGGTCACATTTTACTGATAAAGACACTGAGATAGAGAGATCTAAACTTAAACATTGGGAATAGCTTTGGCTAGGATAGAGCAGAGGGCACCTTTAGCGGAGTTTTTGGCCTCTAAATTTCTAGGCTTAAGGTGCCTCACCCATGACATCACCTTCTCTCTCTCACCAACATGCCCTCCCCACAGGCAGGATTGCTAGAAAGGGGTAAGTAAGGTTTTCCCCCCTTTTCTTTTCTTTGTTGTCAGAACTAGACACAGTAAGTGGGGAGAGGTGTTCTGCCACCTGATTGTGGGAGAGAAAAGACGGAGCTGGAGGCTTTAGCATCAGGACAGGGCAGAATCCTGCTCAGACGGTGCACCCAGCTCAGACTGCGTACTGCTTTCTCCCTTGATGTCCCTGCAGGAGTTCTCAAATGGGACCATTTGAGAAACAGGATTCTAGAACATGGTGTGTGTCAGTAGACTCTTAACCACTTTCAGTTCTGAGCTGGGAAAACAAAGTCAACAAAGTCAAATATGAGTAAGGGTGCCTCAGTTAAAGATTTCACTGTAAACCTTGAGAAAGAGAAAAGATGTGTGTGTGTGTGTGTGGGGGGGGGTAGCCCATTAGATCCCTTCTGGATCCTAAACAGAATCATTGTGCAAACTAGGAAAAAGCACACTTTGGAGGGTAAATATCTCCCCAGGTATAGTTTATGGTAAAGGAAAGTCACCCATTCCTCTGGGCAGATGTCAGCCCCCTCCTGACCTCCTTGGCCAGGTATCTCCATGCAGAGAAATGGCAGAAAGATCTCAGCCTCTTTTCTTTCCTTGCTTCTTTCCTTGCAAGTGCACTTGCCTTTCCCCATCAGCCTGGGGTCACTCCACTTTCGCCATCAGCCTAGGATCTCCTGGGTGAGCTGAGGCTTGAGCCCTGGGGGAGTGAGTGCCTGCCCCTCCCACCCCCACTGCAGTGCAGTGCTGGAGATGGCCCAGAACATGATCCCATTAACCTCCAGGGGCCAAGGGACTTTGTCCCACACAGCAAGACCGAGCCTCTCAAAGCCCATGATGGAGGAGGGGGACACAGAAACACTACTATGAATGTTAATGTTCTTCCCAAATTGGCCTCTTTCCTCAGATTATCTCCCATAGGACACACACATTAGCTTTTTGGGTGATTTGGGGGAAGTGCGGGAGGAAGTCCAAGGAGATGAATGTGAGTAGATTGGAATTGCAGCCAGCTCTAAGAACTCTGGGTAGACTGTAGTGGGGCAGGGTGAGGGGGCCTCAGTAGTGAGCCCCCAGTGTCATTGCGGGTCCGAGCTCCTCCCCCACCTGGCATGAGGGGACACATGTGAGGAAAAAGGAGCAAGAAAGGAAGGCACCACAGAGAGCTCTTTCTCAAACCATTCTCCTTCCTCCCTTTTGTTCTACAAAGCAAGTGCATTTACTGATTCACCTTCTAGCTGGTGAATGCATGAAACATACTAAATGTCATACAATCTCCCCAGCAGTGACATTTAACAGTTGGAACCGCTGTCCAGTAAGTCCTTCACACGATGGGCACCCGAGGAAATGCCCCTGGGGCTGCTGATGTTGAGAGGCATCAAAGAAAGGCCCCCACCTCTGCAGCTCGTGAGGTCGGCTTGCCATCCTCCCTTTTCCTTCCCCACGTGCTTATTTGCAGAAGCAAGTGCTCAAGGTTGTCAAGACAGCACAGCTGTTGCCATCATGCAGTACAAGGACAGCAGGCAGTTGTCCCTGAAGAGTGACACAGCAGATGGTGAGTCCAGTGACCACTACAGACACTCCCCAGGGCTGCAGGGCACATAAAGAGATTGGGTGGGTTCAGAGGTGTGGCTCGTGGGGGGTGGGACAGCTCAGGTGGAGTCTGGGGCCCTGGGGCAGGCTGCTTCTGATGGCTGCTTACTGCACTCTGAATGTGTTCTGTTTTCATACTCCCTCATCCCACCCACCTCCCCACCCCAAGTGTGCCAGGGCCCTCATTCTGGAAGGGCTCTCTGTGCCCCCCTCCAACAGAATGTCTAATACTCGGAAAGACATATTGGTCTCCAGATGCCCACTAAACAAAGTTTCTCTGGACATCATGCCCTCAGTGGCACGCCATCTGTGAATAAGGAATGCCAGAGACTTCCACACTTTTCCCATCACAGGGTGCTCAGAGCAGCAACAACAGAAGTACAGTCCCGGTGACCCTCTTCTCTGTTTTCTTCCTGAAGGAGGTAGGGGTAGAAGGCTTCCCTCAATCCATGTCCACTCTTTACTGCCCGGGAGAGCCTTCCACTCAAGAGCCATGCACAACTCAGGTTTGAGGATGGGTTTTAAGGATGGGGACACCAAGCGGTGACGAAGACACAGGGATGAGCCTGCAGAGTGAATTGCTGTCACGGCAGTCCACCCCCCAACTTTTCCTCTCTGGCTTTGTGCAGCCACTGTCACCTTCTTGCTTTCTGGAAACTCCATGTGAGAGGGTCCAAGGCAGGATTAAGCTTTTGAGGCAAGACAGCAGTGTCTGTTACAGAGGACTATCTCTCAAGGATTTTTCCAAACCCTGCCTGGTCACTGAGACCATTTCTAAAGAAAATGAGACAACCCATGTGAAGAGTTAGTACAGGTTAATAAACTCTATATAAAGAGTTTAGCCATAGGTATTTTTATTAGACAGTAGCTTTGGAATGTTGCTTGAGCCCTTGGCATTGGGTATTGTTCCCATGTCTGAATACTTCCCTCTAGTTCAATCCCAGAATCTGAGATTGAGGGACTGATGAGACCCTTGCATTTAATTCTGGTGAGAGGAGACAAGGCAAAACATCCCTTACTCTGATTGGGGCCCAGGGCAATCTTGGATTCTGGGTCATAAGAAGCTCTGAGTAGACTTTCTGCCATGACCCAGAGGTACTCCCACCCCAACTCCCTGCCTTCCTACAACTGCATGTTTCTGAAAAACGGTCAAGCTGTAAATAGTATGCAGCGTTCACAGATTAATTCAACAACATCTTTTAGAAAACTGTGGATGCTCCAGGGAAACAGAGAGTGGAGGCCAGGACCTATGCTGGGATTGGCCATTGCTCACTGAACAGAAGACATGAGTCCCTAACTTCATACAGCCTGCATTTTAGTAGTGGGAGACACACACCCTAGAAGAAATACGTAAGATCACATTAGGTAGTGACAAATGTTAGGAAGAAAACGAAAAACTGAGCAATGGAGAAGAGGGCAATGAAGGCTTCTTTGAGACAGCATTTAAGCTGAAATGCATGGTCAAGGGCCAGCTGTGCGGCAAGTCACAGCCATGGGACTTTCAGACAGCTCCAGGCCCTAAGCAAACATGAGCATGGCCAATTCAAAGAAGAATAAGAAGGCCAGTGTGTCTAAAGGGGGGTAGAAGAGGAAGGGGACAGTAGGGGACAAAAGGTGAGCAGGAGCCCTGGCCAGTGTGGTCTTGAGCTTTCCTGTCCACATATGGAAAGTCTGAGTGTAAGTAAGGGGCAAGGCAGGAAGCTATGGGAACTCCTTGGGAACATCCCATGGGAGAAGCCTGTGCCACTCGAGTACCTAAATGACTGCTCCATAAACAGCTCAGAATGGGAGGCCTAAGAACGCTTCATGCTCTAGGAAGGGAAACAAATTCATTGCTCAAGCTTGTGCTACCTGGGGATCCCTCCACAGGAGAGATGAACAGGGCTGGGCAGGGGCCGGACTTCTTGCAGAAAATGGAGACAGAAGTTTCTCAGTTGGGCCCCTGATACAGTATCTCCTCCAACTGCTGCTTTCCCGGACATACACCAATACCAACAACTATAGAAGGAGAAACTGAGGTCACTTCAGTTTGGGGGTGAAAACTGGATGGGTGGAGAACTGGCATTTGTGGGGCAACTAGTTAGTCTTGGGCATTTTGCCCACTTATCTCATTTGACACAAGAGTCCTGTGACTGTTCCCCTAACAGAGGTAAGAAAGTTGAAGTTCATAAAGGTGATAAAATTTCAATGAGGTCCCACAACTTGGAAGAAGTAGGACTTGATCTTTATGCTTGTTTGTCTCAGGCAGCCTGTATTCACATGAGCAATGGACCAAAACGATTTCAGTTTCTCCAGTTGGTAGGCGGCTCGCTGCATGTGGACCTCCAGGCTTCACAGTGCTCTGCCATGTTTCTCTCACATTCTCTGGGCTCTGACTGAGCCACTTTCTGGTTGTTTCTGGGTGCGATTCGCAGGCGTATTAGTGAGGACCAGCTCACACAGTGTAGGTGAATGATAAAACGTGTGGTAGGAGTCAGAGGCTTGGAAATGAGGACAAAGCACAGCAGAGCCACTGGACCTCCCTCTGGCTATCCAAACTCAGACCTACCAGATCAGAAATTGCTTTTAACAACTTCCCCAGGGAACTGGAGTTGAGTTTCCCATGATACACAGGCTTCTTCCTTATCTCTGATGGTTGGCAGCAGACATAGAATTTCCCCTTGAAGGATTCATGTTATCTGCTCCCTGGACCTGCCTTGACATTGTGATTTAGGTCTCAGTTCTCGTGGGTTTGGGGCTACATCTGCTAATGTCATGCTTTGCACTGAGCTAGGTGAGGGCTGCCAGAAGGTCACTGCAGGAGCCCCCACTCTTACCTCCAGCCTTGGGGCCCTTCCACCTGGCCCCTATGTGGGCGTTAGTATGGGAACATGCTTCTATTAGTAGCCAAAACCTGTCAGAACCCTGAAGATTAGGATATTGGCTCTTGTTACCTCCAAGTTTTGCCGGTTTCCCAACCTCTAGGCAGTCAGGAGGACATTTAAGACTCACCTCATTGGTCAAATCTGCCATCAACCTCACCAGGTTGTCACCTGGTCGCCACATTTCCGATCATGTTCCAGGGGCACTCATTTCCATCTGACCTGGCTCCCAGATGTGGGAAGAGGCACTGCTCTGCCTCCCATTCCCCCTCTCTGCACGGAGCTCAGAGGCCAGGAGCAAACCACACAGACCCCTCTCTGCGGGCCAGCTGAGATGTGACACTCACCCCTTTCCTAGGCCCTCTTTCAAAGGGGGGGGTCTCCCTGAATTCTGTGAGCCCCAGCCAGAATGTCAGCCTGCCCTGGCAATAGGAGCCACTCCAGCAGGACCCGGGCCTGCAGGCTGCACCCAGGACCTCATTTGCACTTCAATAATATTCTTTTCTTTTACTCCACTCTGTATTTGGGTGTTAGAAGTGTCAGGGGAGAGACTCCCCAGTGCAATTAAACAGGAGTATTGAGCCGGAGAGAAATCAGTGTGTGTTGACTCAGGTATTTAAGCAACCACCTTTCAGTATTGACTAAAAATTTGGCCTTCCAGCTTGTCCCTGCTGGCAGGCTCTTCTGGCATCTTGTCAGACCTCTGTTAATGTGTTTTTCAAATTTCAACTTGCTTCAACTTGTCTCCTAACTGATTCTCCCGACAATTATAATAATGGGTTGCAGACTGACCTGCATACAGCACTTAGGCACGTAGCCCAGGCTCCTCTCTGGAGGTGACCCCTTCTTGTAAATCAGTCCAAGGGTGTCCACTTGCTGGGTTCATGGCAGGTTAAGTCAGTTTGGAGGACTTGTTACAACTCCTACCTGCTCCGCTGGAGGGTGTTAGTGACAGGGGTCTCTCTCGGAGCTTAGTGGTCTACCTGCTGGGGGCTTCGCCCGTTCTCTCAAATCTGACTCAGTCTTCCTGACAGGAGGAACTTTCCCACCCCATGCAATCCTCTTAATGGGTGGAGGAGTCTGCGGTCACTTAATTGGCAGGTCCTTGCACCTCACTTTGCAGGGTCCTGACAATACAAGTTAAGTGCCTTTCCCAGATGCATCCAGTGAGCTGGGGCCCAGCTGGTTGGGAGCCAGGCGAAGGAGCCTGGGCCTGTATTCCTGGCCCTCAGACCATTCAGCGGCCTTTCTGAGGCCTCTCTAAGCATGGCTGTCAAGTCTTCCTGACCTTTTCTACTTGGGGCTGATGAATGGCACAGCTGTTTTTGCTAGAAGACTGGTCTTCATATTTATTTATTTATTAATATTGAAGTACCCTTGGCACACAATGTCACATTAGTTTCAAGTGTACGACATAGTGATTCAACGAGTGTGTATACATTATGCTGTGTTCACCACGGTGTGATCACCATCTGTCACCATGCTATTACAGTACCATTGACTGTATTCCCTATGCTGTGCGTTGTATCCCTGAGGCATAGCTGTTTTTAACCTCAGGCTTTCTAGAAGTTGAACTGTTAACCCAACAATGTTCTGTAGAAGGAAGATGCTAGAAGTATAAATGAACTCTTCACAAATGAGGAGTTTACTAATGGAAGAACATTGTCAGTGTGAGGACTGGCCTCTAGAGTCACCTATAAGCCTTGGCATCATCGACTAGGATGTAGCATCAGGAGCCAATAGGCATGGGATGGCATCAGACTTGGATGGTTGGGCGTCACCCCAAGAGTGACTTAGTAGGCTCAGAGGGGGTCTTTTAACTCTGGTTTGTTAACCATCTCCACAGGGCATTCTGATGAGCTGCCAGGCTAGGGAACTACCATCATGGTAGAATGGGCATTAGCTTCAAATCAGAATTCCTGGACCTGTGTCCACATCCTGGTGCCGAGTAAGCAGCTGTGTCAGTTTGGGCAAGTCCACTTTGTTTCTTGTTTCTCAGCCTGAAAGCAGAGTGCCTGCTTTACTGGTCACTTTGAGGAACATTTGAGAAGCTATGTATTATCTGAAAACTGTAAAGTGCTGAAGGCATGTCACATATGCCAACTGCTTAGTCAATTAGGGACCTTATTGTTGGGAATCACTCACTTAACAAATATGTGATGGCAGGGACAGGCAGATCAAGGATGTGGCCTCTTCTCTGATCTCTGGAGAATGCAGGGGCTTCTGGAAGCTGGAGATCTAGTTTCTCCAGGTCGTGACCTCTTTTGCCCATGGACAGAAATAGGAGACAAGGGGGAGAGGAATTCTAGAATGGCAAACACCCCCATGAAACCTGATGGCCCCACTGCACCATTTTTATCACTAGATAAAATTCTCTCACTGGTGGAGTTTCCTCCAAAGAATATCACTTCTAGAATTTGTGACTCCTTTTCCTGTTCACACCTATGAACAGTATGATGTGGTCAGTCTGACTTTCCCCTAGTGCAGGTGGATTCATTGGAAAATTAACTCAGATTGAACCAAGGAGGAGGAGAGACAGTGTTCTGCACACATGGAGATCATTTGGAGTAAAGGCCAGGTCAGGTGAGACATACAGGTGGGAGGGGACCCCCAACTACAGGCTTCATGTGGGGAGCACCCAAACTGGGTAAAGTCCTAGGGACAACTGAGAAGACCCAACTGAGAGTCAGACTTCAGGCTTAGGCCAAAGCCCCTGCCCCAGTCATGGAAAATCAGAACTGAAACTAAGACACAGTTTCCCACATCTTATTCTATCTAGGAGGTTCATACAGGCGCAGAATGCAGACAAGGAATTATTTCAGTCGCAAATGTAAGACTCCTTCTTATAACTCCATGTCATATTCTTCATGACTCATGGAGTCCTGTTTGTAATGACCAGCCAGGGACCCAAATTCCATGTATATTTCCCAAGGCAATAACATTTCCCAGAACTCCTCTTGGCTACCACTACTGACATACAGCACCCCCTAAGTTCACATGTGACAATGCTACATAAGCAATAGTTATTCCCGAAGCCAGGGAAGGTTCTTTCTATAACCATTCTTTTTACTTAATTCATTTTTAATAGATATTGAAGTGGGTTTTGGTGCTGCTTTTAATTCTTTCCTGGGCTGTGTTGGTTTGTTCAACTGAAGATTATTTGTTTATTCATTTATATTATAGAAGGAATATTTAATTATTACCATTATGTTAAAACCAGAAAGTGCAGATGAACCAAAAGAAGAAAGCAAAAGCACCTGTAATTCCATCACCCAGAGAGGCTACTACAATGTTTTGATGCCTATCTCCCAAACTTGAGCATGTTAGGGTCCACATGCATGTGTATATGTGGGCGCTTCTCTGCACAGAACGGGGACTGTCACACATACGCTGTTTTGTAACTTGGGAGGTGATGGATTTCTTTCCCTTGAACATTTAAACACAGTTCAAAACAGAAGAGGGACATTTTAAAAAGGACATAATGTGCTTGACGTGATATAGTTGTTTCCCATGTGATTTGCGCTGTTGTAGACCAAAAGCCAATTTACATCACATCAAATGGAAACTCCAATTATTGTGTACTTCTGCAAATTTGTAATACATCTGTGAGGTCCCTGATATTCTGTGAGTCCTAAAGTTGCCTCTAAAGTTTCCAGGAAAGACTAACATAGTTCAACTTAGTTTTGACGTCTAGATTATTTTAGTTACCTCGATATCAGTAATCCATGGAAGATGCACATTGTAATACTCAAGCAAGAAACTTAACCATAGCACTACATTTCCCAATGATGCACAATAATGAACATTAATGTAGCAAAATGATGATACTAGTAGGCAGTCCTGAGGGGTGTGAGCAATGGTATTATAAGAGCAAAAGATGATGAATGAGAACTCATCTCACGTAAACAAGGAAGTTCTTTCCTCATCTGGAATGTGGAATTGGATTGGGTAAAGTGTCCAATATATATGAGTAAAAATTCAAGGAAGATCTTGCTATTCCATGCCATTCAAGGCTTGTTTGGATTGTCAGGTGGCATTGGCTCAAGTAAAGCTGTGTTGGGCCTGGTAGCTTTCAATATGTTGTCTCCGTTCTCCCAACACAATGCTACCTGGTCATTTTTTCTCTCCTTGTCCATCAGGGACTTTTTCTTCAAGGACAGCAAAAGGAAAGAGGAAGATAGTGAGTGTAATAAGAGTGCAAGGGAAATGTGGGTAGAAATGGAGAAGAGGACCACAGTTACACACAGGCAAGAAAGTAAAACAACAACAACAACAAACTGACCAGGTTAGAAGAGAGAAAAATGTGCCGTGGGAACGAGAGAAATGAAGCAGTGAGGAAAAGTAGGTTGAAAACTTTTTAAGAAGAGAAATTAGAAGGAAGAAAAACATGAGAAAGTATCAAATAATGGGGAGATTAAAGGGTCTGTGAAATATTATTTCCTAGTGTTGAGTTTACTTCCAAATTCTTTGGGAGAAGCAAACCAGAAAACAGATTATTCGTCTTGGTTACAAAGAAATGATGGTGCTGTCAGGAAGCACGGGCACATCATAAACAGAAACTCCCTGTCGATAGGCAAAGAAAAAGGTTTCCTTTGCTGGATTCCCTTATTTTAGCATCTCCAACCCCTTCTTGTTCAGTTTGTATCTTCGCTATGAGGGACCCCCGCTTTTGGTACAATTCCAAAGACACAAAACAAATTTCTGCACTCACAATATTATCTTGTGGAGATTTTCTCTTACAGGTTCTCATAACTTTTCTATGAGTTGAGTGGGAGGCAGATGTATTGTGTAGTAATCCTTTTACATTTGGAGAAACTGAGGCACAGAGAGACATTAGATGGGGAGTTCCGTTGCCCCCTTTAGTGCCGATGGTTAAGTGACAGACCTGGCTGTAGCCATGTCCTCTCAATAGCAATCAGCTCTGTTCCTCTCTGCTTGCCATTAGGCCACAGCAAAACTGATCTCACACTTTTCAAACACATTGTCCTTATCATTAATCTTGTGTTTTCCATTTTTTAAAACTTTGCTTCCTTTTAAAGATTATAATAGTGCTTATTTTACAAAGAAAAGCTATACTGCAATAAGTTCTGTGATTCAAAGTGAAAGGGATGAAGCATATTTAGAGTAAGAAAACTTGTAGAGAATTAGCAAAACACAAAAACAAAAAAGAAACACCCATATCTGAATAATTAACAGTTTCCAAAGAGCATAACATTGCTAAGCATGATTCACTATTTTGCAAGGCAGGGATGAGAGGGGGGAGGATGTACTATGGAGTTCAAATGAACATACAGCTAATGGCATCCCCACTTAAGTAACTCCTGTTTGGCTATACCCTATAAAAATGCCACATGTGAGGGTCTTACAAACCTTGATTCCTTGTCAGATTAGCCCCACCTTAGGCATGAGCTGAATACTCCTCTATGAGCCATCACCAGGAGTTGCCCCAGTGACATGGTCCTAGAATCATAGAACTTCCTCTTTGTTTGCTCCAGGGTCCTTTCCCAAATTCTCACCTCATCCTGGGCTAGAGACAGGGAAGAAACTGGCGACAGGCCCAGTAAGCCCAAATTTTTCCACATCATCATTAGTACATCATCACTACCGTTCTTTAATGACCAGAACATCAGCAAACTGTTTGTGCTGAAAACTACCCATTGCTTTTAAGTTCTTAAGGTTTATCACTGAAACGGGTTCAGGAAGAAGTCTGAAGTGCTAACAGTCCCTAATGGTGAAAGAAGTCATTCACTAATTTGGGAGCAGAAGGCTGAAGATAGAAGCCCCTCCCACATTTCCTAATTTCTAAAACACTAGAGCCGCAAATCTAATATGTGAACCTCTCTGAACTTGAATGTCTCTGGAACAATGATTAGTGTAAAAGAGAGAGAGAGAGAGAGAGAGAAACAGGAATGATACATGACTTTAAAATCTTAGATGCTAACTTTTCCAAATGAAACCACAGGGAAAGCAGGAAGAGATGGAGAGAAGGTCTTCCATCAACCTTCTTGCTTCCGTTTCTTCTCTGAGTCCTGTTCCCTACCCTTCCTCCCTGTGTGGCTCATTCCCAGGGGTAGTTCTTTTCTAGCACCTTCTCTCCCTGGGCTCTCTTCCATACTTAGAATAAGAACTGGCCTTTTGAGTTCATACTCTATGTTATCATTGCGTTAATCACCTTATATAAATCATCTGATTTAGTTATTCCAACAGTCTTGCGAGATAGGTGTAATCATTATTTCCCCACTTTTCAGATGAGGACAAACAACGCCCAGGGAGGTTAACAATGAATTGTGGCCATACTGGGTGTGACCCTCGGCCTTCTCATACTGCTGCTCAGACTTCCTACACAGTCACAGGGCCAGCAAGTTTGGAGGCTTAGTGCTAGTCTGTGAGTTACACACAAGTAAAGATTTGGTATGTGACCAACAAGATGACACAATGTAAGACAAAAGAAATACAACAGCAGCAAGGCCGAGGCCCGTGTGGGCTTTCTCAGCCTTGGCTACGAAGACATTCTCCTGTTTGGGAGATAGGAAAGGAAGCCCAGGGTGGCCACACTGTGTTGTCTGGAGCCTGGCTCAGACAGAAGCCAGTCCGAAGCTTGACTGATTTGCTCACCTCATTGTCTTGTTTCAGCTTCTGATGAAATGACACCTGAAGGGAGTTCAGAGGCAGGACAGGGCTCCGTGGAGGCAGCTGACAGACAGCGGTCTTCAGATCAGACAGAGACACCTCACTTTCCTAATGACGCTCTGCAGTCTGGTTTCTGCGCTCTGCTGTAACAGAGGGAAAATGAACCCGCTGGCTTAATTTTTCCCTTACTCAGTTCTATGGAGACAAAAGAAAGTAACTTCTTTATTTCTCACTTCAAAACGTCTTAAGCTACATCTCTTCCTCATGGTTCCTTTGAGAATAAAAGTCTAGAAATGAAACCCAATCCTGGCAAGTTCGGAAAACGTGCTTTTACATTCTCAGTTCAAAGCTACCCACTCCCCCCTCCAACTTTGAGACGGCGTCTTGTTTGCTCCCACAGATGAGAAGTTCAGCTGTGGGGCCTCTTTCTGTTTTCTTCTAACAGGGGTGAATGGCTTTCACGCTCTCATTGCTAGGGTTCCACCGAATCTTCGCCTCTGAGCGAAAGCCCCAGTGGCCAACTTCAGAGGACACCCTGACCTCTGAGCACGCTGTGTGCAATGTCTTGTTTTAAATGATGGTGGGAGGGAAGGGGGAGGAGGAGGCGGAGGAAAGAGACCCAGACCCCGCAGTTTATAAATCACCCCATAACACAGCCGGGACGTGAAAGGCACTCGGCCAGGGGTTGTGAAAGGAAATCATTTTCATTCCCAGCCCTGGGAATTGTGTGAAGCAACAGAACAAAAGCTGCATTCCCCAGAGATTTTCTGAACATAAGACGGAGGGGAAAATGTGAAAATCACAGGAAGGGCAGACCTAGGAAAGATAGGGAAGCAGAGCAGAATGAAGCCAGACACCCAGGCCCCTTGGCCAGCTGCCTTCACGACACAGAAGGCTCCTCTACTACTTGTAGCTGTGGGTATGGAAACACCTTCTGCCGCAGAGAGTGCTGGAGATGTTCTCAGAGACGTGGGCTGGGGGCAGGCAGGAGGCAGAGATGTGGTCTATGGACCCTGTGTCTGCATTTGGGGGTGGCCAGGAGCTTAGCATGTATATTTTACCTAGATAATAAAGAAAATCTGAAGGCACGCCTAGTTCTGGGATTCATCATTGCTAGGACCTTCCCTGTCCCAAGAGGCATTGACTGTCTCTGACAATTCCCAGGATGGCTCAGTCAGGACCTGACTCTGTCCCCCAGCCAATCCCAGGCGCTGAACGGGAGGGGAAGGCAACACGAGCTGAATTCCTCGCTCCATCCTACTGGGAGGCAACTGTGTCTTGTGTCTAGAAATGGGCAGGTACAGCCTGCAGGGCAGCAGGACGACCGCTCAGTCAGATTAGACAAAGTGTGCAGTGCAGAGTCAAGAGATATGCGTTCTTGTCCTGACTCTACCACTTGACATCTTGGTATCTCAGTCTCACCAGCTATAAAATAAGGTTAGTGACAGCTGTCCTGCTCATCTCACAGGGTTTCTTTTTTGGTGAGGATTCAGTGAAATACGAGCACAAATATGACCGTGATAGTCACAATAGTAGTAGCTACTAATGTATATTGGCCACCAAACACACGCTAGGCACTGGCCTCGTATACATGTTACACGTTACCTCTGCTGCTGGCAACAATCCCATAATAAGTCAGCTCTTGCGGTTCCTACTCAACAGGTAAGGAACAAACTCACGCAGATTCAGCAGCCTGAGATCACACTGATGATGGTGCTGGCAAATAGCCCACCCAGGATAGACACATTCTGCTCAATGTTCTTGGGTCAAATAAATGCAGGATGGCCTGAGGTATGGACCCTGGAGCCAGGTGGAACCAGGTTTGAACCCCACTTCAGGATTCAACTTACCAGCTGTGTAAGTTTGAGAAAGTTGCTTAACATCTCTGTGCTTCAGTGTCCCTTTTGTAAAATGGGGATAATTAGAGGACCTGCCACATAGGAATGTCATGAGCTATTCACACAAAGCATTTCGAAGAGGTACCCATGCTTTGCAAGCCCTCTTCAAATGCTAGGAATTTCTGTTTTCTTTAAACATGCCTATTAAACAAGGAAAAAATGATCCAGCTCACAATTCTTGTTCTTTCCCCATATACTTTCCTTCAAAGTCCTTTAGCTCAGCTGTGAGCCAGAACCCAACCCAAGACTATGAACACTGTTAGGTGGCAGCATTGCCAGAGAAATGAGAGCAAAACAGCTGTTTGGTGGAGTGGCGGCTTTTTGTTTTGGTTTTGGAGGGAGGAGAGCAGGAGCCTGCAGCCTGGGCTCCGCGCCGGCACCTTGCTTTGCTTCCTTGGCCCCAGTAGAATATGCCCCTTGAATGCTCGGTTTTTATACCTAAGACTGCCAGCAATTGTGAAGCAGGTGCCCTAGCCTTGCATGAAAATGGAGAGGATTTTGTTCAGTGTTTATTATGATTGAAATAATTATTTCCAGCTGTAAATGAATGACTACATCCTGCATTTGGTATCCCTCTGGAGTCTACTATTTACTCGGGAGTATACACTGGTGGAGACAAACTTCAGGTGTCCAGGGAAAGCCGGCCAGGCTGCCGCCATGCTCTGGGAGCCCCCGGCACTCTCCAGGGAGCACTCTTCCTTGGATGCACTCCTCACTGCTGGAGCCCTCGGGAGCCTCCTTGCCAAGCGGGGTGAACATCCACTAAGAGGGCAGGTCGGTGTGGGGGATGCTTGCACCTCCGTACGCCTCTGCAGGTGCTATGCTCTACCTACAACCTCTGGGGGTCTGCCCGATGTCCATCAGCTGAACACCTGGCTGTCACTCCAGAAACAGACTGTTATTTATGAGCCGCAAATGCTTTGCTCACCAGGGAAGGCACAATGAGTCCACACGGAGCCCCCTCTGGGCCTTAGGACCTTGGAGAGGGACCCTCCCACACCTACCACCTGTTAGGTTCATTCCACCCAGTCACCCCGTCTGGTGCCAGCCCCTCAGCTCCCCTCAGTGCAGGCCACAGTCCTGGGCACGGCAGACTCAGGTCTAAGCAGAGGGCTTCTGACCTGGTCTTGCGAGCCAAGGACTATTACAGACTCCCTGGCCTCCAGCCCATGGAAAGAGGTGGACATTTTAATTAGTACGAACTTGAAAACACCAGCCACCATCCTTTCCCAAGGGAGCCCAGAGCTTAATCCTGTGGCTTCTACAGCCAGCCAACCTGCCAGCCCTTACACACCAAGCCTCTGGGGGTGGAGCTCATGGGCGAGGGTGGAGGACATGAGATGCCAGGATGCGCCTCCTGCCACCCCTTATCCCATCCACTTGGGCTTTTTCCAGGGCCACCTGAGCCTGGTTTTCAAACGCTGGGGGCTGGCAGGGGCTGGGGCCTCACCCTTCCTCTAGGTACCAGTACTCATTCTTTACCACAGCCCACCTCCTCCACCTCTTCCTTCTCACCCTATCTCCTATTCCAACTTTCCTTCAGCCCGAGAAAGAAGGCAAACCATGTGCCTGGCTGAGGAATGAGATCATTTCTCTCCCCTCTTAGCAGGCTTGCTGTCTGCTAGTCGGGGTTACTGGAAGAAGGCGGGAAAGCTCGATTTCCACAGAAAGCCATCTGGCTCCACAGACTCACACGGATGCTAATCTGTTGGTTTCTTTTTCTTTAGTCTTTTTAAAAAAAATTTTTTAATTTTTTGTTCCCAAGGAACACTTCATCTGCAGCTGTAAACTGAGACCTGGTCCGTCTGAAGGCGAGCGTGCAGTTGGTGCGCATGTTGATTACAGCATTATGCACCCCCGCTCCCTTGTAGATGTCAGGGCATCATTGTTATCATTGGTGGGTCTATGTAGCTGTAACGTCAAGGCCGCACTTTCAAATGGAAATCAGGCAATTATGCTCCACATGGAGAAATCTGACAGATGCAGAAGTTTTACACCACTGGCTGTGTCATGGGGACAAAGGCGACCAGTGCTCCCAGGGGATGGTTAAATAAATAGAATATTTTTCAAGAGTGCAGAAAAATCGAGGAATAATGAGCTGTGTGATGCGAGTTCATAGATCCTGTGGCTGTTTAACTTCAAAACGTGATAATGATATGTCAACGAACTGCTTAACTCATCCCCGTGAAGGCAGCATTAGAAAACCGATAACAATGTGCATTCAAACACAGGCGGACGCCCCTCTCCGCCTCTGTTTTTCAGCTTCCTAATGCACAGCTTCAGAGTGTTTTCACTTGTTTTGCTTCCCTCTAACAGAGGGCTCCAGTTGGCTTAAAGAGGAGAGGAGCTGGTGGTAGCCTGAGGTCTATGTGACGAGCAGTTTCCTGTCAACACTCAATGTTAGACATATAGGTGCTCATGCTGGCTGGGAATCGTGGCTGCAATATTCTCATGGCTACCGCTGGTTGCATACATGTTAGGTGCCAAGCCCCAGCCAAGTGCTCTGGTCCTATGAGTGTGAGGTGGGCACTGTTACCATCCAGTGTTACAGAAGGGGAAGAGGCACGGAGCTGAGGGCAAGAAATGGGCGTCAGCTCTAGCCCCTGACTCCCACCCAAAGTCTGGTCTCAGCTCTGGCTGCTTGGGTGCAGCCTCTCTGACCTTTCCACAGACAGTCAGGGGGAAGATGCATGCTTGCTCCTGTTCTCTCGACAAAGCCCCCAGGGTCAGACACACATAGTTGGATTAATTAAATAGGAGGTACCTAAATGAAAGTTAAAACTGATTTTTTTCCCATAAAATATCCAGCAGTTTAAACAAATGGTTAGTTGGAGCCTGAAACATGAAGTAAGATTCATCGCTCAATGTGTCTAAAACTGAGTTTAAATTCACTTATATTACCAAGAAGTAAAGTGCCCCCAAATCCTGATCATTGCTCTCTTTTGTCGGGGAAGAAACAACTCAGGGCAGGCATTGGCCCATGGCTTTGGACTTGAGCAGTCCCTGAATTTCCCCCATGACTCGGCTGTCTTGGATTAACATGAAATAATGATGCCAAATAAAACTGAGAAAAGAAGGAAAGACATTTTGTTTTTCAGAAACCGTATTTTTAAACTAAGCATATGACGAAATAAATAAAACAACTTTACATAGGAATCGCTAATGCTTTCTCAGATCAACAAGTGCCACTTTGAAAGTTCATGAAGCACCACTGCAGGGAGAAAATATTAATCCAATGAAACCAGAGGTGTCTGGAGGCAAAAAGTTGGCTAACTGGCTAGTGACTAATAAACACCAGTCACACACACATCACCCTCTGATCGTGACTCGTTTTACCCTATTCAAGGGTGGAAAAACATTTAAGAAAGATTGACAACTTTTTAGACTATTAGCTTTGTCATAGGCTAGGAAATAAATTAAATTTCTGCTTATGGAAAATTAGTTTTGCTTTTTTCATTTCTGTTGAACACATTTGTTTGAAGATATTAGAATAATACGCTTGCATTGCAGAAATGAAAAATATCATTAAAGTATTCTCTTACACAAAGACCTTAATTAAAAAGGATTGAAAACACTAGTGACAAGCACAAGGGACTGAAGTTACAGATCACTCGTGAATGGGTCACTCAGGAGCTCAGCAAAGTGGCAGGACCCTCATCCCATGGGTGGGGCCAGTCATCCTGAGGAGCCTCAGCCCCGCAAGGATTTGTGTCATGGAGGCCAAGCACTAAGGACCAAAGGGAAGAAATATAGGAGCAAAGAAAATGCGAATACTAATTAAAACTCAAGAATTTAAAAAACTAAAAATGGGGGCACCTGGGTAGCTCAGTAGTTAAGTGCCCGGCTTCTGCTCAGGTCATGATCTCATGGTTACTGGGTTTGAGCCCCAAGTCAGACTCTGTGCTGACAGCTTGGAGCCTGGAGCCTGCTTTGGATTCTGTGTCTCCCTCTCTCTGCCCCTCCCCTGCTCTTGCTCTGTTTTTTTCTCTCTCTTTCTCAAAAATAAATAAACATTAACTTTTTTAAATTAAAAAAAAAAATCTGGGGCACTGGGATGGCTGTTGGTTAAGCACCTGACTCAATATTGGCTCAGGTCATGATCTCATGGTTCATGAGATCGAGCTCCATGTCAGGCTCTGCACTGAGAGTGCAGAGCTTGCTTGGGATTCTCTCTCTCTCCCTCTCCCTCTGCCCCCGCCCCATAAATAAATAAACATTAAATTGTTTTTAGATCAAAAAGAGCTAAAACAGAGGTTAAGAGCCTCAAAATATATGTCATAGCTAATATCATTCAATTGGTTAGTGTCCATGATTGTTTAGCATATAATATCTCTCCACAGAGAACTTTAACATCTTCATTATATGTTCTTTACCTATCAAAAGTATTTTTTAATGTTTATTTTTAAGAGAGAGAGAGAGTGAGAGCGAGAGCTTGAACGGGGAAGGGGCAGAGAGAAAGGGTGACACAGAATCCAAAGCAGGCTCCAGGCTCTGAGCTGTCAGCACAGAGCCCGAGGCGACTTGAACTCACAAGCCATGAGATCATGATCTGAGTGAGCCAAAGCTGGATGCTGAATGACTGAGCCCCCAGGAACCCCCATATCAAAAGTATTTTTAAGTAAACATTTGACAAAAAATAAATCAGTTCACAGAGAAATCTCTAAAAATTTTTCAGATTCAACCATTTACCATTTTGAAAGCTTTATTTTTTTTAAAAAAACACCTCTGATTAAAGAAGTATGTTTGGTTTTGCTTTTTTCTTGTCTTTAACACATTTATTTGAAAATTATGGTAAACTTGTGATTGTGAGTTTTTTCAAAGTGAGTATGATTAGCAAAATCAAAATTGATGTTGACCCATCTCTTCTAAAAAGCTGTGTGTGTGTGTGTGTGTGTGTGTGTGTGTGTGTGTGTGTGTGTGTATGTGTGCCTATGTANTGTGATTGTGAGTTTTTTCAAAGTGAGTATGATTAGCAAAATCAAAATTGATGTTGACCCATCTCTTCTAAAAAGCTGTGTGTGTGTGTGTGTGTGTGTGTGTGTGTGTGTGTGTGTGTGTGTGTGTGAATATGAACCTGGCTCTCGGGTCATATAGGTACTGTAACTCTGTATGTGCCTACTTGTGCACATCACCATGGTACTTAGCATCTTAAGAAAAGTAAAGCAGATCGCTGTACAATGAGGGTACAGTGGGAATGCGACAGTGCAGGAAAGCTTTCCATTAATCATTCTAGTAAAAACATATCAACTTTCTTTATACGTGATTATGGACAACGTGAACTTTGAAAAACCATGTCATTTATTAGAAGAAGAAATAAAATGAGACAGCAAGCAGACCATGTAAAAAAACACATGTGGGATTTTTCAGATTACACCCTTCACACCCTTGAGAAAATCTTTTCAAAGGGAAAGACTGAAGTGAGTCACAGTCCTCAGATGGATTGAATTGAAGGAACGGCTGAAAGCCACTGATTTAGATCAACATGTTAATAGCAGTCATCTTTACAAGCTAGAATTATGGTTGACTTTCTTAGTTTTCCAAGGAATAATGTAAAGGGCTTATAGCATGTTGCTTAAATGAATGGGCACTGGAGCCAAGCCACCAATTTTGGAGTCCGGCTTTGGGGCTCATTGGCTTATGCAAATCATTTTCCACCTTTGGGCTCTCAGGGTCATCTCTTTAGTCCCTATTTCAAAAAGTTGGTAGGATGGCTAGTGAGATAATGCTTGCAAAGCACATAGTGTCTTGTGCATGTAACTGTGTAATAAATATTAACCGTTTAAGAAAAATCCTTTAACAGCCCACGTCTGTACAGTTTCTTACAGAAATAGAAAAAGTGGAAACGCCAAGTCTCACTGATGAAGTCATATCATTTTCATAAGCCACATTGCCTGATCCCTGGCATAAGGGAGTGTTCCTCCAGTTCCTGCTCTTCGACACTCGCCTGTGTTTTTCATTCACACACCCACTGCAGCCTGACACTAGCTTATTTGTTTATATGTACTGGAAGTAGCCACCATGGTGGATTTTAAGCTACCAGTGGTTTAACAAATGGCTTGGGAAACTCCTGAATATTTAACAATTCGCCCTCATGAACTAGCACACCGTTGGCTAACTTCTACTTAGACAACTTCAACATTTGAAAATTACATCTTATTTATTTATTTTTAAAGTTTATTCATTTATTTTGAGAGAGAGAGAGAGTACAAGCCGGGAAGGGACCGAAAGAGAGGGAGACAGAGAATCCCAAGCAGGCTCTCTGCTGTCAGCACAGAGCCCTATTTAGGGCTTGGTCTCACCAACCATGAGATCATGATCTGAGTCAAAATCAAGAGTCAGACACTTAACCAACTGAGCCACTAGGCACCTCTAAAATTGCATTTTAAATGGCAGTTTAGGATTGAGGAAGAGAAAATAACTCCCCTTACGTACCCCCTGGCCAGCACAAATATGGCACTGAATTTCTGGACAATATTACTTAGTAGGGGCCATTAGCCGTAACTAAACCTGTGACCACATGGACTGTTTTCTGGGCTGATTTTTATTATTGCAATGGTGAGATGAAGATGTCTTGGAAACCAATGGGATTGTCAAAGGAGAGTTCACTCCACGGGTCCCAGATAGCTCCAGCACCCTGAGGAAATGAGCAACATGGAGCATCTTCGGATTTAAGGGGTTTTTTTCCAATTTATTTCAAAAGCCAAAATACCATAAAAAGGCATACATTAAGATGTTTTTCTCTGATTTCTGAACATATCTACCCACTGGTCTCATAGATAAGCATGTTAAATTAATTTCTTGTTAATATTTTCATTATGAAACTAGAGGCACACACACATAGCTGTTTTTATCCCCCACACCTACCTACCTTACACAAAAGATATTATCTACATTGCTCTACACTTAACTTTTTTCACTTAACAATAGAACCTGACATTTTTTCATGTCAGTGTATAGAGAACATCCTCATTCTTTTCTTTGCAACTGTGTAGGTTTTCGTTAGGTGACCCATTGAAGACAGCCCCACATTCTTTGCTCCTTGTCCCATTGAGAGGTAGTGTCTACTTCCCTCCCCTTGTATATGTGCTGGTCAAAATGACTTGTTCACTTAACAGAATACAGTGCAAGTGAGGCCGTGCATATAGGTCAGGCATCAAGAGGTTGGCTACTGCTACTTCCTGCTTCTTGGGACATTCCCCTGGGGGGAAAGATGTTTGGGGAGAAGTCTGACTATCCCGCGGCCATCATGCTGTGTGGCAGCCAAGCTAGCCATGCGGAGAGACCTCGTGCAAAGAGATCTCAGCCAGTCCCCAGCTATTTTAGCCATGTTGGCCTGTGCACCAGACACGGCAATGAGGACCGTGGATGCTTCGGATGATTTCAGCCCAGCCAACATCTGACTGCCACCCCATGAGAATTCTGAAGTGAGACCAGCCCAGCTGAGTCTGTTCAACCCACAGAACACTGACAGATGATAATATGTTTTTGTTCTAACCATTATATTTTGAGGTCATTTGGCTATATAGCAATTGATAACCTAAACACATTATGCAGATATGCATAATTTATTTAGTTAGCCCCTTATAGATACACATTAGGGTTATTTCCAATCTTCTGTTATGTCAACCTATGATGTCATGAGTAATCTTACCTATATATTGTTTTGCAAGGTTGCAGGTTTATAAATTCCCAGAACTGGATATGAGTCAAAAGACAGATGAATTTGCAATTTGGTGAGTTTCCATTCATTTAAAGTGCCAAATCCTTGTGCATTTTTTCTACTGGCTTGTTCTTTTACTTCTCAGTTTCTAGAAAATTAGGTCTTTGTGAAATGAGGTACAAATAGTCTTTCCCATTTATTTTGTATTTGGACTTTGCTTATATTGATTCTCGCCAGGAAGAATTATATTTTTAAGTCTCCCATATTTCTTCTTTTATCTTTTATCATTTAATCTTTGATCCATTTAGAATTCACCCCGATACACACATCTAACTTTATTTTTTCTTTTTTTTTTNCCTAACTTTATTTTTTCTAAATGGCTACTTGTCTTAAAATCATGAATGAAATAGATCCATATTTTTGCTACTGATCTGAAATTTTACCTTTATCATATACTAAGTTTTAGTATGCATTTAGGTCTACTTGTAGTATGTTTATTCTGATTTTTTATCATCTATTCATTTCCTCCATACTGCACTCTTAATTTTTGTAACATAGAGCTACAGTTTAGTATGTGAGATGGCTAGTGTAGGCCTTGTTATTCTTTTTTTATTTTTTAAAAAATTTTTAACGTTTATTATTTTTGAGAGAGGGGGAGAGAGAGAGAGAGAGAGAGAGAGATTGAGAGCAAGCAGAGGAGGGGCAGAGGAGAGAGGGAGACACAAAATCTGAAGTAGGCTCCATGCTCTGAGCTGTCAGCACGGAGTAGGGCTCAAACTCACAGACCGCAAGATGATGACCTGAACTGACATCGGCTGCTTAACAGACTGAGCCACCCAGGTGTCCTGTTATTTTTTTTTTTTTAACTTTTAATGTTTATTTATTTTTGAGAGAAAGAAATCAGAGAGACACAGCATGAGTGGGGCAGGGGCAGAGAGAGAGAGGAGACCATCTGATGCAGGCTCCAGCTCTGAGCTGTCAGCACAGAGCCCGACATGGGGCTCGAGCCCACAAGATCTCACAAGATCTCACAAGATCACGACCTGAGCCAAAGTCAGACACTCAACCGACTGAGTCTCCCAGGCACCCCCTGTCTTGTTATTCTTATTTTAAAGGATTCTTCTAAACATTCTCCTTAACTTATTTTCTTATGTGAGCTTTAGAGTCAACTTGTTGAGTTACACAAATAATCTGGCAGTTTACTGGTTGGAATTACAACACAGGAGATTTCATTTAGGGAGATTTGACATCTTTAAGACACTCCTTTTACCCAAGCATATGGTATTCCTGCATTTATTTAAAATTGCTTATGTGTCTTTCAGGCTCAGGTTAAAGTTTTTATTTCATAAGGATTTGGACATTTCTTAGGCTTATTCTTGGTTATTTTAGCTTCTTCATTGTTATTCTAAGTATAAAAAAGCCTTCCATTACACCCCCTAATCGGTTGCTTTCATAAACAAATGAAAGCTTTTGAAAATTATATATTGATTTTCTATTAAGCCAACTCACTCAATTCTTATTTTTGTAATCTTTTTCAGGTGATCCTCTGGGTCATCCAATCATAGAAATATATAATTTGCAAATCATGATAATTTTACATCTTTTCAATCTTTATGTGTCTAATTCCTTTCTTGTTTATAATACTTTTAGCTTATTTTTAACATTAGTAGTCATGATACTGGTGTTTCTCCTTTATTTATTTTTAGAGAGAGAGAGAAAGCATGAGTGGGAAGGGGGAGAGAGAGAGTGAGAATCCCAAGCAGGCTCCGTGTTCAGCATGGAGCCCAACGTGGGGCTCGATCCCAAGACCCTGGGATGATAATCTGAGCCTAAATCAAGAGTCAAATGCTCAACCAGCTGAGCCCCAGTATTTCTCCTTTAAACATATGTTGACTTGACTTTCAAGTTGGCCTACCCTAGCAGGTGCACATCAACTCCTATTTCACTGAATTTTTTAGATCAATAATGGAAGTTGAATTTCACTACATATCTTCAAAGCACCTAAGGGATAAATACATAGTTTTTTTCTTTGATCATTTATATGGTGAATGCATAGAAGCAGACCTTCTGAAATTGAACCATCTTTGCATGGAATAAATGCCACTTTGTCATGCTATATTATTCTCTTAAGGAGTTGCTTCAGTCTAATTTGGTAGAACTTTACTTTGTATTTTTGCGTCGGTATTTTAAAATTATTTCATTTAAAAATTTTTTTACATTATTTTAAATTATTATCAGGTTTTTAATTCAATATTATGCTCACTTTTGTGTCCTGCCTAATACATCTTTCCTACACCCATATCCATTTCATTTTGTTTGCTTTTCTCATTTTGATCCTCTATGTTCCTTATGATGTTTTATTATCATCCATTTTCTCTCCCAATTCATCCTCATTTCTTTGATGGTTCATTTATTTCTCCCATTTCTACCCTGGATGTCATTAACTCACTCTTGGTGTCTTGTCTTGCTGTCACTACTCATGGAAGGCTGTGCCTCTTTACTGTGCCCCAACTTGGTAGAGGTGACTGTATCACTAAATATTTTGCATTTGTAGTACAATACTTTATATTATTTCCATCTGTTCTTTGGGAACATTTTATCTGCCACTTTGTCTTCCTGATCTTGTTTTATGTCTTGAGTCTCTGGAATAATTTGGGGAGGGTTCTTTTCAATGTCTTACTTCTGGGGTCAGTGAGTTTTCCTTGAACCAAACAGTTGAAGGGTCACATCCTAGCCTAGTAGGAATTTTTTCTTTTTTTGAATCAAGATTTTGTGCAGGAGTTTTAGATCTCGTTTCCCCGGCCAATCAAGACAGGCAGCAATAGGGTTTTAAAAAAGCACCTCTCGTTTCTGCTGCTGACAGATGGGCTTTCCCTTTAGGTGTGAGTGTGTGTGTGTGTGTGTGTGTGTGTGTGTGTGTTAACCCTATTGTTTCTATTTATCACAACCAAATTGGGTCCAGAAAGTTCTTGCTGCCCTTATTTGTACGTTTTTCCCTCTGTAGTAAATCATGAGACTCAGATTCTGTTCCTCACCTCATCTTGCCCTTTTAACAATGGTATTTTACTGACTCATCCTAATATCTGAGGCCACGTACTCTTCTCTCTGCTTCTCCACTTCCCAGCATGCTCCCCTGCTGTCTGCAGGCCTTCCCTCTACTTTGCTGTTCTGAGTCTTAACTCCCTCCTACTTTTGCTGCAAATGGATATTTTATTTCCTTTCTTGTTTTACTTTTGCTTTCCACAACTTCAAGGAGGAGAAAGAGACAGACAGACCTTCCATCTTTATACTCATACAAGAAAAGTACATGGATGTTCAAATTTCAAATTCAGTGTCAAGAGTCTGAAGGATTAAAGCAGCTAATTTTGAAAATCTTTTAAAGAAAAACAATATGGGATTCACTTTCGAGAGCATGTGATGTTTTGAAGTTGCAAAATGGATTTAAAGTATTCAGGATATTTTCTTAGCTTATCATTTGGGCAAGTTATCTCTCTGGACCTCATATCTCCAATGAAGGGAAAGAATCTCCAAAGCCTTAAGATTCCACAGAGTGGACAACCCAAGGTTTTACTCCAAGAAAGTAATCACTAGTGGTGAAACTTAGGCATGAGGATACTTGGGTGGGGAGAAGTTTGGAGCCCTGAAGTAGACAGAAGAGAATTAAGTTGTAGAGAGAAGTTACCATCTGCTTGGCTCTGTGCTAGGAACTTAACATACATTAATGTTCCTGGGGGCAGGTATTATTATCAGCTCCATTTTAGAGTCATGGAAAATGAGGTTCTAAGAGGTTGGATAACTTGTTCAAGACGGCAGAGCCAAGACAGAAATCCTGGGACCTTTTTGGTTTTGGGGCCCAGTGCTCTTCCCAGGGCAACTCTCTTTGGTGTGCAGGCCCGTCCTGCCTGAAACGCATGGGCCGTGGTAACATTCCCAGTCACTAAGGCCTTCTGCTTCCCTGCCTTCCTTCCCATCTCCATGGTAATTATTTAAAAGACCAGATGTTTTAATACACACCGTATTGATATAATCATGAGTGCAACCAAGGTAATTGGACCCCCTCTGCTATTAATCCCCCAATGGCTAAATCTAGGCTGTGCTAAGGTAACTACGTTATGCCTGTTCAGGCTAATGCTCTGGAAACTATATTCTAAACAACACGGTATTCATTTACTAAAACTTTAATTAATTTTAGCCAAATCAGCCATTTTAAAAATAGACAAAATACATGCATTAGAAGGCCCAAGGCATCTTTCACTGAGCTCATCTTTTAAAACAAGACAAAGGAAACAAAAAACCCACTTGTACTTTTGTCCACATTTAAAAAACATTACATACCGCATTTTGGCTATTTTTCATTGTTCACTAATGAAATCAATGCAAATAACCTTCATATTTATTAAAAGGAAAAAAGGCAAAAAATTCATTTCCTCAAAATATATTTGCTTAGAAATTCTTTTTACCTTATGAACTTCCTTGGCCTCATAAACCTGTCAGCAGAGCAAACTGGGAGCCAGTTTCCTGCAGCCATAAACCCCACCACCCTTTTTACAAGTCTTTATTCTTTGGAAATGTAAACACTTGTGTTGAAAAGCATTCGCTGGGAAGATAAATGAGCAGTAAAATGATTAGTGCCCATTTAGTGATTACTTACCTCTGGGCTTGTTAACCACAGAGAGCTGACTTGAGGGGCTTTGAAAGCTGACTCCTCCGCACCTGGGTAGATGGGGGGTCTCCTGGGGCCCTGCCTGGGCCTGCCCGGCCCCAGAGCCCCTGGACAGGCGCTCTTCACAGACCCGTTAGTCGGCCTTTGTGATGTCTCCTTGGAGCACAGGTTTGAACCACCACTTAACTTGGAATTATCGCTGCCACCTTTAGGCCATGGCACCTGGCAGAGAAAAGTGAAATCATATTCCAAAGAGATTCTCCAAACCGCTAGGAGCTGGGGCTGCCTCCTCCGGAGTTCTTATCTGCTTCTCATTCTGAGGAAGGGCTGGGCGCGCACAGTCTGCGCATGGGCGGTTCATTCCCCAGCCCCGGGGCCTCCCCTCAGGCCACCCCTGCCTACGTCCCAATCTTCCCAGCCAAGCACCCCTTCGCCAGGGAATCTTCCAGTCTACATCCCACAATCGGAATTTCTATTTGTGGCGCTTCGATTCTGTTTGAGAACCTACATTTCCATCCATTTCCAAGCCAAACTCCCCTGCCTGGCTTTCAAGATCCGGATTCCCTGAGCGGCCATGCTGGGTCTTACAAGGATAGCTCATGGCTTTGCCAATTAACAGCTGCTGCGCCTCCCAGTCTGTGATCTCTTCCCTAGAGAAAAGTTAAAAAATAGCAAAAATGGGTTTACGTTTGCTGGAGGAAAGAGCTTCCCCAAGACAGTAACACATGCGTCCTTATTACTGATGTTGACCTCTTGCCACATGCTCACAATCAATATTAAAATTAATTGGCCTCAGCTTCTACGTAAAATGAAGCGTGGTGCTAAGTGGTGGTGTGGACTGGTCACTCTTGAACACAACGTTTTCACGAACTACAGGGATGCTCTTAGGAGGGGCCCACTCTGAGATCACCCCGATTTTTATGGTTTTGCGTTCTTCTAATTGCTCGTCCTAACTGCTCCCCTCTTGAGCTATTGAGTGACAAGGTGCTATTTATTCCTCTTATCAGTGTGCCTGCCTATGGGTTGTGAGCTAAGACACTGGAAAACAGAAGTTTCACGAACTCTTTCAAAAATAAGAATAAATTGGCCTTGAGTGGAAGCCTGGATCTTGTGAAGCATGATTGTCAAAAAGGCAGGGCCTGGGAGGTGGGGGAGAAGGGCATTGGGGGTGTCGGGAGGGGCTGCACCTTGAAATCCTGGTGCCCGGACTACACCTCAGACCAATTCTATCAGAATCCCTAGAGCAAAGACTCCAGCGTTGTTGTGCTTTAAAACTTCCAGATGATTCCCAATGTGCAGCCGAAGTTGGGAAGCACTCACTACTGCCCACACTGAGTGTCCCTCTAGGTGATAGCCCGTGTGTGGTGGGGGAGCCAGGGACTACTCTTCTGGGCCAGAGTGAAGGTTCTAGCCTGTTGCTCCCCACGACTCCCCCCACTTTAGGCACAGAAAATTCATTGTCATGAGAAAAAATTCTGACTGGCTTTGACTGTATTAAATTTCCTGAATCATTTTTTATTCCGCTTTTTTGGGCGGTATGTACATTCTTTATTTGGGTCATGGGGATATAGTTAATAAATTATAATATTTCTTAGTTCTTTTGAGAATTTCCACAGGATAGATTTAGCCCCAGCCCTCTGAAGTCATTTTCACTTTCATTTAAAAAATAGGTACTAAACCACTTCATAAATGTCAAACGCCGTGCAAGTTTCTGGGGACACAGTGGTGTTGGGGGAGTCGTCAAGACCACTCCCTTGTTTGAAGCTCTGCTATAAGGACCCATAGGAGTTGGCAGATAGCTGTATCCCCAGCTAAGATTTATCACAGCAGTGCATGAAGGGCACACAGCCAGATCATAAGGGTCAAAACCACAGGTGGAGTGGGGAGAAATCATGTGCAGCTTCCTCATTCTCTTCTTGCCCTCCCTCCCGTGAGGGGTCACCCAGGGGAGCTAAAGCTTTGCACACATTCGTGATTATTTCTTCTATTTCTAATGGTGGGCATAGCTGAGGCAAAGGGATCACAGCTTTTTTTTTTTTTTAATGTTTTATTTTATTTCTAGGAGAGAGAGACAGCGTGAGCAGGGGAGGGTCAGAGAGAGAGGGAGTCACAGACTGAAACAGGCTCCAGGCTCTGAGCTGGCAGTCAGCACAGAGCCCAACGCGGGGCTCGAACCCACGAACCGCGAGATCATGACCTAAGCGAAAGCCGGACGCTTAACTGACTAAGCCACCCAGTCGCCCCGGGATCGCAGCTTTTTAAGGCCTTTGATATTTTTTTCCCACTCGGCCTCCAGAAGTTGCCCTTTTTTATATTCTCCCTAGCAGTGTTCATTCCCAGCTTCCTCTCCGGCTCTGTGCGGGACTGTTTTCTAAAAGTCCTTGACAATTTGACCAGGAAGGAGGATCTCATTTTATTTGTGCAGCGGTTACTCCTGTGCTGAGTGTGGAGCACGTGAGACACAGTCAGCTCTGTGGGCACAAGAGACACAGGCCGTTCGGTCTCTACCCTCAGGACTCCCGACAGCGCGGGTGGGAAACGGCCTTATACTGGGTGGCAGTGGGCACGTCGGAGGAATGGGCTTTTTGTTTTTCGAAAGTGCTGGGGTTTTATTGTCATTGATCTATTTTAATTTTAGTTTTCCTGTGAAGTATTTCTGAATAAGGAGCCAATAAGACAACATAGTAATATACGATATGTACAACCTATATAAGTATATAGCATTAAAACAACATAGAGAAAGCAATGAAATAGACCGCACGAAAAGTGAGTGGGGGGCTGCCAGCTGGAAAAAGGACTGGAAATTGAACAGCTAAGAAAAGCAGCTGATTCTGGGCCAATGAAACAGTCACCTAGAGGAGCCCGAGCAGAGCTGAGGGCAGAGGTTGTTTTCGCCTTCTCTTGTCTTTTAAACTCTTGGGGAATGTCTCATGAATTACTGTGCAAAGATAAAAAAGGTAATGTATGTTTATAATTTTAGGTATGTTGAATTTAAAGTGATAGTAGTTCTTCAAAGTTCAGAGGCCAGCGAAATAGGAGGTTGGCGCACGGGTAAGAGAGTGGGGCTTCCAGTAACAACTTAGGTGTCACCCGTAGTCAGTGACTTTGGCCACCAAGGTGTGCGTTATATTTGGGTGACTGTGTGTGTGTGTGTATATGTGTGTGTGTGTGTACGTGTGTGTGTATGTGTGTGTATAGCAAGAGAGAGAGAGAGAGGAGAAAAGAAAGAAGCAGAGGAGCAAGGACACAATCAGTAAGTGGATCTAGCGGAAGACACAGGACCGTCCCAACAAGCCTTTCTCAAGGTGAGCAGCCCCATCCATGTGGGAGCCTGGCGCCCACCCAAGGCTTCCCAGAAGTGTCTTTCTGGAGGAGAAAGAGAGAAGGGACAGGCATCATATCAGCTGGTTCTCCTGCCCTGATACCAGGTCCTGAGAGGCAAACCGACTTGTTCGAGGACACACAGCACACTCTGCAGTAGTGGTAGTTGCTTTGGTGGTTGCAGTGCTGGTGGCTGCTTTGAGCCCAAATACACACTGGGCTCTGAGGACAGTGCTGGAGATTATGCAAGGAGAGGTCAGAAAAGGCCAGATTTTACCCCTACAACTGTATGTTGAACTCGGTGTCAGGCTCTTGGTTCTTATCCAAATGGTCTGGATTCCGAACAGGTCATTTCTGCCTAGTGCACCTTCTTGGGAGCCTGTAGCACACCCGCATTCCACAGCTGATTCTCTAGAGTCAGGTTTCTGAAGAGGATGGTTCACGTATCAACTACAGAGCATGGGAATATTAAAAGTCCTTCAAGGTTAATGCAAATTTCTACATGTGGAAGATGTGTAAAAAATTACAAGGTACTTTCCAGAATCAGGCTCTTCTTACCTGCTGGAGTTATAGAACCAGAAACAAAATTATTTCCAGAACAAGAGGTTCGGGGTCCCATTCGAATGCAGGAAGACTACTGAGCGGCTTCGACTCTACTCCCTTTGTGTGTCCAGTGGACAAGCCAGCTCCAATCCCTGGATTCTTTGCACACATCCCTCCACTGCCCCCTGAATCATACTCATTGTGCATCACACTCCCCACGAAGTTTTTTGGCATCTACTTTCAACTTCCCCCCATGTCTTATGTCCTCACTTTAAAAAGTAGTAATAACACATATACTAGACTTCTTTTAAAAATGAATCAATGTTTATAACTCCAGCAGATCATAAGATACACATGTTTAGCTATTATGTTGAATTAGAAGCTGACAAATCAATGAAGAATAAAGAAAAGTCCAGCTTTTTCCTTTCTTTCTCCTTTTCTTTTCTTTCTCTTCTTTCTCTTCTTTCTCTCTCTCTCTCTCCCTCTCTCTCTCTTTCCTTCCTTCCTTCCTCCCTCCCTTCCTTCCTTCTTTCCTTCCTTTTCTTTCTTTTTCTTGTAAGGGTAGAAACTTGGTTGGTCCAAGCTTTTAGTGTATGGAATCAAGTACTTACAGTCAGCACACACATACCTAAAACATGGTCACCTGACCCTAGGAAAGCATTAGTTCTAGGCCAACATGGGCCAGTTTTCGAAAGGACCCCAATTTCACAAGCCTTCTCCTCCCACTGCTTTGAAATCAGAAGCACGAGGCCATGAAACAGGCTGTGGGCAGAGAGGTGGCGTGGCTGGAGCTCTGCAGACCATAGATTCCCACGCGGGGGCTGTTTTCAAGTTCCAGAGGCAAAATCGCCTCTAGGGCCACATGCCGTTCACCGAATGGACTGGGGGGTTAGTAATCAAAGAAATAAACCATTAGTGGTTACTTCTTTAAAATACACCTTTTAGCATTTGGAGAATTTCC
Organism: Crocuta crocuta; assembly: GCF_008692635.1. Classification (NCBI taxonomy): domain Eukaryota; kingdom Metazoa; phylum Chordata; class Mammalia; order Carnivora; family Hyaenidae; genus Crocuta; species Crocuta crocuta. Next base: position 9,760,301 of record NW_027527955.1, read on the forward strand.
AGAAGGTGCTGAAGAAAATGTCTTAGCCCTTTGAAGGGTATCTTAAGTTCTAGAAGAAGAAGCCAAGCTTTGCGTGGAACTGCTGTCACTTGTCCCTTTTCTGTCTTTGTGCTGCCATCTAGAGAGAAAAGGAAAACATATGTTGTATTCTGCTGAGGAGAAGCAGTCACCTGACACTCCAAGCACCATCTGCAACTTCCAGAACAGAAAATAAGGTGGGCTGTTCCAGGTCTGAGAAACAGCACCAGTTAAACGTTTGCTTGGGAGGGAAGACTCAGGTAAGGAAGGGACAGGGCTCCTGTTGTGGCCAGCCTCCATCCTCAAGCTCCTCCTAGAGATAATATTAGTCTCCTCGAGGAGCAGGGGTGGGTCGGAATCATATTTTCTTTCACTGTTCAAATGGAGTGAAAGATAAAGTCTTAAGTTCACCGAAATTTATAGAATGGACACCATCATTTTAGAAAACAAAATATAAGAAACATGAAAACAAGGTTCTAGGGTGATTGATTCTTAAATCGTCTTTCTACTCTTCCTTTTTCTTTCTTTTTTGTTAAAGCCCAGATCCTTTTATTAAAAAGTAGGAGGCCTTATGTGGACTCCAGTGGATAAAAAAGTAGGCAACTATAGACCTGCTGGTGGAAGTAGGAGTCCCTAAAGAAGACCGAATCTGAATACATGTAATTACAATATGCTGTTTTCTGTGTCCACGTTCAAACATCATGTATTCTGGAGCTGTGTTCTCAAAGATTTTTTTTAAGTCAATGGAAATCTGATTTCTGTGCCATAATGTGGATAAGCTGAGGTCAGACCTTCCCAAACCCCCTGCCTCCCCGGGCCTATCACCCTCTCCTCCCTTCTGCTACAGTCCTGGCACCACGTGACATGCCTACCTCTCTGCTCATAGAGCAGAAACTTCTCAAAGGCAGGTATTTTTTGGGCCACGTTTACAACTGCATTTCTAGTGCCTAGGACATCTGGTGTGTAGCAAATGCTCGGTATATGTTTTTAAAGGAATATATGAATCTGCGCTTGTCCCTTGGCTTTTTTCTCTTTTAAAAGAATGAATAGGGGCGCCTGGGTGGCTTAGTCGGTTAAGCGTCCGACTTTCGCTTAGGTCATGATCTCGCGGTTCGTGGGTTCGAGCCCCGTGTTGGGCTCTGTGCTGACTGCCAGCTCAGAGCCTGGAGCCTGTTTCAGTCTGTGACTCCCTCTCTCTCTGACCCTCCCCTGCTCACGCTGTCTCTCTCTCTCTCTCTCTCCCTCCTAGAAATAAATAAAACATTTAAAAAAATTTTTAAAAAATGAATACCATGACTTTAACTTCACGCATATTCCGATTAAAACACATGTGTAAGGTAACAACTCTTTTAACATCTATGAAGAAGTCGATTCCTCTATACATCACCTTTGGTGTTTTTCCTCCCTCTCAAATAGGCTTGATTAATTTGAGACCATCAAAATAAAATTTATTAACAAAAGCACAGTGAATGCTAAAAAGCTGACAGCCGAATTGAAGCCGTGACATGCAAATGCACCAGCTAAGTAGAGGCTTTACTTAAATTCTGGCTCACTACTGCGAGAATAAACGAACCTGCAGAATTCGTTTTGAATCGAGCAAGAAGATGAAGCACAGTAAATCGAATTTTTCCTTCCTTAAGATAAAATTCACAATTGAAACAGACTAGTGAAGGAGAAAGGGCCATAAAGCTACACACACAATGTTGCAAATGAGGTACCACCAACGTAGGTGGAAAGGAAAGAGGCCTGGGCCGGAGGGTCAAAGGGCAGTGGTGGGCTCTGCCTCTTTCAGTCTGTGCCACCCACTGTGACCAACGTGGAACAGGGATACCTTCCCTTTCTGGTCTACCTCAGAGGGTTGTCACAAAGATCAGTGCAGCTACTGAGAAGTGATTGCTGTGGAAACCATAAAGGACTATTAAACATAAGGTAGGAAACCACTTTGTCAGTCTAATGACCCTAAGAAGTATATAAACACCAGTGCATGAAAGGTGTATAAATTTGATTTTCTCTTCCCATTATTCAGGTGAGTCAAAGCCTGTGGCCGGCTCCTAAGGACAATAAGAAAATTCCAGTGCACCCCCCTTCCTGGACCAGGAGCGCTTTGTCTTCCACAGAGAGGTTTGACTGTTCGGTGCGGCTAACTCTGGAGCTGCCCAAAGCTCGGATGAGTCCTGAAGAGAGGGCTAGGTGGGAGGACACATGTGATACGTGGTGTCTAGTCAAGTTACATCACCTTTAATAACAGAGGAAGTCCATCCTAACCAAGTGAGGAGACTATCTTTGAAATCTAGTGAGGGTGTGACTTCCCAGAGTGCAATGCAAGTCAGTCCCTGTGCAGGGAGGCAGTTTGATCTGGGAGTCAGAGGTCCTGAGGTGAGCTGCTGGCTCAGCTCTTTATCAGCTGTGTGACCTTGGCCAAATAACGGTGACCTTAGCTTTTTCAACTGTAAAATGGGGAAAATAATACCAATGGTACCATATGGATTCTGGAAGGATCAACCACATAAATCCATGTGAAAAGTGCTTAAAATCAGCAAAGCACTTGGTCAGCCTTTGTTATTACTTCCTAAGAACTGTGCTCTTCATGTTTCTTTTGACTGCAAGGTAATGTAATCTAAGGAAAATGAGGAAAAGAGGCAAATCTGTACCAGGCACACTGCAAGAGCCAGAATGAGCGTGTTGGCAGATTTCCTTCAGACTTTCTTCTAGTGAGACAGGTAAGATAATCCATTTAAAGATCTCAGAGGAGTGCCTGATGCATGGTAAGTACTGGATGGATACTAACTCTAAAAGCATTTTTCTCCTGAGTATAAAGGAGCTGAGACTCTCCATGCAGCAGCAATTGCAGGGAAGGACATAAAAACACTCACTGATCTAGTCTCAGTTCACAGGGAAGACACGACTGCGGGCCGGCCAAAGCTAGTGATTTGTTTCTGGGCCCACAGAGTTAAGGCAGGATCAGGATTACAACCAGGGACAGTATAATCCAGCTACTTAAAATTAATTGGTCTTTTTAGACCAATTGCTTTTCCTTTTTAAAACTTTTTAGTTTAGTTGGAAACATGGTTGCTCGCTTTTCCCTTTATTACATTTTTAGATTAAGAGATCTATTTCCTGTTACTGTCATAAGTTTGCATATAACAAAAGCAACATTACATTTGGTAAGTAAATGAATGTTTTTTAGTTTCTCACTTCCAAATTGCCTTTGTGTCTTGCTAAGTCTCCTCATAAGAGAAACGCAATCCTGGGAATGGGCTGCAGCACACTGGAAACACACCCGAACTAACACAGCACAATGCGCTTGACATCCACATTAAACCTGATGGAGAATCTCGGGAATGCAGAACCAGAGAAGTATAAGCCTTGAAAGAAGAGAGAGGCTGAGAGCCAGGGTACAGGGGACATCTACAATGAAGAGAAACCAGACATAAAAGAGAATGTTGATCATCTGAGATCCGTTTTCAGAAATATGTATGGTTTGGTGAACATGACGGAGGCTGTACATAAGTGGTTTTATAGTTTGCAGAAATTTTTGAAGCTGACCCCAAACTCAGCACATTAATCAAAAAGAGAAATAATGGAAGTAAAAGAAGCAAAGGACCAAGGGATTTCAGTAAGCTCTTTGGGTTAGATGTCACTCTCTTGGTCCTGTGTCACCCTGCCCTATGACCGTAACTACTGTGAGGATTCAATGAGTATGTAAAGTACTCAGAACACTACTACTACATAAATGCTATACAGTGTGTGTGGTTATTAGAACCGTCAGTTATTAGTATTGTGAAATTATCACATGAAAAATAGGATATTAGCATAGTTTCAAAAATTGAGGGGCATTTTTACAAAATAACTGACCAAGTATTCTCAAAACTATCAAAGTCACTGAAAGACAAAAGAATATTGAGAGACTCACATGTTAGAAAAAATAGAGGAGATATGACAACTAATGCAATGTGTGATGATGGAGGATGAGATTCTGGAGCAAAGGGACACCTAGTTAGCCATTAAGCATCAGTTAGTTAAGCATCCAACTCTTGGTTTTGGCTCAGGTAATGTACTTGCAGTTCATGAGTTTGAGCCCTGCTTGGGATTCTCTTTCTTCCTCTCTCTCTCTGCCCCTCTCCTGCTCACTCTCTCTCTCTGTCTCTCAAAATAAAAAAAAACTTAAAATTCTTTTTCAAAAGATTCTGGAATAGAAAACCATTAGTGTAAAAACAGGTGAAACTCAAATAAGGTGGTAAATCAGTTAACAGTATTGCATTATTGTAAATTTCCTGGGTTTGATCATTTGAGAAGAGAAATAGATAGACATAAAAAAGATCCAAATGGAGGATCCAGAACTGAAAATTCCCATATTTGAAATAAAATTTTACTAGCTGAAATTAATGGGAGACAAAACAGTATAAGACAAAGTAAACTTGAAAATATAAGAGAACTGTCTAAAATGGAACATAAAACAAAACCCAGAAATTCAGTGAGAGGACTGGTGGGCTATTATCAGGTGGTCTAACCTACATTTGGATGAAATCCTAGAAGCTCAGGGGGGTGAGGAGAACAAAAAGCAGAAAAATATTTAAAGAAGAACTGACCAGAAATTTTCCAAATTTGATAAAAATTACAAACTCAAAGATTCAAGAAACTCGATAGACCCACAAACAAGTTAACACAAAGAAAACCACATCAACACGTCATCATAAACTTGCTGAAAACTAATAATAAAGGAAGAAATATCTTAAAAGAAACCAGGGAGGAAAGGGAACACGCTTTATATAATGTAGAAGAAATAGAAAAATCATCACAGATGTCTCATCAGAAATCACGCAAACCATAAGACAATGATTCTTTGACAGGATCAAAGAAGTTCAAAATTTTTTAGCTGGATCAACCAAGAAAACAAAAAAGACACACATGACCAATCAGGTATGAAAAAATAAAATCACTACTGATCCACAGATATAAAAAAAAGATAATAAAAATATGAAAAATAACTTATACCAATATTTGACAACACAGATGAAACAGACACATTTCTTTGAAAGACAGAAATTACTAAAACTCGTGCACACACAGAAGAAAATTAGAATAGCTTTCTATTACAGAAATTGAATTAGTAATTAAAAACTTCACCAGAAAGAAAATTCCAGGCCCAAATAGATTCATTTGGTGAATTCTGTCCAACATAAATGGAAGCAACAACTACTAATCTCATATAAACTCTTTCAGAAAATAGGTGATGAGAGGATATTTCTCAATTCATTTGCTAATTCAGTTTTACTCAGATACTAAAACTAGACAGAATTATTACAAATAAGGAAAACCATAGAGCAACATCCCTCATAAATAGAGATACGAAGTCCTTTATAAAACATTAGGAAGTAAAACATAATACCGTGTGTGAAAAGAATAATACACTATAAACCAAGTAGTGTTTCTCCCAGGAATGTAACAATAGTTTAACTTTCCAAAATCAATCATTATACTTCACATATTAAGAGACATTCCTTTTTTTAAAATGTTTATTCATTTTTGAGAGAGAGAGAGACAGAGCAAGAGCAGGGGAGGGGCAGAGAGAGAAGGAGACACAGAGTTTGAAACAGGCTCCAGGCTCTGAGTTGTCAGCACAGAGCCTGACGTGGGGCTTGAACCCACAAACTGTCAGTTCATGACCTTAGCTGCCCCAAGGGATATTCCTTAATTAAAGGAAAACTACATGATCATTTCAATAAATTAGGAAAAAAATATGTGGCAAAATTCAATACCCATTCCTGATCAAAACTTGTGGTGAACTGGGGGGTGGGAGAGAAATCCACAAAAAGCATGCACATTGATCGATAGAAGCAATGAGCACATTTTGTGCCTAGATTTTGGTTTCTAAATACCATTCTCCAGGATAATGAGCCCTGGATTTTTAGGAAAAAGGTCGACTCATGTCTTGGGCAGGGGTATAAGAGTCTGGAACACACTGTCACAGAAGAAGAAAGGAAGTATTAAAGAATAATAAAAACATACCATGAAGATACAGAAGCCAGCTAGAAGGCTTCCCACTGGCCCTCTGGGACAATATGAGAAACAAAGTAATTTAATAAAACACAGTGGACAAAGTAAAAAATCTACAAGTCCGTACTGATATAATTTCATAGATGAAAAATAAGTAGAGTAGGGCTAGCTATTCCTTATTTTTAAAATGCCAGATAAATATAAAAGAAATAAAAATAGAAGAAATGAAGGAGTTTGAAAAATCGCCCGTCAATTCTAAAGCTTGTGGGTGAATGTTTGATGAGGAATAGTATACTTAAAAATCCCAGAGTATTTATCTGTAAATTACCTATTATTTATTATATTTATAAAGTAGTAAGTCTACCGTGTATACACCTGTATCAAAGGTTACCACCACCTTAATCAAGGTGAACATCATTGGTACTGGGCACACTGTGACTCCTGATATGGTGCATACTGTGACCTCTGTGGGTGCCCATTAGTTATCACTCAAATCTAATCAAGAGAAAACATTAGATAACCTCAAAGTGCAGAACATTCTACAAAATAACTGGCTTGTATTCAATAAAGTCAAGATCAAGTAAGATGAAGAACAGGTGGGAAATTCTTCCAGATTAAAGACTGCAACAACAGTGAAAAAGAAGTCTCAGTGCTAGATGGTTTTATTAACAGTTTTCTTTACTATGTTCTGATAATAGAATGTTCCTATGGAAAATTATTCCTTCCGGAACATTGGTCAACATGGAAAGGTAGCAAAACTCAAACACTAAACATAACAGCAATATTACTTTTGAATATAGATGCAATTCTATATTCAAAATTCTAGGTAAAACCCCAGAAAAACAAATTAAAAACTAGACGTGACACGGCTAAACCAGAAACGAAGCATGCGCTACAGTATTCTTTATCTAATGTGAGGTAGGGCTTATGGTAGAAACTCAAGTACAGTTCAATAGTGATAAAAACTCTCTTGTCATCTCGAGAGATGTGACAAAGGTATGACAACAGCCAACACCAATTACTAATTAAAACTTTAAGGAAACTAAGTATGAAAGGAAATGTCAAAAATAGATATTCTTTATCATATTAACAACAGCTAGTGTCAGAATTAACAGAAATGTACACTAATCAAATCACAAACTAGACAGATTGACTACCATGATTACACTTTAACACTATTCCAGGCATTAACCCATGTAAAAGAATATGAAACATATAAAAGAGATGCAAATATTAGAATTGCACATAATTTTTTGAGGTAAGATTATGTATCTGATGCATCAAAAATCCAATATGAATATAATAAAAATGTTTAAATTAACAGTTTAGTAAATTGGTTATTTAAAAGATAAATATATAAAAATGTAGAACTTTACTAGAAAACAGCCAGTTAGAAGATCTAACAACAACAACAAAAAGATTTCATTAATAGCAACAAAAATACCTTAGAGATATGCCTAAAAAGAAATATCTAAAACCTATACGGAGATGGAGGACTAAATGTTAGTGAAAGGCATGGTTAGGATTTTAGGAAATATAGAGAAATACTACATGCCTGAATAACAACAATGAATTTTATAAACATATCTGGTTTTCTCCAAATATTATTGATCTAACAATATCTCAATAAAAAATCCCATTGGAGCTTATTCTTAGAACCTGACAAAATAATCCAAAGATCCAATGGAAAAATAAATAAGTGAGAAAACAATTAAATTAGAACTTTATCTCACAGCATATTTAAACACAAATTCTGTAGATGATTTAAGTAATTAAATATAAAACGAAAAATTAATTATTGAAAAATTAGAAGAAAATAAGTAGTTAACTTTCCTGCAAAGGGAAACATCTTTCTAACATCAATGTAAAGGAAAAGTTTATATATATATATATATATACACACACACATAAATATATATGTATGTATATGTATATATATACATTTTTATTTTTTATATATATTTTATTTATAAATATATAAATATAAACATATACATTATATGAATAAATGTAGACATTTATTTATATGTCTACATAAAATCCAAACACATCTGCATGACAAAAAAATCATATACAAAATTAAAGACAATTTACAGGCCATAAAAAAAATTTGTAACAAATACAGTGGACAAAAATGAATGTCTTTAAGTTATAGAATATCTTTAGGGTCCATAAGAAAAATACTGACACTTCAACAATTTAACAGAGGACGTAAGCAGACAAATTCTCTGTAAGATGACAAATGGTGAAGGAAATGTGAAAAAATATTCAATATTATTACTAATCAGGAAAATATAAATTAAAACCACAATAAAATGCCTTTTCCCCCACTTATTTGACATTCAAAGCTAACGAGGTGACACTGAATAAGACAAGAGCAGATACTATCTTTTAATACAGTGCAAGATCCTATACACTTTCTGTGCAATATCTTCCCACAAGTATGTATTTGGAAAATTTAGTTATAAACTGGGAATCCCACATCTAAAAATCCATTCTAAGGGAGGAACTAAAGGTTTTGGCCAAAGGGGCGCCTGGGTGGCTTAGTCAGTTGAGCATCCAACTTCAGCTCAGTTGGTCATGATCTTGCAGTCCGTGAGTTCAAGTGCCACACGGGGCTCTGTGCTGACAGCTCAGAGCTGGGAGTCTACTTCGGATTCTGTGTCTTCCTTTCTCGTTATCCCGCCCTGCTTGTTCTCTCCCTCTCTCTCTCTCAAAAATAAATAAATAAACACTAAAAAATTAAAAAATAAAGGTTTTGGACAATACTTATAATGTGATTCTTCAAACAGTGAAAACAGTGTAAGGAATCCAAATGTCATGGTCATGTCAATAAATAGTCAAATATCCAAATAATTAAAAATGACCATCATTTAAAAAGTATATTTATGAGAAATACTTTGGCAGCCTGGTAAAATGCTTATGAAATGATGTTGTCAAGAAAAAAGATTATAAAATTAATAATTCCTTAGAAAAACTATTATAAAAACACGTGCCATATTATCTCCAGGTAACGTCAAGGTGAGAGATTTGAATTTTAATTTTATACCCTTCTCCATTTTCTGCAGAGAACATGTACTCATAAGATAGAAAGTATTAAAAGATGTACCAAAAACTAAAAGCTTTCAGAAACTAGCAGTTTCTCTGATAGCTCTGTTATCTGAATTCTCTTGGTATGCTGAAAATCACACGGCTATAGCGACCATGTGGCAAAGCTGCATAAAATAACAGGCATACACTCAAATATTGTCACATGTCCATTTATTGAGGAAACTGTGATGCTAGCTACAGATTAACTCTATTCACTTGATGACTTTTCACGATGTCAAACAAGACTCTGAAGGCCACAGGCCATGAAGTAACCCAATTACTTTCCCATATTTTGTTCAGAAACACAAAAATCAAATGCCAAGAAATGTTCGACTCTGAAAATTGGCCTAATTTATTTTATTTTTTTAAATTTTTTTCAAAAGGTGGTAATTAAGGGTTAGGAGGTAGAGGGCATGGAGGAAGGACAAAAACTGAACATATAAAAGGCAAATATTTTTTTGCTAGATTTCATTTTCAAAGTTTCAAGTCTTTTCAATTTTTTTTTTATTTTTTGCAGCAAAAAAGGAATCGATACTTTTCATCCCACTCTTGTCAACTTTCGCCAAAGCCTTCTGAGCCGCAGTCATTTTGCTATTTTTCTGTTAAGGAAAATAAGAGGACGATTGTTACAAATGCACATTTATGAATCATACCTGCAAATCCAACAAGACCATGCATGTCTCAAGGTTCATTAAGGGAAGTATTTGCTGGTAACGTGCTTCATAAGGGAATGATTATTATTATTTTTTAAAGTTCTGATTTCTATTCAGAATTCAGATCTAAGACATAAAATATGTTAAAAGAAGCAGGAGACAAAACGGCCGCCTTCTAAGGAGTGGAACGTTACAACCAATGGTTTCCTTTAGGGGAATAATTCTGGAGGGTGTTTTAAGTGCAATCACAACACCAACAAAGGAACTGACAGAGGCTGCGATTGTCAGCTGAGGAATTACAGCCTGGTATTATGGCACGATGAATAATTCACAACAATTTACTGCTGGAGTTTATTCATAGGCTCTCCGGGAAACCAAGGCCAGCACTATATTATATTCAAAAGATAACCTGTACTGGAGAGCAAACCGGACCATCAGGATACCCCCGCACCACCCCCCACCAGGTTTCCTACAACAAAGAACTTATCAAAAAGCTGACTTCAAGTAACTTTCTCTCTTTCTCTGGTCACTGTTGTTTTGTTCTGTTCTGTTTTGTTTTGTTTTGTTCTGCAACGTCCTGGAAGGAGCACTAACAGAAGGTAAATAGTAGCCGATTATCCTTGAGTGCATCACAGCCTCGCCAGCAGAAGCATATGTGATGGGAAGCAGTGAAGGAAAAAACTCCCGTGTCTCCCTGTGAACTGTGAGATAGTCACTGACAGAGAACCTTTTAAGGGCACAGCGTATGATCTCTGAAACCTTGTTTCTCATGTTCTATCACTTATATTTTAGGAGGCTTATTTTCTGATGGGATGGTGAAAAGTGGCAGTTAGCCCCTGTATTTAACAGACATCCTGGTCCAGCCCCTCATTTCCCTGGGGGCGGTGCCCAAGTAGATACAACAGAAAGCAGCAGTTTCGGGNAGCCCTGCGTACAGAAGCCATTGAGATGACTAGCTATCTTGCCAGATTTCAGCTTGGGTTCTCCGCAGACATCACATGCCCAGATGAATTACATGTAGATTAAAGGGAAAAATTATAAACAAAGACTAAACTCTAAGGCAGGGGGTTAAATGTTAAAATCTAGGTGGAAGTTAATTTATCTTGGGATGTGCAAGGTCTTAAGCATAAAAAGAATAAGAAAAATCACAAGGAGAAACAATTCCTATTATATAATCCTCAGGAAAACTTAAAACTGTTAAAAAAAAAACTCAACAAAACAATAAACACAAATTAGAAAATTATTTGTACCTTATTTAATGTTAGTAATTAATAATTTCGGTCATCATCATAAGTTCTGAGAAGCTTCCAGGCAGTCAGAGTTGACAAAAAAATGACCTTGGAAGCTCCCTCCCTTTGTGCCCTCCTACCCTTAATATACAGCAAAGGGTAGGCATGCTCTTGCTAAGCATACTGCCTTCATTTGTAACAAGTCTTCGTGACTTGACATATTCATCGTCATTCACAATTTGGAATTAATTAGTGAGTCGCAGAAATGCAAGTTAATAATCCTTCATGGTTAAAACTAAAACCACAATCAAGCATGCAATCATTCTTGCATGCTTGCAAGAATGCAACGTGCTCATGCAGGATCACCTTCTGGATGCAAGAATATGCCACTACCACTGGACACACGTACCTTTTCGATCTTCCAATCTTTCCTGTTAAACTTAGTGTAATCTTCCTTTGCTTCTACAGGCTCGTCAGATAACTTTACTTTCTGCAATGTTAGAGCAGTGAAGTGGTGTCACGTCACCTCGACACATCAATCCATTTTTATGAAAACAACCAGGTCAAGCTGGACCCACATCAAGCCAAATGGAACAGCAGACCCTGCAAAGGGCTTACTTTGAATTTTGTCAATTATCTGGGGAATGAAGCCATACGTCCCTTCTGAGAAGCAGCCTTGGTGATGGGGGGTCATGATCAGGTGAGCCCATGACCCAGCCCGTTGGGCCGCCTAGTGGTACTGATCACATATTGTGTATGTACCAGGACCAGGAGGCATCTAGGTGACTGCTGATTCCAGGAGAGTCTAAGGGGGTAAAGGCAGGCACAGAAGTCAAGGATAAGAATTTCCTTTAAGGGGGCCAGGTGTCCAGCCAGAACCCCCCTGGGATGGTATAATGTCCAGTGAGGAATAAGGCACACCATTATTCTGTCATTACCATTTTTGTATAGCTTCACGTTCTTACCTCCTTTCAATTCAACTATCTCATTTTGTTCACACAAGGACAAACCTTGCAAAGCACACAGCCAGCAGAAGAAGGAAGCACAGAGAGGTTAAACAAATGGTTAAGGCCACCGAGCAGAGGACAAGGGCTGAGATCTCCATTTCTGAACAAGTGCTCTTTCCATGAGGCCCAGTGCAACCAAGCCCACCTCTACTTCATGTTGTCACCATCCACGGGAGCCATTGCCTCAAGGAATGGGAGAATCTTGTCAGAGACAGACTGTGGCCTTAATGTTCCCATTATAGAAGGAATGTGACACATTTACTGTGTAAAAGGTGCACAACAGGGCAGGTAAGTCTTGATGATTAACACAGAGAACTGACTGCACAGTGACAACAACCTGGTCTTCTATAGATCTTCAGGTTGTGGAGACAGATACCTGGTGGGCAAGACCCTACGTGACTCTTCCCTAGGAAATGCAGATTCGTTCCCAGCTTCCCTCCTCATAGCCCAGCTTTTGCTAAACAAAGACCTGCAGAGCTAGGGCGAAAAGATGCCCCAGCACACGTATGAAACCCAAGGGAATAAAACATTGTTTAGAAAGGCTTCATTCTAAACAATGTGCGGGAGGCGGGGGGCTCCTGGAAATCTGTAACATCATGTGGCACTTTAAAAAAATGGGGGAATACTGGAAATCCATAAGGTCAAATCTTCGCTTGGGCACACCGCAATCTCTAAGAAGGGGACCTTCAAAAGAAAAAGACTAGCTTATCACGAATGAACTACCTACCAGCAAAGTATGAACTTAAGAATAAATGTCTCTACTTAAATTAAGATCAGTAAAGGGTGTTTAGGTGATGCATATTTTCACTAGAAAAGTCTCTTCAGCCAGGAGAGTGGAATTCAAGGGAATAATGGGAAAGGCCCTGATTACTGCAAACTGCAAAAAACTTAACGTTATAAGGTGGTTGGCTTCTTCTCGGTCGCAAAATGTTCTACTACAGGTGTCATTATAAACCCTTGGGCGTATTTACTTTTCCCTGAAAAGGAAGTCAAATGAAAAACGTTCAAGACAAGAGTTTAAGATGAAAAGTGCTTCCTTATAAATATAAAATGCTTCATAAGATGATGGACTTGTCCTGGTGTTTAACTGGTTCACTACCAAGCAAGACACCGGTTATCAGTGCTTATAATAATAAAAACTGATTGTGGAAGGCTCTGCACGGAACTTTCTTGAATGTTATTCACAGCACACGTTGAACACATTTGAAAGAATCATAGTTACACTTATCTGAATTTTTGTTATTTAAAAGATCAAATCACTATAGATTTGGGGGAGTGTTTCAGAAGAAATAGAAAAAGGGCTCAGAAAGACAGTAACAAAGGGTATGACTAAGTGGGTACAGTTCTGGAAAGAGGGGCACGAATAGCAGAATACCGCAGAGACCCATGCTAGGATGGTCTGATTCTTACGAATGAGCTGCAAGAAGGAACTCGGGAGCGTTTCCCATCGACTGCACTCAGCTCAGCTGCCGCGATAAATTCAGATGATGGAAGGGGGTGACGGGCGGAAGCCAAGCTTCAACATAGGCAAACCCGTGACAGTAAGAAAATGATGCAAAACATATTAAGGATGACAGGTTTCGTGCTATCATTACAGGCAGATACGAAGATACCTAATAGCCACTGGAACATATTTCCTGAAAACGGTCAACTCTGTTACTGTAAAAATCAATCAAATCCTGGACGCGGACAAGAGGCCAGCAGAAGACATTATCCGACGTGCGTTGAAACTGTGCTACGCCATCCGGTGCAGTTTGCACTCTGTACGCTGCAGCCCCAGGAAGACACCACAGGCCGGGGGACCTCAGAGAGCGGCTGAACAGTCCGGGAGATGAGGCTGAGATTTAGGGGAAACAGGATTGGGAGATCTAAATCGGGGCTTGGCAAACTGCCTCCAGGCGGAGCCACGCAGGCTGCCTGTTTTGATAAATGAAGTTTGGCTGGAATGCAGCCGCCTGCCTTCGTTTAGGAAGTTTCGGAACCGTCCGTGGCTGTGCCTGCGCTACCACAGCAGGGCTGAGCAGCCGTGACAGAAAGCAGCTGCTGCAGGAAGCCTCAAGAATTCGCTGTCTGGACTTCGCAGAGTAAGTCCACTGACCTCCGGTCTAAATCATAAGTGATGAATGACATCACAAACGATTTAAACTTTGGAAATTAAAATAGGAAAACAGAAAACCGGGTTAAAAGTAAACATATGAAATGCATTACCCGGGACGGCATCAGAGGCCAGAACGTTCAAGAACAGGCTTAGATCTGTTCACGGATGATCTCTAAGTTACTACGGAAGACAGGTATTTGGGAGGAAGAAAGAGGCTTAGGTTTTGGAAGGAGAGATATAAGAAAGAAACAAATATGCCGTCTTCTTAGTTACAGCAAGGCAATCATGCCTCTGTCCCCCGGAGCTACTTACTGTCAGAGATTAACTACCAGAGTGGAAGAAGTGTGGGTCCTGACCTAGAATGACCTTAGCAGCTGCCCAGCTGCCCAGTGCTATTCCTCCAGAGAAAAGGATGCCCCTCCTCTGATAATCTGCTGAAAATGGCCCATAGCTACCGCTGATGCACTTTAAATCTGTCCTTTTCTAAAAGTCAAAGGAATGACTTTTGTCCTTCAAACAGGACATGATACAAAAAAGAGAAACAAACAAACAAAAAAAACCCAAGCACATTGGCCATCTTGAAAGCCAGGAAAAAGGAAAGTTCTTTAACGTCCGTGACGTGTCCACTTTACATTCTCAAGGCATCCATTATTCTGCGGGCAGGAGAATGACCTCACTGACAAGCTGGTACGTGTGTTTATTTCCCTGTCTCTGAGCAGCGCCCACTTGTCTGAGATCAGGCCTGGACTGGGGGACGCCGCAGTGTGCCGTCAGGTGTGGTTCATGGCTGCCTTCTCCAGTCTCCGTATCTGGGAGACAAAAACAAGCCGCGGCCCACGGAACAGGGGAGCGGTGGGTGGCGGTCGGAGAACAGCTGGAAGAGGAAGGGTTTTGTGTAATACAGATCGTGTTGATCATTTCAAGCACAGAAGAAAAAAAAGTTTGGCTATTCTTGCTCAAAGGATTCTTTGTGTTACAAAAATCATGCTCTGTTCACTTCTGTGCCAGTAACAATTAGATCTGGCAAAATGAGTTTAAGTTATACATGGAGTCTTGCTGATGATTAAGAAAGTTAATTACAGGATCTGGCTAACTCAAGAAGATTGAACTTTCTTTATGTATCTACAAGATTTCTATGTAGGTATCTGGCCAAAAGCAAGTCTTATCTGTTTTTCATAGCACTTTATTTACCATTCAGGTAAAATCTACAAAAATAAAAAATGCCGATGGACAGCTCATTATAGTCTTCAATTCACACAACATCAGTCCATGCAAGGTGGATTTAGAAAGCTTTAAAATGGAGGTGCCTGGGTGGTTCAGTCGGTTAAGCATCTGACTCTTGATCTCGGCTCAGGTCATGATCTCACAGTTTGTGAGTTTGAGCCCCATGTCAGGCTCTGCACTGATGGTGTGGAGCCTGCTTAGGATTCTCTCTCTCTCTCTCTCTCTCTCCCTCTCTCTCTCTCCATCTCCCTCCCTCCCTCTCTCTCTGCTCCTCCCCTGCTTGTGCTCTCTCCCTCTCAAAATAAATAAATAAACTTAAAAAAAAGCTTTAAAATGTATTAGAACAAACTAAACTTATGTGGTAAAAATGAAATATTTTTCCAAGTGTCCCAAAGATAGCTTAGGGACAGCTCCTTACCTTTGATGGAGGGTTTGGCAATGAAGCTGAAGGTTCTGGAAGCCTAGGAGTGAAAAATAAGAATCAGAGGCATGGTTTTTCATAGACCAGCAAACAGAGACTGGGCCAACTTAGGGTGAGCAAGTGCCCCTTTTATGGAATAGCTTCACCTCTGTGTATCTAACTGTACAAATACCTCAGTGTAAGGAATGAAATTTCTCTAAATGAAGAAATCTTCATTCTCTTTGTAGAGTAATTGTCTGAACTAAAAAAACAAAATTAGAACTCATTGTTGAAATGGAATTGCTTTACTTTAGCCTCTAGAAATTTGCATTTGGCATTGTAGTATTTTTTTCTTCAAAAATGATGAATGCAGCACATATTTGAAAGTGAAAAATTATTTTAACTGTTGACAAAAAGTCACACAAGCTTTACTTTCCTTCAGTTAAAGAGAAGTTTAATTGACCTGTCTCCCCAAATCTTTAAACACTTCAGAGTAAAGAAAGGAATCTAAAAAATAATGGGAGTACAGAGACATAGGTCTCTAATGAGACAAACAGGCACCGAGAAACCCAGGGAAATATTAAACAGAAAGATAGGGTTATTGATTTAAAGCAGGTTTTCCAACCACTTTAACTACTATAGAAACCAGTTTCCACTGTTTTTTTTTTTTAAACGTTTATTTTTGAGAGAGATGGAGACAACATGAGTGGGGAAGGGGCAGAGACAAAGGGAGAGGGGGGAGAGGGGGAGAGAGAGAGAGAGAGAGAGAGAGAATGAATCCTAAGCAGGCTTCGTGCCCCCAGCAGAGAGCCTGATGCATGAGATCATGACCAGAGCTGAAACCAAGAGTCAGGTGCCTAACCAACTGAGCCACCCAGGTGCCACCACTAACTGTTTTTTAAATTAAGACCTAAATGGGGCGCCTGGGTGGCTTAGTCGGTTAAGCNGTAGGACCTAAGCAATTTGCTAAAAATAGCAACTATGTATCTGTTAAGAAGTCATGTTATATTTATGTATCAGAGGAGAATGCTACTAGAAAATCCGGAAAAGCTATTATCACACCAATAGAATCTTAACAATAGTTGCTAAAATCTAGAAAATAAACATGTTCTTTTCTGCCTAAGGTATCCTTTATATTACATTAAATATCTTTATGAAGGACATAGCACAAATCAAGTCCTTCTTAAACTCATTTTCTGCCCTCTGACACAGACTATGTTTCATCTTTTGAACTTCAAGTGCTGGGAATAATGAAGGTATTTGGGGAGGATCTAATGACAGTGAATATGGTACAAAGCCTTTATTTAAATGTAATTTTCAAGAACATTCCGCATGCCTTCTCTTCTTTCCTTCTTTTATTTCTCTTAAAATAATAAGAACCAAATTAGTTAAGTGTAACTGGGGATCAATTTTAATACTGTTTACCCTCTAAAATCATACCAATCCAAATATCCAGTCCTAACATGAGTTTCTGCAATCAGTATCTACCAAATCAATTTGTTCCAATCCATCAGTGTCCACTAAAAATTACCTTCAAACCACAGTCTAGAACAGAACTTAAGGATACTCTCTTATCAAAAACAGTGATGTGATAAGCCATAAAGGAACCTATTGCAGGTACTTCCTAATTATGACTAAAGATGAATGATACTTACTTTAAATATTTAGACAAGTCATCACTTAGTTCTTTAGGGATGTAATCAGATATCAGACCATGGGCATAACAAATATAATCCTCTGAAAGAAACAGAATGGAGAGTGAAAGAAAAAAGAATTAGTAACAATTATGGTAGTTTTATAGTCAAACTGACCAGAGTTAAAATTCTGGCTCTATCTGGCCTTAGAGTCTCACTTAAGTTCATAGCCTCAGTTTCATCATTTGTAAAATGGGGATGCTAATGTCTAGTTGCTAGGGTGGTGAGTGATTTCATGGGTGAGATATGACAGGATGGTATCAAAGATATGAGGAGATGATATAACACAGCAGTTGCCCACTAAATGACAGTTGAAACAAAAATTCAGGGTTGTTTTCTTAGTTGGGGCCTTTGAATACAAATAAAGCTCAAAATCAGCTGTAATAAGATGACATATTCATGTCTTTTAAAGAGTAATCTTTTCTAGGTCTGTTTCAACATAGAATAAATCTAATTAATGAATAGTAACGAATATGTTCATCTGAGAGACATAATACGTGACATGTACCTGTCAAGCATATGCTTTATAAGAGTTCTGAACATTATATATACTCTCAAACTAATAAAAATGCCTTCAAAAATGTAAAAAACTAACCTCGGTAGAACATGTAATCACTAATTCTAAAACACCTGGACACTTAGTACTAAAATGCAGCTGTGGTATCAGTGAAATACAGTAACATAAAACAAAATCTGCTTTAAAACCCTGGTTTTTAATTCAGTATTTTATGCAGAATACTAGAGGCTAATAAAACATAATACACGGGATAAACGTATGGGGATATAAATCACCAAAATCATTATCTCAGGTTTGTTGCTGGAATATTCATTTGCCTCTTCTTTTCTTTCTCTTCTGCTTTAAAACTGAGATAATAATTTGCCCAACTTTTGAAGTCACTGCTGCCTGGACCACAGAATCTCAAAGAGTCTTCAGTGAGAGACCCTTACCGCCAACATAGAACTGAAAGTTACCATGGGACACTTCTTTAAATGTGCTCTTGGTTCTAGGTTAGTAATTATCCAATAAGTTGTATAGAGACAAAGGGAACTAAGAAAGCCAACACATGATTGGTTTGCCTCTTCTGGTAGCATACTGAACTAAAGATCTAAAAAAACGGAAATTATGAAAAATACTGTAAAGCTGACTTTATGGCTAGGACCCTAAATGGCAAGATAACCACCCCCAGACTCTTATATTTAGAGATTGGTTCAAACACTGGATTCAGAGACAGAAGCCTACTAGCTATGACGGGTGACCCTGGATAAGTCATCTCCTTCTCTGACACTATGATTCTTCACTTTTAAAATGAGATCTATTGGGGCGCCTGGGTGGCTCAGTCGGTTAAGCATCCGACTTTGGCTCCAGCCATGATCTCCCAGTGCGTGGGTTTAAGTCCCACATCAGGCTCTGTGCTGACAGCTCAGAGCCTGGAGCCTGCTTTGGATTCTGTGTCTCCCTTTCTCTCTGCCCATCCCCCCTCCCCTGCTCTGTTTCTCTTTCTCAATAATAAAAAAATCATAAAAATTTTTAAAAATATAAAAAAATAAAATGAGATCTATCTAAAAAATGTCTAACATCCCTTCTCCTACTTAAAAAAAAAAAATCTGTGGTCCATCCATTCATTTGACCCTTCTCTTTTGTTAAAGCAAATCAAAACCAGTGATGTTAGTAAACTCAGCAATCTCAGCTCAGCAGAGCTGTCCACCACTTCTGGGATGCCAGGAGCCTGCTGCCATCTACATGTGTACGATGTTTTAAGGTAGATTTCTGCAAATCAAACACGGCCTGAATTACCTTCAATCACAAACAGATCCCTGGTCCTAGGCTTAATTTTTTGAATGATGAAATTCTGATGCTTTGGAGTTGTATGCCTGTCCAGAACAGGAGAATGGTGAATTGGAGTTTAAAGTCCCAATCATTTCTTTTTTCTTTTTTAATATTTATTTATTTTGAGAGAATGAGAGTGAGCACAGCAGAGGGGCAGAGAGAGAGAATCCCAAGCAGGATTTGCACTGTCAGCATGGAGCTTGAGGTGGGGTTGATCTCATGAATCATGAGATCATGATCTGAGCAGAAATCAAGAGTCGGACGTTTAACCGACTGAGCCACGTGGGTACCCTCGGAATAATTTCTGTCCCACCATTTGAGAATGTTAATTGTATTGTATAGCTGTTTTTCTCAAGTACACGTACAAAAATGAGGGGATGCGACACTGGGAAAAGCAAAAAAATGTACCTTAATAACCTAAAAGAAAAAAATTGCCAAGGGAATCAATTTTCATCTAAAATCAAAATACTAAGATCAGCAGTAGGACTTAACACTTCTGGAGAGTAAGAAGCAAACAGATGCAGCCCGCTGAAGCCCAGGGACAGACAGCAGTCCAACAGAAAGGGTAAGGGTGCGGGCCTAGAGCTAGGCTGGCTCCGTCAGCTCGGCTTCTCCACTACCAGTCATGTGACTTTGGGCGCAGCCTCCACACTCTTACTGTAAAGCGAGACTTACTCTTACACTGGCAAATCGGCAAAGGGCTTGGCACACAACACACCCTCAATGAACGACAGCTAGAGTTGTTAGGGTGGTTTTTAGTGCAGAGTAAATAGTTGCCGAAGGAATGATTTAAGCACTGATTAGTGACAGAAGTGATCTACGGTAGAAATACTACTTGGTTCTGAAACAAAATGCACTATGAGATCTATGAGAACAAATGGACGAGAATGCGAAGCTTCTCAGACATTAACATTTTAAAATCGTAAGGCAGGCAATTTACTCCAGGCAAAATACATCAGCAAGTTACTCCAGGCAAAAAATACTTTCTGATAAAATGATTTACTGGGGTGCCTGGGTGGCTTCATTGATTAAGCATCAAACTCTTGATTTCGGCTCAGGTCATGATCTCATAGTTCTTGAGATCAAGCCCTGCTTCAGGCTCCATGCTAAGGGTGAGCCTGCTTAAGATTCTTTTGCTCTCTTCTTCTGCCCCTCCCCCACTCATGCTTATTCTTTCTCCCTCTCTAATTAAAAATAAATAATAAATAATATTAAAAACTGATTTACTTACCTTCCTTGTCACTGGAAACCTGGTCACCAGAGAAAAATGCAGTTGCCTGTACTCGGGCACTGACATTTACGTTATTGGTTTTCAAGGCTGCCACAGTCTGATTAACCTATAAAGTAACCAAAAGGGAAACATCACGGTATTTCCAATGAACTTTAGAAATCCACAACCTTCCAGATGATCCTCAATCCATTTAAGATCCAGGAAGAAATATCTGAGGACCTATCAATGTCTTTTTCTTTTTCTTTTTTTTTTTACAAATAGTTTATTGTCAAGTTGGTTTCCATATAACACCCAGTGCTCATCCCCACCAGTGCCCTCCTCCATGCCCATCTTCCCCCTCCCCCGCAACACCCATCAGTCCTCAGTTTGTTCTCAGTATTCAAGAGTCTTTCATGGTTTGCCTCTCTCCCTCTCCCCCACTATTTCCCCCCTTCTTCTCCCCCTTGGTCCTCTGTTAAGTTCTTCCTAATCCTCCTATACGTGCAAACATAGGGTAGCTGTCCTTCTCTGCCTGACTTATTTCGCTCAGCATAACCCCCTCAAGGTCCATCCAGGTTTCTACACATGGCCAGATTTCATTCTTTCTCATTGCCATGTAGTATTCCATCGTATAGATAAACCACATCTTCTTGATCCATTCGTCCGTTGATGGTCACTTAGGCTCTTTCCATGTTTTGGCTATTGTTGAGAGTGCAATGTCTTGATCAAGTATCAGTAGATGAGAGACGGATACACATTTGGACAGAAGCTGAACAACAGCAACAGCATTTGGGGATGATGTCAAAACATGGACTTCTAAATGCCTACACGATATGAGAGCACTGCCTCTGGAGTCAAGCTACTTGAGTGTGCTCTGTGACCATGGCCTACTTCCTTAACCTCTCTGTGTCTCTTTCTAATGGGGACAAAAATAATACCTAATGAATAATACTGTTGTGAGGTTTAAATGAGTTCATATACATAAAGCCTTTAAGAAAGAGCCTGGCACAAAGTTTGTATACAATATTTTTTTTTCTAAACAGAATAAATCATATACATTTCCCAACTTCCTAGGAATTTAAGAAACACAATCGATATATATGTCACTTTGTTATTCATGTCATTATCACTCGCTAAAGACAAAACCTAGATGACAAGACCCTGCTCTGCAGCCTTATTTTTCACCTACAACTAATGCAAATGAAAAGTGAACCATGGGGGCACTTGTAACATCTTTTCCCTACTTTGTGTAGTAGGAGCCTGATTAATTCTGCAAGGTTCATTGCCATGTTTCCAGGTTCCCCATGTGCCCAGTAACATGGTGCGACCAGTGTGTTTTCCACATACAAGATAGAAGAAAATCTTCAGAATCAGTACTATACTGAACTTGAAAAACTGTCATCTATAGACCTGGTCTGGTGAGATTCTTAATTAGTATGAAAGTACACAACATTCTTTGACCAGTAGCTTTCAAAGTGGTTTATTTGTTTCTACTATTCCCACAGTAAGCATTACCCAGCAAACTGATACTTAAATGCATATATACGTCTCATAGAACCATACTTAATATGTGCCCTTACTCTGTGCTATATTTTAATATATCCAATCGCATCCCATCCTGTCCCAATCCTATTCCATTCAAAAGAAACACTGGTTGTGACCCAAGGAATCAATTTGAAAAACACTGCCCCAGACTTTAGATTAGTTCTAGGATGTTAGGATCACTAAGATCCCTCCAGCATCCAGATGTCCAGGGTGAGACACACTTCCTCTAGGCCTGAATGCCATCTGCGTCTGCCCCCTGCCTCGCTGTGTGAGCAATAGCAACCTCTGAGACAACCATAGGACTGAAAGCAGAAAATGGGCACAAATGGGCCTCACGCCTGGTTTGGAAGACTGAAATCCCTATCACTGAACAGTGAGAACCTCTTGCATTTAGCAGTGAGGGTCACGGGAAATGGGAATGCAAGGTCAAAGGAAAACATGGAGCTAAATACAGAGAGACATGAGCTGGGGTGGATGAAAAGCAAAAGATTTCATGTTTGGAGATCTTCATACAGTTTCTCTCTTTTAGCTAGAAAAACAAGATAGTCTTTGGATTCATACTTAGCTCCTTCTGTAAATATTTTTTAAAAGAAGCATTAAACTTTTTCTTTGCCATAATGTACTGGTGGTGTACGCTACCTTTTTTTCCAGCCACTTTATCGTCTTCTCCTTGCTGTATTTGTAATACTTCTTTTTGTCTATTTCTGTATTAAAGAGAAAAAAAAACCCAGAAGAGTGGATTAAACAAAAAATAAACTCATCAGGTTATGTCATATACAATATATGTAGATAATAACAACAATAATTTAAAAAGGTTTTGTAACATTTTCTCAAAAAATGTTAATATTCTTTAAAAAGTCAATTTATAAGCCTGAGAGCATATTTGAGAGGTTAAAAAAAATCCCAAAACAGACCTTAGGTGGCCCAGGTTTCAGCCAACCATTAAATGAATGGGAATTTAAGAAAATCATCAAGTTATACTAACAGTTCTCATCCCAAGGAGAAATTTCTTTCTTGTCTTTTTATTATACCTATATGAAATGACAGACATTAACGAAACTTATCATGGGGATCATTTCATAATATATGCAAGTCAAACCATCACGCTGTACATTTTAAACTTACATGGTAATGTGTGTCAACTACTTCTTAATAAAACTGGAAAAAGGGTTACCAGCAAATCTGTAGAAAATCTGGAATTTTTCAAACTCAGCAAATTAACATGCCAAGCGACCTTCATTTGTCAACCTAAGTTTAAGCTTACCTCAGTGCTTTCAGTGAAAGGCTTCTTTTCTAAAATAAAAATGGAAATCCCAAGAAAGAAAACAAAAACTAAAAGGAGATGTGTATGGAGTGTGTTGCAGACATCCGGGAAAAAGCTTTCCATTAACTACTTTAGTAGTGGGATCCCAGTGGGATCAGCGAGAAGGAAGAAAAGATAGGCCCATCTTTGAACACATTACCAGTCTAACAATAGCTCTTTCAAGGGAACTTGGATTTATGATGGACTCGACTTGACTCTTAATGGGGGACAAAAGTTTCTCCTCTTGTAAGTTATACTGCCCCCCAACCCACAAGGAGTGTTAGCTTCTTGGTAACACTTCATTCGGAGTTTGCTTTCTGTGTAGTCAGCAGAGGCAGGGCTTGCACCCCTGGCCCCCTGCCCCATGCAGGAGTCATTCTGGGGACCCCTGGACATCCAAACTTGCCCCATGTGACTTTGCTAGCCACGTAGAAGGACATTTTCTCTTTCCTCCATAATCATTGTGGGAAGTGGAAATGCTTCTTGAGGGATCGTTTTCTGCGGTCTGTTAAATTGCTTGCATTCCATGGAATGCTTTACGTGAGACAGGGGCTGGCCTCAGTGCCTATCCTTTTCCTCCCTGTGGCAGCCTGCGGTTGTCAACATTGTGGGCCTGATGGAGCGCGGGCTGGGGCTTTGCGTCCAC
>NW_027527955.1:9784253-9910754 GCF_008692635.1 Crocuta crocuta
GGCATGTGTCACTGGCAGAATGAAAAGGAGAGACAGCTGCAAATGGCACCGTCAGGAGCTTGAGAATTCCAAGGCATAAGGTCGCCCATGCGGGAGACAGGACCACCATGGCCAACAGTCTCCTGTGGAACCAAGACAGGTGAGGCTGCACTCAGCTCCCCTGGAGACACTGCCCTACCCATGTGCAAAACTAAGGGGAATTCTAAGAGCATACAGCAATCACTTAATAAATGTACACTGCTGCATGGGTTAAAACTTCTGAAGAAGCTCTGCTCATCACCTGAGACAAATCTCCCGAGAAGCTCAGTGTGTAGTGGCTGCTCACTTCTCTCTTGCCTCTACCTCTGAATTTCCTGAAAGAACATTCTACAATCTGCCACAGTTTCCTTCCTCTGTCCCACTCCCTGAGCCCCTTGTAGCCTCTTCCTTAACACACTTGCAGATGCTCTGTCAGAAGAAGCGGAGACCACAGGCTCTGAGTCACACTGGGGGCTCTGACCCCCCCGTGCACTATTATATGACATGATCCACATGATCCACCCAAGGCCAACAGCACAGCACCAGGCATGTAACAAATACTTAATATTACTTTAAAAAATATTAAAAGACAGCTTGTTAATGATAACAGCATCAGAAACAAATACCTAGTTAAGCCGGTGTAAGTTCTTTATATACATTTCTCACGGAATGTTCAGAATGGGTCTCAGGTGAAAACCACTGTTTGTCCCCACCTACCTAGACTGTGTTAGAGTGCAGTTAACTAGACTGTCCAAAGTCACTGAGCTAGTAAGCAGGGGCACCAGATTCCTACTCCAGCTGACTTCAAAGCTGTGAATCTTATTGAGATCAATTAGGTCTTCACCCTTCTTGGTACTTCTGTCCTTGTTCTTTGTGGGAATAACTCCTCCATGATTCTACAAAATCTTTTCCTCTTGGTTCTTCTATGTCTTTGATGACTTTTTCTCGGATTCTTTCCTGGCTCTATTTCTGCCTGCTCCAAGGCCAACTATTCCTCTCTCTGGAGGGGAGTTCATTTTGTTTCAAGAAGACTAAACAAACCCAACCAGGAAGCCCCAAGGCCTGAGCTGAGGCTCTGTGTCTAAAGACAGACTGTTCATCTTCCTCTCAAACCATCCTCCTGGTCAACCAGGCTGGAATCTCAAAGTCATTACTCACACCTGCCTTGCTTTCCACATTCTATCACCGGATTCCAGCATTACCTTGTGTGGTACGAAAAACAAAACAAGACAAAACAAACACTGTGTCAGAAATGAGGAGGCTTAGCTTCTTGTGCTGATCAGTAACTACTTCATTTTTTAAAAAATCACCTTTACTGAAGAATAATGTGCATCACCCATCTTAAGTGTACAATTTGAGGAGTATGGACAAATGTATACATATGGTCATGCAACTGTCACCCCAAAATGTTCTCTTGAGCCCTTCTGTAGTCTATTCTTTCACACCTACGCAGACTTCAGGTAACTGCTGATCTGCTATCATTCTGGATTAGTTTTTGTTTTATTCTAGAACTTCACGGAAATAGAATCATATAGCAAGTACATTTTTGTGACCGCTTCTTTTGCTCAACATAATTTCTGTAAGATTCATGCATTTTTTTGCCGCTAGTAATAGCTCCTTCCTTTATGTTATGGGGTAGTTTCCTGGGTATGGGTATCCTATGTTTTGTTTACGTACTCACCTACCAAAGGGCATTAGATTTTTTCCAGTTTTGGGCTATTTTTAAAAAGTTGCTATGAAAACTAAAAGGCTGCTCTGAATACTCATGCACAAGTCTTTACATGCAGATATGTTTTTGTAAGGCTTGGGTAAAACTCTAGGATTAGAATTACTGAGTCATAAGAAATTGGTAAGTGGTTATACTATTTTATGCTTCCATCAACAAGGTAGATGAGATCCAGTTACTCCCCAACTTATTGTTTTTTTTATTTCACACCACTCTGTTGAATACTTATGATATTTCCTTGTGGTTTTAGTTTACATTTCTTTGGTGACTCATGATATTGAACATCTTTTCATGTGCCTATGGGCTATTTATAAATCTTCTTTTGCTAAGTGTTCAGACTTTTTTGCTGAATTTTTATTGGGCTTTATATGTATATCATCTTATTACTGTGTTAAGAGTATATTACTACATTAAGAGCTTATATATTTGAGATACATATCTTTTATCAGATGTGCCATGTAAATATTTTCTTCCAACTATGACTTTCTTTTCTTTTTTCTTAATGGTATCTTTCAGAAAACAGGAGATATTAATTGTGATGAAATGTAATTTATGGTTACATTTATATATTTTTATGGTTAGTGGGTTTGTGTCCTAAGAAATCCTTGCCTATCCCCAAGATTACAAAAGTTTGCTCTTATGTTTTCTTTTAGAAGTTCAATAATTTTCATTTTTGCATTTAAGTTAGTGATCCATATTGAGTTAATTTTTCTGTATGACTGTGAGGTAGCTTCATTTGGGCTTCTTATATACTTGTCCATATTGTTTATGAATAAAGATGGTTTCACTATTTATTTTCCAATCTGTACACCATTTATCTTTTTCTTGTTTTATTGAAACTGTTAGGACTTCTACTACAATGGTGAATAGAAGTAGTCAAAGTAGACATACTTACCTTGTACCCAATCATAAGGTAAAACTGTGTTTAGTCTTTTACAGTGAAGTATGATATTAGCTTAGGTTTATAATAGATGCCCTTTACCAGACTGGGGAATCTCCCATCTATTCTAATTTGCTGAGAATTTATATTATGACTGATATTGTCAAATAATTTTTCTGTATCTGTTGAGATGGTTGTACAGTTTTTATTTTGTCATGTGTAAATATGGTGAATTATACGGATTGATTTTCTAATGTTCAACTAACTTTGCATTCCTGAGATAAAACCCACTTGATTATCATGTTATCCTTTTTATATATTTGATTTATTAATATTTCAATAAGAATTATTCAGCCTATGATCATAAAGGATATTGGCCTGATTAAAAAAAATAATTTGACTTTGGTATTGGGGTAATTCTGGCTTCATAAAATTAGTTTGGAAATACTCCTTCCTCATCAAATTTCTGAAAGCGTTTGATTAAGTGTCATTAGTATGGCAGAATTCACCAGTGAAGCTAGTTGGGCCTGGAGGAATTTTTCTAGGAAGATTTTAATCATAAATTTGTTTCTATTTAACATTCCCTGGACAAGATGATCACTAAAAAACATCCAATTCAACTATCCCAGAATGCTATAAAAGGATCAAGTGCTAAAATACTGCTTAATTTTAAAATTTTGATAAGGGAGTTCAAAATATTCATGAAGGCTCACAATTATAAATTACCCACAATTATGAAAAATGCCATAACATGTTTTTGTGTCTTAAATTTAATATTTGCAAAGTTGGTGAGTTAGATAATATGTGTACATGCTGGAAAGGTTTCTCTCCCTAATGTGTCTGGTGCCTATAAAACTGGTCTCAAACATCTGGAAAGATTGGGTTTACAAAATAAAGATGGAATAAAAGCGAGTCCACAATGAAATAACATGTTCAGCAAATGGGTAATCGGTTCACAATCTTGAATTTCCCTGTTGTATTGTTGAACAAACTGCCTAGAGCACATTCTCACATCTACTTTCTCAATGTTTTCCATAATGGAGAAACTCATATGGTCTCTTTTTTTTTTTTTTCCCTGCCTCCTGGGGATAGAAACTTGGCAACTGCACTTGGGGTATTTTAATCAGGTAAGTTTTCCTGGCTCTTCCTGTTAATCATATTGGACAGCCCAGTGCAGCTCTGGCTTGCAGTGTGAAACAGTGCTACACTCAAGATGAAGTTCATAAGCCTTTATTAGGCCTTTCCCCTGTCATCTCTCCACTGAATGTGAGCTTCTTTGGCAAGAAATATACTGGGCCCCAGAGCTAGCAAACAGAGACTCGTTATTTCCTTCACTAATAAAGCAGGCAGTGCTAACTAAGGTCACCACCGTCATCATTTGAGATGCAAACATCCATGGCTGGGTTTACTCGGTAGGGATTACAGAGACAGGCTAGTAGGGGACGGGTCTCATAAACCTAGCAGGCTTAACCAGGTCTTTAATGCCACAGACTTTTGAGACAGCATATGGAATCTAATATCAAAACAGCTGGCTGGGGAATGTGAGTGTTTCAGGTTTTGCTCTGTCTGCACAGTGCCTGTGGAAAGAATGGACATTAAAGACAATCAGCTCTTTTCTTTATCTCTGCTCCTTCTCATGGATATCACCTGACCACTCCCTAGCAGTCCTCTTTGTTTCTTATTTTGAAAATCCTAGCAGGAAAATACAGAACAGAACCAAACACTAACTTATAAATGGACAGTAAGACAAACTCAAATAAGCAGCCAGTACCCAAAGCAATCACTAAAAAACAGGAGAATGGTGCCTGAGAACAGAAAGCTCATCGCTAGGATGAGAAACACCGTTTGCTTAAGTTATCGAGGTTCTCTGTCTTCTTTCCTGTCTCTTTCTTTTTGCTTCACAACAGGAAACTTTTAAGATGGGATATATAGGATTTTTTGGTAATAAGTTTCTATTTTTATAGGAGACACCATCTAACAATTCTAGTTCTGTGTTCTGGAAGTGTTTTACAGTTGCAAGAAGAAAAGGAAACAGTTGCTGTCAGACACAGGTTCAAATCTTGATTCTATCACTTCAGCTTCTGTGACTCTAGCCCAGTAACTTCGCCTCTTTGAATCTCTGTCTTCTCATTTGTAAACAAGCAGGTTGTGATAATAATGAAAGAGAATTACTGTAAGGATACAATAACATATGTAAAGCAATAGGCACAGAGATGATACATAATAATTTCTCATTATAGGGTAGATATTTTTATTATTATCTGATTATCCTCATTCTACTTAAACCACTTGAATATAATTTAGCAATGGACCTTCAAACACATGTGTATGGGTGTATACGGTACTTAAACATCAGCAAAGAATTAAAAATGTCTAATTCAGAAGCCTTGATAGTATTAACACTTATTGAGCGCTTACTACATATCTCTCTGGGCACTCAATGACTTGTAGGACATGCCTTAATTTCAGAAGGTATATACCAGACACTATTAACATGCAATAAGTCATGTTCACATTCTGGTCATTCCTGGTCATTCAGTAATCTCAATGCTACAAAGCTAAAAGAAAAAAGCTTTATTTTGTGACTTAGAACAACTTTACAAAGGAGTAAATATAATGTATGAGGCGTACTCTCAACCCTTCAAACTCTTCATCTTATAGACCAAAAGGATGAAAAGTTTGAATGATTTCTTCAAAACTATATAGTAAATACACTTTTAAGTTTCCTTACAAGCCATCAGATACTTAGATCAGATTACCAGACTGTTCTTAAAAAAATTCTTTCCTCAAAAAGATCTGAAGCAAATATAACAAAATATTAACATTTGTTGATTATTGGAGTTGGGTAAAAATAATATTTGCAGTTTTGTTCTCGAGTTTTTCCTGTATCTTTTTTAATTAAAATAATTGTTTTACCTGCCCATGTACTTTCATTTTCAAAGCAGATATATTATCAGCCTTTACATAGACGAAGTTTCTAAACGTTCTAGACCTTAAATTTTTCTTTCTTTTTTAGTGATACTAAGGCAAAACATAAAGTAATTCAAATTAAATTTCATATAGTAAAAGATGTATGAAATTCTCTAAAAGTCTTGACAGTTTCTTGATAATCAAATTCTTCCCCTAATGAACTGCATTCTGTAAATCTTAAAATAATGGAAGGCTTAAAAGCAATATCCAAATTTTAAAAAATACAAAAAAAGGAAATAGTAGGATCTCTTATTTTTCACCCTCAAAAAGACCTCTTCATCAAAGTACACATAAGCAATCTCACATTACTTGCTTCACCCCTTAATCCAGAGCACAAATATATGAAATATTTTCTGTATGTCAATTTGTATACAAGGACAGCATACTGAGTCAGACATCTTTTTCCAGGAAGATCCAAAGGGAAAGGCATAGTATTTTGAAGTTTATTTTGAGCTGGTCAAATAAGAAAGTGTAGGGTACGCACTTTTCTACTGGAGCAGAACTTATAATGACCAGGCGATGTTGAGGAGAGAAAGAGATTAGGAGAGGAGTTCAGATAATGACTCCTCAGGAGTAAATGGTCAGGAGTTCAGCATGCAAGAAGGAAGGAATGAGAGAGAGGGAAGATCTTGCTTTGAAATGCAGGCTGTATGCTAACAAATGCCAGTGTGGTAATGTTGTTTCTGAATTTGGGTTTAAGATAATTGTTCTTTATTCAACTAATGTAAGAATTTGGGATAATGAATTAATTGCATTTTCAATTTCTGTTACTTGGCAAAATTAAAATGGCTTGTAATTATTCCTCACTACTTAAGCTTTCAGAAATGGCTGTCATCCACAAAAAGATGGACATCTCCAAGCTCGGCATCAGGAATTGTCTTTAATGGGAGTGTTTTAATAAATAAAAGCTTGGTGCCACACACCGTATCCAAAGTGGAGCTCTGAGCCTGGCCAAATGTGAAGTCAGTAGAACCTAAAATGTGAAATTCACTCAATAAGATNGAACTGTTATAGTTGCCAAACCGACCATGACCCTGAACAACCACAGCTCATCAGCCTGCTTTTTTGGCTCCCACGCTATATTTCCATGTTAACCCTGAAACTACCTGGTTGACTTTTTTGAGACACTGATGCTAAGTTTGTAGTGTTTCTAACTTAACAACTTACTAACTCACTCCCCCGCCTCAGAATTGAAATGAATAGTATCTGCAACTCATCTCTTCATTACCCCCAGCCTGCTCCTCCCACCTGTGTCTCCGAGGACACCAACCTCACGGCNTTGACTACCGCCCAATACCACCCGAGGCTGGTTCTACCTTTCGGTAGGTGCTAAGCTCAGGCCATGACCATTCCTCCTGAGACTGTTATGGTCTCCATGGACCTGGACTTGGATTCTCCAATATATTTTCCATGTTATAGCCCTGCCCTGCTCAAACCCTGCTGACGCTCCACTACCATGAGGTAAAGTCAGACACAGAGAAGGCCCTTCACCATGTGAACCCTTGCCCTACATCCTACCGCCCATTCCTTCCTTACCACCCTAAATGCATCCCGGGCATCCTATATTCAGGCTACCCTGAACTCCTTGGAGCTTCCTAAACACAACACTTTCCCATATACCGATGCCCTTGTTATGCTGCTACTCTGACTTGTCCTTCAGGGCCCCACTTAGAGGTCATTTCCCCCAGGAGAGCAACACAAGACCCAACTTCCTGCACTCCCTACCTGCCAGGGTATGAACCTGTCCTGTGCATCCCTAGAAAACCAAGAGTTTACTTCTGTGACTCTCTGCTGTCATTGCCCTGCTTGCATTTGTCCCCAACAGACTCAAAACTTAGTGAGGGAAAGGACGATGTCTTATTCATAAGTACCCTAGAATTTAACCCTAGGGTTCATCATATGCTTCCTAGTAAGCCCTCAATGAACACTTCTTGATTCAATGAAGGAATAGATTTGATGTAATTTTACAAGTGAGAAATCTAAGGCAGGAAGCAGGTAAGGAACTTAACTAAAGTCACAGACTAGTTCAAAGAAGAACTAAGACCAAACCCCAAGCTTCATGATTCCTGGCCCTGTAGGAGACAGGCCACTGTATTCCACCGGTTGGAATTCCACAGACTGAATAATCCAGTGCAATAGAGAAGTAGTATTGACAAGGGGAAGCAAGACTGAATGAGAGCCTCCCCTGTGACCAAACTAGAACAAGCGTTACATTCAGTGGGACGGACTCCCAGCCTTTCCAGCAGCCAAAGCCTCATTTCAAAGGCCACATACTATACCTTTCTCCTCTGTCACATGTTGAAGTAACTTATCAAGTTCAGGAAGTTTCAGCAACAAGATGCAATTTGGGAACATGTCATCCACCACGACTTGGTCTAGGGGCTGGAACTTTCCCTGAAAAAAGACTTTATTCAGTAAGAACATAAGCACCTCAGTCAGCAAACTCACACATTTAAAAGAGGAAAAGATATATCATCTCACAACTGAACCTTTAAACTAAGTTCAAAGCCACTTGTTCCACCTAAGGAATCCCTAAACTGGGACTCACTCCAGAACTGACTCTTGGCTTCCTTTAGGGAGCTCTTGAAAGCACTGGGGTTCCACGCAGCATACCACCCACATCAGAGGTACAGCCACTGGATAAAACAGGGGAACAAAATTCTGAGAAGGCACGAGAAGCCATGGAAGCTCGCAAAGATGGTAGAATTGCCTGGGGCCGTTGTGACCCGTTCAACATGGAGTAGAACCAGCTGAGTGAACAGAGCAGGCATCCTGACCATCATTCAGGAAAAAGCCCAGATCATGCCCAGAGCAAACAGCTCGGCTCTCTATCCTTACTCCAGGTCAAAGAAAGAAATACCACAGCAGGAAGAAAATTACCAAAATGAATCTACTCCTGCCAGAGCTGTCTGAAGTACTTCCAAATGTAGACCATAAAAAAGGAAAGGATAGCCACCTGGATGAGCACAGTGAAGATGCACACACATTAAGTCAGGCTCATCCACATACGTGTGAAAGGCCTGGTAGCCAATGGGCCAGAATGTAGAACACAGGAATTCAGAGCATTCTTCTTCTCATTGAGGTTGATTTTTACTTAACTGTACAAGAGCACCGAGGGGCAAAGTCTATCTAAATGATTAGTCCCTGACTTGGGGACACCAGACTTTATAGAAAATGTAAGCTTTTGCCTAGGTCCCACTTCTAGCTCACTATGCTTTTCTGTTTTAGTGATGACTCCATTTGAAGACAGAAAAACTGATCATTTTTCTTTCTGCAAATGCAGCTTACTTTGGTTTTGAGGTGAAGTCTCATTAATTCAGTAGCATGTGTGAAAGCTTGTCATACTTTCTGTTAGGTCAACAAGTGGCAAGAAGTGCCTCAATTTAAATGCTGTCTTTTTCCTTCGGGTAGTAAGAACAGTCCAGGGATTTTCCAAGTCTTACTTTTACTTACTTACTTAATTTTACTTTCATTCTGTGCCATTCTGAACCAGCCAGAGCACACACCACACTCCCACATGGCCAGGGTAAGGGTTAATTCACCCCAGTCATGGTCTTAGGGGACACAGAGAAACATCCCTACAACACGGTGGGAGGCGCTTCAAATGTGCATCATTTAGGTACTAAGACTGGTTTGAGGCTTTCTCTTAGATTTCTATCTTAATCTATATTGCTCCCCTGGTCAACCAATATTTTAAATATTTAGCAATTTAAAACAATATTCAAATTATATATAGTGGACTGCCACACAGTTTGATATAATAATGTCATAATTAACTAAAGTTTCATTATTATTGTCTTTACCACACATGCCCCAAAAGGAAATGCTTAATAAGCAACTTGCTTTGAATATAAAGTTAACAACAGTTGGGACAGCTATTCTAGAAGAATTTCCTGATGTTAATCTTATGATTAAAAAAGACTAGGTCTGGGGTGTCTGGGTGGCTCAGTTGGACGCTTGATTTTGGCTCAAGTCTTGATCTCACAGTCCATGTGCTGACAGCACAGAGCCTGTTTGAAATTCTCTTTCTGCCTCCTTTTCCCCAAAATACATAAATAAACTTAAAAAACAAAAAAGACTAGGTCAACATTTTGTTTTATTACTTTTAAGTTTATTTAATTTTGAAAGACAGAGAGCGTGTGCAAGCAGGGAAGGGGCAGAGAGAGGGAGACAGAGAATGCCAAACAGGATCTGTACTGTCATCTGGGAGCCCCACACAGGGCTTGAAATCATGAACTGCAATGCTATGACCTGAGCTGAAATCAAGAGTTGGATTCTTAACCAACTGAGCCATCCAGGCACTCCAGTCAACATTTTAAAAGTGTACACCAATATTTTTTAACTAAATAGGAAAAGATCATGTCTAAAATGCAGGGAAGGAAATATCTGAATGTCTCATGAGTTATTTTATAGGGCATTTCAAGGATTTGAGAAGAGAAAGTAAAATGGTTTACAATGAAAGACAACCACCACTTTGAGCAGGATTTCTGCTTCATTCTGTGCCATTCTGAACCAGCCACAACACACTCAGGACTCCCAGATGGCCAGGGTGAGGGTAGATTCACCTCAGTCATGGTCTTAGGGGACACAGGGAAACATCACTACAACATGGTGGGGAGGTGCTTTAAATGTGCATCATTACAGGTGCTGGCTAGTGGCTTTCTCTCTGTTAATGTCTCCTAGAAAGCAAATGGGAGCCAATTGAAGTTTTCAGCTGCCTCCCAAATACTAGGGCCTCCGTGGTGGTGACCAGAACCATTTCTGTTTGTTAAAGATGCAAGACCTACTTGCCTCACTATCCATATGCCTTAACTATACTGGCTCCATGGTAGGTTCCAGATAAGAGCACCATCAATAAAGTAAGGAATAAAACTTCTCTGAAGGACAGAGGATGTAGGAAAGAAGGAGAATAAAAGAAGTTAAGCTGCATCAGGAGAAAGCAGGGCTTATAGTTGAAAGTCAGTTTTATTACTTTCAGTTTTTAAGGCAAATTAAATTGATACACCTACACTACAGACATTTTGGAAATTTGATCTAGGACTAAATAAGATGAGCCCATAAATATCTAAACTATATATAAACAAACATCAGGGTATGAAAATCCAGATTCTTCTAAGCAGGTTAAATAACAGTTATTCTTTAAAATTGTTAACTCACAGATTTTCAAACTATGGTTGATAGATCCCCGGGAGTCTCCAACATCTTTTCAGGGGGTCCACAAACTCAACACAATTTCCACAATAATGCTAAGAGGCTATCTGCATTTTCACTGTATTGACACTTGCACTGAAGATGGGAAGGTGGGTAAAACTGCAGGCTCCTTAGCACCAGTCATGGCTATGGCAACCAACTGTCCCCAGAGCCACTGTACTCCTCATGGCCATGCAGGGCGGAAGGAAGGAAGGAAGGAAGGAAGGAAGGAAGGAAGGAAGGAAGGAAGGAAGGAAGGAAGGAAGAAGGAAAGAAAAAGAGCCAGTTTCACTTTAAGGATATCCTTGATCAAGGAGTAAAAGCAACTACTTTTAGTTAAACCTTGATCCTGAGTACAAATCTTTTATTTTTTAGGGTTTTTTTTGACGTTTATTTATTTTTGAGAGACAGATAGAGACAGAGCGTGAGCAGGGGAAGGGCAAAGATAGAGGGAGACACAGAATCCGAAGCAGGCTCCAGGCTCCGACCTGTCAGCACAGAGCCCGATGCGGGGCTCAAACTCACGAACTGTGAGATCATGACCTAAGCTGAAGTCGGATGTTTAATTGACTAAGCCATGCAGGCACCCCCTGAGTGCAAATCTTTTAAATACTCTGTGTATAAGGGGCACCTGGGTGGCTCAGTCGGTTGAGTGTCTGACTCTTGATTTGGGCTCAGGTCATGATCTCACAATTTGTGAGTTCAAGTCCCATGGAGCACTTTGCACTGACAGTGCAGAGTCTGTTGGGGAATCTCTCTCAATCTCTCTCAATCTCTCTCTCTCTCTCTCTCTCTCTCTCTCTCTCTCCCCCCCCCACCCCCACCTCAAAATAAACAAATGAACTTAAATACTCTGTGGGTTAAGAGAGATGCTAAAGTTCTTCTGCCGCTACCCAGGCACAGTGATCACCTCAAGGAAAAATGCTTGTGTCACTGAGTCACGAGCAAGTAACCACTTTTTTGTACAAAACAATTTTTAACTGGGAAAAACAAATCATTACAGACAATGGCTATTTAGACTTGGGTATTTGGCAGAACCTAAAAGAAGTGAACCTGTCATTTCAAGGAAAAGACTGACAGTGCTTATAATCAATGATACACCTTTAACTTCCAAGCAAAAATCAGAATTATAGAAAAGTCATATCTTTTCTATTTATTGGGAAGCCACTATGACAGCTTCCCAATAAATAGTAATAATACTTTTCTGATGAGATCCGTGGTGATCATAACAAAGGTGAGTGAGAGAGACAGGATGTACGCGTGTGTAATGAGAAGAGCCAACATTTGTAAGATTTGCATAATTCAGTGAAACAGTTATTTTCTAAATGACCAATGCATGACATTACAAAGTCACACATGGTAAAAAAATAAAAATAAAAATCCTTTCTCAGTGCAAGACAGACCAATAGATTTTCATGTGAACAGAACACAGGAAGTTCATTGACAGGGTTTCAGATTCCACATTGCAACTAACTTTTAAGAAACTGTCACCCTTAGTGATTTTTGGAGTAGTATCAAAGGATATTTAACGATAAAATTTTCATTGTTAGGCTTATTCAAACAAGTAAGGCGCGTAGCACGGAGGGCTAGGCAATTCTCAGAAGTCACAGGTAAACTAGTCTGAGATTAGTGCTGGTTCTCAGATCTGAGTCAGTGATCGAATCCATACCAGCACACGTGATACAGGTGTTCTATACCAACCTGAATCAAATCAAATCTGAATTGATTTGAATCAATCTACCTTTGAAAGGAATCTACCTTTGAATCATTAAAAGGAGAGAGAGAGAAAGAGAGAGAGAGAGAGAGATGATCAAGCAAAAACAAAACAAAACAAAACTAAACTAACAAAACAAAACACCCAATATATTCTGTTCCCTTACTGTTAATATCCCAAACTGGGAAACTCACCTCTTTATCAGCCTTTCTGAGGTAGTAGAGAAGCAGAAATAGAGGATCTATGGGTGTGGCGAAGTGGAGAAGACCTCCTATAGATTAAAAAGAGAACAAAGGGAACTAAATGTTTTGGAGATGTGACTTAGTTATTTCATATTAATCCCAGTGTGGAAACCATTTACTGAAAAATATATGTGGGGTGCCTGGGTGGCTCAGGTGATTAAGCTACCAACTTTGGCTTAGGTCACGATCTCGTGGTTCATGAGTTCGAGCCCCACATTGGGCTCTCTGATGTCAGCGCAGAGCCTGCTTTGAATTCTCTGTCCCCGTCTCTCTCTGCCCCTCCCCTACTCACGCTCTGTCTCTCAAAGCTACATAAACATTAAAAAAAAAAAGAAGAAGAAAAATATATGTGAAACTCCAAATTCAGAAGCTTTTCCTACACAGGCCCAAGATTCTACATGACTCTTTCAAAAGGCAGAATGTGGTCCATGAGATTCTACTCCAGAAAGCTTCAAAAACCCTGTGTGGAGAGGAGAGCCAAAACAATGAAACTGATCTGAATATTACATTCCTTTTCTCTTTAGAAATCTTTTTGTTGTTGTTGCTTTTTGAAGTATAATTCACATACAGTGTTATCAGTTTCAGGCAAACAACATAATTCAACAATTCTATACATTACTCAGTGCTCACCATCTGTCACCAAACGTTATTACAATCTTATTGATTGTATTTCCTATGCTGTACTTTTCATCTCTGTGGTTTCTTCATTTTACAACTGTACCTCTTAGTTCCTTTATCTATTTCACCCATCTCCCCAGCCCATCTGCCCTCTGGCAACGACCGGATTTTGTTCTGTATTTAGAGTCTGTTTTTTTGTCTCTTTTATTTGTCAGTTGGCTCTGTTTCTTAAATTCCATTTGTGAGTGAAATCATATGATATTTGTGTTTCTCTGACTTATTTCATTTAACATTATACTCTCTAGATCCATCCATGTTGTTGCAAATGGCCAGATCCCACTCTTGTTTATGGCTGATTAATATTGCATTGTATATAGGGGCATCTGGGTGGCTCAGCTGGTTGAGCGTCTGACTCTTGATTTTGGCTCAGGTCATGATCTCATGGCTCGTGAGCTCAAGCCCCACATCGGACTCTGCACTTGCACTGACAGCATGGAGCCTGGTTGGGATTCTCTCTCTCTTTCTCTCTCTCTCTCTCTGTCCCTCCCTTGCTTGCACTCTCTCTCCCAAAATAAAGTTAGAAAAATATTCCATTGTATATAAATATGTCTCCTCAGGCAAGGGGAACAGAAGGAAAAATAAACTATTGGGACTACACCAAAATAAAAGGATTTACACAGTGAAGGAAACCCTCAACCAAACAAAAAGGAAACTTCTGAATGGAAAAAGATATTTGCAGATGATCTATCCAATTAAGGGTTAATATCCAAAATACATAAAGAACTTAAACAACTCAACACCAGAAAAACAAACCATTTGATTTAAAAATGGGCAAAGACCTGAACAGACATTTTTCCAGAGAAGACATCCAGATGGCCAACAGACACATGAAAAGATGCTCACCATCACTCACCATCAGGGAAATGCAAATCAAAACCACAATGAGATATCGCCTTACACCTGTCAGAACGGCTAGAATAAAAAAATACAAGAACTAACAAGTGTTGACAAGGATGTAGAGAAAAAGGAGCCATTGTGCACTACTGGCAGGAATGCAGATTGGTGCAGCCACTGTGGAAAACAGTATGGAGATTCCTCGAAAAAGTAAAAATAGAAGTGCCATATAATACAGGAATTCCACGGCTGGGTATTTACCCGAAGAAAATGGAAACACTAATTCGAAAAGATACGTGCACTCTGTTGTTTACTGCAGCATTATTTACAACAGCCAAGGTATGGAAACAAACTAACTGTCCACTGAAGGATGAATGAACAAAGAAGATGGTGTGTATATATATAAATACACAATGGAAGATTCAGAAATCATTTTTAGCAGAGGTCCTCCCACCCACCCCAAAGAAGGCAAGAATTGGGGGAAATATGGACAGAACGTGAACCAGAAAAACATTACAAAACCTGTAGAAATCTATCTATAAAGCTGCAGTAAAATGTAATTTCCTATGCTTTTGAGGACGAAGTCATGGGCAAGTGATAGTGTTCTCTACATACATGGCTCCTTCTATGGTTTGTGTGTTCACAGCTTGGAAGTGCCAGTGATTCACAGCTCAGAAGGTTGTTTTCCACCCCAAACCCTATGCTCCCCACGTCCTGCCCTATCCCCCTACTCCCGAAGAAAAGGCAAGAAGAAAGAAATCTAACAAGACTGAGCATAAGAAACCCGAAACTCTGCAGTCAGATGAATGGTACTATCCAGGCTAAAAGGAAAAAAGGCGAATCAAACAAACTAGCCTACCTATTCCCCACTTTTCTTTCGTCTATCACACCCCCCTCCAAGCATCCCAGACTTCTTCTCCCATGGCAGTAAGCCAGAAGGGGTATTTCATCAAATGGAACAACAATTCTTTTATCTCCATCCTTATTTTGGTTTCAGAAACACATGTACTTACGTTTATTCCCTAGCAGAGCAACCTATCTATATAGCCAAGAAATCCTAACCCTAAATTATATATATGAATCCATTTCATAGCAAGTAAAAGAAAAATTAAGAAGGTAATTTCGTATTATATTAGTTGATTATTTTGTTACAAGTAGAAGAGAAGCTTAGCAATCAAAAAGAATGAAATCCTGCCATTTGCAGCTACGTGGATGGAACTAGACGGTATTATGCTAAGTGAAATGAGTCAGTCAGAGAAACAAATATCATATGACTTCTCTCATACGAGTACTCTAAGATACAAAACAGATGAACCTTAGGGAAGGGAAGCAAAAATAATATAAAACCAGGGAGAGGGACAAAACATAAGAGACTCTTAAATATGGAGAACAAACAGAGGGTTGCTGGAGGGGGTGTGGGAGGGGGGATGGACTACATGGGTCAGAGGCGTTAAGGAATCTACTCCTGAAAGCACTGTTGCACTACATGCTAACTAACTTGGATGTAAATTAAAAAAAAAAAAGTAGAAGAGAAACTTATGATAACAATTTCTAAGCTCATTTTATAGGAGGCATCCATGATAGTCAGAAATTAGGAATAGGTTTCTAATATCCTGATGCTTAGTCTTTCTTCAAGACTAAGTTTAAAAAGAAAACAATGATGAAAAAAGCAGGCATCTTTGCTGTGAACCTAAACAACTCAAATAAATAAGGTCTATTAAAAAAAAAAAAGCAGGTGCCAGCTCGGAGGGAGAGATGATCAATCACTGCTTCCCAATATTTCCCAATTTCACCTGGTTATTACTGTGTCTATCAAGCTAAACCCAACTCCAAGTGTGTTAACGCTGGAAGGTAGAACTCTTATATATTGCCAAATGAATAAGCAGAGCAGTGACAATAAAAGGGAATATATACTTTCCACCTGCCAGACTATACACAGACTGCCATTGCATTTTGGTAACTGAAAGCCATTTCAAATATTCTTGTGCACATAAGTAAGTGAAATTTATCACCGGCAATAAACCCTTGTTCTGGAATGTCTGAGAAGAAGAAAGATAAAGTGGCTTTTCTGCCTTGGCACTGAGTGGAGACATACACAGTCAACAGAAAGCTGAGGGCTTAAGAAAAAAATAGAAAGCACTCTCTAGAAACAATGAGCACATAGGCAGAGGGAATATAAGAATGCCTCAACTATCCCTGACTCCCCCCAACTTCCAGAACCATCAGAAAAACATGTGGTTTCCTTTTTCCTTCTGAGACAATACTACCCCCAAATCAGAAGAGTAAAAGAGACAGAACGTTCTCTGGTGTTGGATATATGTGTGTATTAGGGGTGTGTTGGGATGGGAGCAGTAGTAATTTACATGACAAAGCATTAAAAAATCTGTTACACTGTATCTTATTTTAGAAGCAATATCAGTATCCATTTGCAAAGAAGTAAGATGTTAAAATTCAAAAATCCTCAAAAGTGTCTAACAGAAGAGCAAAGAGTTCCCAGTCCACACAATGTGTACTCAGTGGTAGGAAGATCATCTAATTTCTGACTAAGGGCATGTCAATGTTTTAGGAGACAAAGCAGAGGTATTAGTTTAATTTCTCTACTATGTAAGATACGTAGGTATTGGTTTAAATTTGCTCAAATTATCTTTCCTTTCCCCATGATTAAACCCTGCTCTGATGCCAAATAAGGCTGAGGACCAGACTGCAAACTGGGCAGACAGGCCTGTACCCCCCGCCCAACCCATGTAGAGGGTTGGAAAAGTTACAGTATGTGTTTAGTTAATGGAAATGTATATACTAGTCACTTACCTGATTGAACTGACTGATTTATAAACCAAGAATGGTGTTTTTCCTTGAAAACTTTTATTTCAAACAGCTGCCGTAGACACATATTGAACAAGTAAATGGTTCCTTCCCCTGTTAAGACAAATCTGTTTTTTATTTGTAAGTTTTCACACACACACACACACACACACACACACACACACACTCACTCAAAAGGCTGTCTAAGAGTTCTGAGGAATGTTCCTAATATGAACATAAACATACATAGATATATTCTATACAAACTGACTCCAAGGAAAGCTTACAGCTATTATACACAGATGCTTGTTTTCCAGCTCTATAATCCTCACTGAACTTATAACCAATAAATAAAAAAGTACAAATCATTCATCTTAACTGCTACAAAGCCTCTCACTGAAGCCTCCATTAGACCACGAGGGGAAGCCCATGATTAAACTACCCAAACCTAACGGTTCAACCAGATGAACTGAGATGACACGTGGGTCCTTGTCACCAGTGCTGTGTGTGGCTCCGCACAGAGGACCCAAGAAAGGGACGGATCCTACACATAGCCCCAGGGCCAGCTCTAAGTGAGAAAGGCAGGGGCCTTTGATTCCTGAAACCTTTTTCTAATCACAGCACTGTCAAGGACCCTGAGTTTGAATCCAAGGGTACCACATGCTAGATGTGTGCCCTTGGGGAAGTTATGTAAACCTTTCTGTGCCTCTGTTTCCCTTTCTGTAAAACAGAAGCAGCACTGAACCTACCTCATGGGTTTTTGTAAGGATTAGAAAGACAGAATACATGTGAAGTTCCTAAAACAGTACTCAGTACAGAGTAAAGGCTCAGCAAATGTTAGCCTTTATTTTTTCCACAGCCAGTGTAGAAAATGAAAACATTTGTTCTTCTGTTGTTTACAGACAATTTAGACAAAATGGAAATTTTATAAGAAGCTTGGCTTTTCTTTTTTTTTGTACCTTTATTTTCGTTAGATTCTTTATAACCTTTACCGCTACCTAAGACTTCTCTTGAAAAAAACTGCCCACCTCAACTTCGTCTTACATACAGTAAGGAGTGTCAGATAACATAGCTGACTGATTCCATTTTCAATTCAAATTCAATTTCATCTTGAAGAAAGAAAACTGGAGGAAGCCAGGAATTTTTGCCTCACTTGTGGCTTCTATTTATATATCTTTCCATCAACAATAATATCTAGGCACTACCCATGGCTTTCCCTTGCTTTCACTATTCAATATTGTACCCACCATGACAATGCTCTAATTTGCGAAGTATTAGGTGTCTACGCAAAACCTTACAAAATTAATAACAACTTTATAACATAAACCTTGTAAAGTAAATTAGTGAAAAAGCAATCCCACATAAAGACAAATATCAATATTACAATGTACTTATGGTATACTTTAATATTTTTGCCTAAAAATTAGAAAACAAAATGCACAGAATATAAAGTTAAAATAAAATTGGCTGCAATAAAATATGTATCTCCATATACAATGCTTTTAATGTAAAAAAATTCACCCCTTGACTGGGAATGAATATACTGCCTTTTGGTCAGAACAAAATAAGGAAAGTACCATTAAAAATAAAACCACTCAAAATCTTGGCATGTCAAGTAAAAACTTTTTTTTCACTGATTGTTTATTTTACTTTACAACATAAAATGAATATAAGTGGAGGCTAATGCCGGATAACTACTCTAAGAAGAGTTGGCTTCAGAAAGGTAAAGAAAATTAGTCTGTTTTCAGAGAGAAACCGAACACGCCACTTTTTTATCCTGTGTGCATTTCTAATGGGTGAATGGTTTACAGATTTAAGTTACAACAAGAAAAAAATGTTTAGGTCAAGCTTGTTTTGATCACCCAGTAAATGCCATCTTACCTTTCAAAGCTATTAAAGAAGAACAAACGTACAAGGTGATAAGTATATACACTTTGGGGCAGCTATGTTTAAGAAACGTTAAAGTTACAGTTCTTGGAAGCTGTTGGGGGAGAGAGGAGGAAGGCTTACCTGAACACGGGTTTATCAGTTTGACAAACATAAGCCCACTTTTCATCTTCTTTGAAGCATCTTTTAAATGTTCTGGAAAAAAAAAAAGATGAGTTTGTAAAATTAAAAGACATTTGCTTTGTTGCTCACCTTATTTACTTGGTTTTCCTTCCTTCTGTTTATATGATTTTTCTTTGTAAAATCTTTAACTTCATGATGGTTGGACCTTCTGTGTCATAGAAAGACCTCCTTTTCTTCAACCCTATGTGAATCAGCTATATTTTCTCCTAATACCTTAACACTGTATCTTTAATCTATCTGAAATATATCTGGGTGTATGATACGGAGAGGAGATACAACTTTTTTTCAATAAACTGTCCAGTTGTACCAACACTATCTTCTGAATAACTCATTACTGAAGCAATTCCTTTATGCTAAATGTTTAAAATACATTTTTAAGTCTGTCTATGGAAATTCTATTTTGGTCTACTAATCTGTGTCTATATTAGCATTACTACTTCAATATATCAATTATTGTAGCTTTAAGATGCATTTTACTAGCTATTAAAGTAAGTTCTCTCATTATATTTCCTCCACAATGTCTAACTGTCTAAGTTTTAATTGTTGACCGAAACACAAAGAGCATGACAATTTATAACATTTTTCCAGATGTTTTAAATGCATGTTCATAGAACTCATTTAGAGAATCTCTCCCCAAAAGGAACAAAGAGGCTCTACTCTTTTCTGTTCTACTCTTTCTGTTCTACTCTTTTCTGTTGTCCTGTTCACAGGGCAACAACCTACCAAGGAGCAAGTTGGAGAGCTTTGGGGCAAGGACTGGCATCAGTGTGTTTTTATTTTCTGTGGCCCACACTCCCTTCACCCCTTTTCGGATCTTCATAAACTTAAATACAGCAAGCGTGATTAGAAATCAGCTTACTCATCAATGGTTAAAATACTACTTTCTTCTTAAGATAATAGTAACATTAAATACATAAAGAAAAAACCTCCTAATTTTGAGATTTCCACTTGCAACTAAATGGAGTAACAGGAACCTAATTTATCCTCCCACCTGAAACAACCAAAACAATAACAATAGCAACAATGACAACGACAAAATATATGAAACAATTGCTGTCAAGACATTGGGCCCTGAACCATGGAGGACAGCGATCCCGGAGACACGGGAGACAACTGAGCTACGCCCCATGAATGCCCCAGCTTACTGCCTTGGGAGAGTTTCCGGGTCCACAGCGCAGAATGGAAGGCCCCTGGTGAAGCCTGGAAGACTCCCTTAATTGAAGACGTGGCGCCGAGAGTTCTAGAGACAACATGGCTACAGATCACAGGGCAGCATATGGGAAAGGAGAGTGCTACAAAGAAAGAAAACCCCAAAGATGTGCAAAGGTACTGCTTGAGTATTCAAGGGAGTACTGGTCAGTGCATGCATATGCATACGGCTAGGA
Source organism: Crocuta crocuta (assembly GCF_008692635.1). Lineage (NCBI taxonomy): Eukaryota > Metazoa > Chordata > Mammalia > Carnivora > Hyaenidae > Crocuta > Crocuta crocuta. The sequence goes on from NW_027527955.1 coordinate 9,804,763, forward strand.
GAGGAGCCAATCCCATGGATTAGAGGGAATAGTACCTCACACTCACTCAGGGCTCTGAATTCCAGACAGCCTGGAAAACTTCACAATTCAGAGTACTCAAAAGGGTCTTGCCTCCACAGCGGGGAACAAATAGCCCTCGACTAAATACTGCTGTGGTCCCAGCAAACTAATTTTAAAAGCAAGACCTAAAAGGATCAAACTGTTTCTAAGTACCTCCACTGTGCTCCAGAATGAAGTTCAAGATTATTTATAGGAATACAAAAATATTCATCAACCAAAAAGGTGAAATTCACAATGGCTGGCATCTAATCAAATATTACTAGGCATTCAAAGAAGCAGAAAAATATGGCCTATAATGAGAAAAATAAAGAAATCAATTATTGAGAGAGGGGTACTGATATTAGACACAGATGTTAGAATGAACAGGCAAGGGCATAAGAACAGTATTCCTCAGGCACAAAAAATTAAATAGAGACAGTTTTTTTTTAAAGACCCAAATTAAAATGAAAAATACACTAGATGGGATTAATGGCAGAAGAAAAGATTAATGAACTGAAGACAAAGCAATAGAAACTATGTCAAATGAAAACACAGAGAAAAAAGAATGAAAAATAAATAGAGTACCAGTGAACTGTGGGACAGCTTCAAGCATCCACATGTCACTGGAGTTCTAAAAGAGAGGATGTGGGGAACAGAAAAAGTACTTGAAAATTAGGGCTAAATATTTTCAAATCTGATGAGAACAATAAACCCACACATCCATGAGGTTCAATAAGCCCAAAGGACAGAAAGTAGAATAAGCTATACATCATAATCAACAGTTCAAAGCCAGTAATAAAGAGACAACTCTTAAAAGCAGACAGAAGAAAAGAGGGCATTTTTATATACAGAGGAACAGAACTAAAAATGACAGCAAATTTCTTGTTGGAACAATGCAAGCCAGAAGACAACAGAAACATCTTTAATATACTGAAAGAAAACATGATGACCCTAGAGAAAATACCCTTGAAACATGAGGGTGATAAATAGACTTTTTCAGACAGTCAAGAGCTGAAAGCAAGATCACCAACAGACCCACACTACAAGGAATGCTTAAGACTAGAAAAAGGGATATGATACCAGATGAAAATATGAATCTAAACAAAGAAATGAGGAGTGCTGCTAATGGTGACTACAGGCATAAATCAATAAGAATTATTTTTTATTACTTAAATCTCTTTAGATCACTGACTAAACAAAAATAATAAGTTAGTGTGGGGTTTATAACATACATACAAATAAAATATAAAACAATAATAGCATGAAGGCCAAGATGGGGGAAATGAAAGCATACTGTTGGGAGTTTCTTATGCCATCTCAATCTTAAAAAAGCAGAAAGGGAGTAAAAGAAGTTACAAAGGGCAGATGACAGACTCAAACCCAACCCTATTAATCATCACATGCAACGTAAATGTCTGTGCACCCCAATTCAAAGGCAGAAATTTTCAGAATGGCTAAAAAAGTAAGGTAAAACTGTATGGTGCCTATAAGAGACTCACTTTAAAGATAATAGTAGATTAAAATGAAGGAAGAAGATGTGTCACCCTTATCATGCTAACACTAATTAAAACAAAGATGAAATGGCTCTGCTAATAACAGACACAGAATATTACCAGGCATAAAGAAGGTCGTCTCACTGACTCACTTATTTCACTTAGCCTTATACCCTCTGGCTCCACCAAAAATGGTGATTTCATTCTTTTTTATGGCTGAGTAATATTCCATTATATATATCATCTCTTCTTTTTTTAAAAAAAATTTTTAATGCTTTATTTATTTCTGAGAGAGAGCGAGAGAGAGAGGCAGCATGAGCAGGGGAGGGTCAGAGAGAGAGGGAGACACAGAATCTGAAGTAGGCTCCAGGCTCTGAGCTGGCAATCAGCACAGAGCCTGATGCAGGGCTTGAACGCACGAACTACAAGATCATGACCTGAGCCGAAGTCGGATGCTTAACGACTGAGCCACTCAGGCGCCCCATATCATCTTCTCTTTATCCAGTCATCAGTTGATGGACACTAGGGTTGCTGCCATATCTTGGCTATTGTAAATAATGCTGCAGTAAACATACAGGTGCATATATCTTTCAAATCAGTGTTTTCATTTCTTTGAGTACATTTACAGTAGTGGACTTACTGGATCATATGGTAATTCTATTTTGAACTTTTTTGAGGAACCTCCCTACTGTTTTCCATATGATTTCACTCATATTTAGAATTTAAAAAAACAAATGAAAAAAGATAAAAAGAGACAAACAAAAAAACAGACTCTGAACTACGGATAACTGACGGTTACCAGAGGGGAGGTGGGGGGTGGCGGGAATGGGTGAAATAAGTGAAGGGAATTAAGAGTATGTGTACTATGATGAGTACTGAGTAATGTACAGAATTGTAGAATCACTGTACTGTACCCCAGAAACTAATGTGTGTATGTTAACACTACCGGAATTTAAAAAAATATTTTTTTAAAAGCAGGTCATGTCATTTCATAATGAGAAAAGCCTCAAGAGGAAATAATCTTAAATGTTTACGCTCACAAATACAGAGCGTCAGGAGGCGCAAAGTGAAAGAACTTTGTGCAGAGAACCCTCCGCCCCATCTTCAGCCCTTGGCAGCCACTAATCTGTTCTCCATCTCTATTGTTTTGTGCTTTTGAGAATGTGATATAAATGGAACCATACCGATTTAATTTTAAGAATCTTTTAAGACTTTCCTTTCTGCAACTTATAAACATGTAAAGGCTAAAGTTTAGCACTGTTAAAACTTTTCTACAAAACGAAAACAGGCTGTGGTTTCTCTCCTTCCCTTGCTGTTTCTCACTTTTCCAGCCTCCTTATCTCCATTATGTCTCAAGACCCAGAAAAAGCGACCTCTTTCTTTCAGCAAGACACCCTTTCTTTTATTTCAGCACTAAGTAAATCTTTCAGCCTTAACTTGGTGAATCGTTATTAATTTTTTGTTTCCTTTTCTTCAATAGAAAGTGCTGGTTCTACTGATTCTTGCCAGGTCTCCTTCAGCCTTCCCATTCCTGCAGAGCTTAAAAGAATTAAAATTTAAAACACCGAAAGTCCAAAAAATATAGTTTTAACAACTAGACAAGGGAAGCAGTGTTTCCACTTTTCTCAGGAAGAGCACTAAGTCCGAGGATTAGGTATGGCCTAAAATGTCAAACTGTAAGAACTTTGGATTTACTGAGTACAAATAAATACTGACATTAATGTGTTCTGCTGCAAATGCTAGGGCACTCTGAAATATACTCTGAGAGGTATTAGTGTAGATAATGCTGACGTGTGTGTTTAGTAGGGGAAAAAAGTCATCTTTTCTCAGTTGTGCCAATAAAATAACCTACTGTTGGACTGAATCTTTCAACACAGAATTCCAAGTGAGAGGCTATAATACTCAGGTCGTTTTACCTCTTTAACAACACAATAGATTTTAAAATTAATCTCCCTGCCCTACTTCTGTCATTCATTTATTAACTATTGATTACCAAAGCCGACCCAGGCTCTACCCATGAGAAGCTTCTGGACTTTCCATGGAAGAGACAGATATTGAGTCAAATAATCCTACAAATGTAGACTCCAAATATAAAGGCTGCTAAGATGATGAAGGAATACATGGAATTTGAGACGTTAAGACAGAGGATGCAACATAGATGAGGAGGTCTAAGGCCTCCTGTGTCTGGCAATGGTTAAGTTCTTTGCTTTGATGGCTAAGAAGTCAAAGAAATTTGCATTCACTTCACCAGCTAAATCTTCCCTTGCCTCCTGGGCCAAACCCAAGCCACAAAAGGGTTTTGTTTGATGTGCACATTTAAAAAAATTTGAATTTAGGTGCCAATATTTGGAAATCAGGTGATTTTACATAAAGTACAGACTTCAAATTAAGTATATTTTCCCTAAATGTGAAAAAAAAATTACTAGGCAAAGATTTTGCCTCATACAATTAAAAAAAAAAAAAAAACCCAAACACCTGGCAACAACAAACTAACTGTCAAACGCCAACTACCACCCTCTAGTTCCCTTGTTCCCCTATAGCATCTCGGATACCCAGCTCAAGGTCAGACCAGTAACAGATGCCGCGTATGTCCTCACAAAACTGCATTCTCGTCTGCTGGATTCTGTGTACCCACAGCAGGATCTACCAAATATCAAGTGCTGAATAAATAACCATTTAGTAATAAACACCACCCTCTTACTGAATCTTTTTTATTTTATTACCAATTTTCAGGTATTATCTATCCTAAGCACAGAGGATACAGCCGTGAACAAAACAAAGACTCCTTTAACTCCCCCGTTTACTTCCTCTCCACCTGTTCCGTCAATTCCCACGCTCCACCCCTACCTCTCAGTCATCCAGTGCTACAGGGCAGGGGGTGGGGCCCACATCTACCAGCACCTGGAGGCCCTGGGTCCAGAACAGAAATAAAATGCATTCCACAAATGTGAGCCACTTATAAAACTTAAAATTGGCTAGGAGCCACATAAAAAATAGGTAAAGTAAGTGTAAATGATTCATTTTATTTTATTTAACCTAAGTTCTTTTCATAACATATAAAAAAAATTTCATATGAAATGTGTTAACATGTTACCTGTTTTTTTTAGATGCATTCTATCAGATTAAGGAAGTTCCCTGTTCCTAATTTTTTAACTGTTGGTATTTTTTTTCATGAAACAGTGCTATATTTTTTCAAATGTTTTTTCTGTAGCTATCGAGATGGTTATGTGGTTTGAGGCTTTTATTTTATTAAAGTGGTATATTGAGTGATTTTGGTATGTTGAACTAACCTTGCATTCCTAGGACAAATCCCACTTGGTCATAGTTTGTAATCCTTTTTACATACTCCTGGATTTGGTTTTGCTAGTTGTTGAGCACTTTTGCATCTATGTTTGCTAGGGATATTGAGCTGTATTTTTCCAATGCCTTTGTCTGGTTTTGGTATTAAAGCAATATTGGCTTCATAGAATGAGTTGGGAAATGTTCTCTCTTTTTCTCTTTTTTTTTTTTTTGGAAAAGTTTGTAAAGGATTCATATTAATATGTTCAATGTTTAGTGGAATTTACCAGTGAAGCTATGTAGGATTGGGCTTTTTTTTTCCCCCATGGGAAACTTTTAACTTACTAACTTAATTTATTTACTTGCTATGGGTCCATTCAGATTGTCCATTTCTTCCCGAGTTGGCTTTGGTAATTTATGCCATTTTAGGGATTTGTGCATTCCATCTAAGTTATAGATTTTGTGGGCATACAGTTGTTCATAGAGTTCCCCATGGTCCTTTCTAATTTCTGTAAGATCAGCTGTGATGGCCCTCTTTTATTCTTGATTTTAGTCATTTGAATCCTCTCTCTCTCTTTCTCTGGTAATTCTAACTAAGATTAGGCAATTTCGTTGATCTCTTCAAAAGGACCAACTTTGGTTTCATTGATTTTTCTCTCTGTTGTTTTTCGATTCTCTATTTTATTTCTGCTCTAATCTTCATTTCCTTCCTTCTATTTGCTTTGGGTTTGGTTTCTTCTTTTTCTAGTTTCCTAAGCTGGAAGTTTAGGTTACTTGACATCTTTCTCCTTTTTAAATACAGGAATATACAACTACATATTTTGCTCTAAACACTACCTACATTTCTTATGTTTTTGATATACAGTGTATTATTTTAATTCATTTCATTCATTTGATCCATTGGTTATTTTAAGAATGTGTTGTTTAATTTCCACGTTTGTGAATTTCCAAAATTTCTTTGTTATTGCTTTCTATTTTCACTTCAGTGTTTTTGGAGAGCATATTCTGTATACTATCAATCCTTTTAAGTTTACTGAGGTTTGTTTTATGGCCTCTGATATAGTATTTTCTGGAGAATGTTTCATGTTCCCTTAAGGAGAATGTATATTCCACAATTATTGAGTGCTTTATAGGTATCTCTTAAGTCTAGTTGTTTTATAGTGTTGGTCAAGTCTTCTATTCCCTTGATGATCTTCCTCCTTGTGGTTTTACTCATATTGGAAAAGGGTTATTTAGATCTCCCACTATTATTATTCAATTGTGTATATCTACCTTCAATTTGATCAGGTTTTGGTTCATTGATTTTGGGGCTCTGTTGTTGGGTGTATATATGTTATAATTGTTATATCTTCTTAATGACCCAAATTATTATTATTGTAAAATATCCTTTCTTGTGTCTAGCAACAATTTCTGTCTTAAAGTCTATTTTATATGATATTAGTAGAGCCATTCCAACTCTCCTTTGGTTACTGTTTGCATGGTATATCTTTCCCCTCTGTTTATTTTCAACCTGTTTGTGTCTTTTATTTTAAATTGTGTATCTTGTAGGTAACATATAGTTGGATTATGTCCCCCCCTCATTTTGCCAATCTCTGCCATTTAATAGGAATGTTTAATACATATATCTTTAATGTAGTTACAGATATGGCAGGATTTATATCTGCCATTTAACTTCATTTTCCATATGTTATATGTTTTGATCCTGTATTTCTCTATGACTGCCTTCTTTTGTGTTTAATAGATATTTTCTAAAGCATTGTTTTAATTCCTTTATCATTTCTTTCACTATATTTTTGGGGGAGTTATTTTCTCAGTCTTTGTCTTGAGAATTATAATTACTAACTTAACTTATAATAATGTAGTTCAAATTAATATTAACTTGAAAATTTCAATAGGATCTGGAAATTTTCCTGTAATATATTCCTTTTCCTCCTCCTTCCTTCGTGTTATTATTATGTGCCATATATCTATGCGTGTGTATACATACACATGCACAAATAATATCTTCATACATTATAAGCCCATCAACCATTTTATATTTTTCACCTTACGAAGTTATATTTTAAATCAGAAAGAAAAGAGTTATAGGCAAAAGTACATTTGTATCGGCTTTTGTAGTTGACTATATTTATCTTTACCAGTGCTCTTCATTTTGCATGGATTCAAGGTACCATCTAGTCTCCTTTCCTTTCAACCTGAAGGACTCCCTTCATGGTTTTTGAGGGTCAAGTTTACAAGTGATGAATTCTCTCAGTTCTTCTGTATCTGAGAATCCCTTAGTTTCTCCCTTGGTAGTGAAGGATAGTTTTGCCAGACACCGAATTCTTGGTTGAGTATCTTTTTCTTTTAGCATCTTGACTATGTCATCCAACTAAAGTTCTGGGCTCTTTGATTTCTAATGAGAAGTCAGCTGTTCATCTTACGGAGGATCTCTGTACTTGATAAATCACTTTCTCTTAGCAGTTTGACTATGCTGTGCCAAACTACTTGGAGTTTGTTGAGATTCTTGGCTGTGTAATGTTTTTCATCAAATTGGGTCTGACCATTCTCCAAATCTTCTTTGTGCCTCTTTCTCTCTTCTCTGTCTGGGACTCCCACTATATATATGTCAGCCATACTTGGTGGTATGCTATAGGTCTCTGAGACTATGTTCAGTTTTCTTAATCTTTCTGTCATTATGTTCCTCAGGCTAGATAATCTTAATTGACATTTCTCCAAGTTTTGCTGATTCTTTTCTCTGCTAGCTCAAATCTGCTATTGAAGCTGCTAGTGAATTTTTCACTTCAGTTATTTTATTTTTCAACTCCAGAATTTATATATTCTTTTACAATTTCTATCTCTCTTTATCGATACACTCTATTTTGTGAGACTTCATTATCATACTTTCCTTTAATTTTTTAGACATAGTTTGTTTTAGTTCTTTGAATGTATTTATAATAGCCAATTAAAATCTTCACAGAATAAGTCCAACAACTGGGTCTCCTCAGGGAGTTTCTATTGACTACTATTTTTTCTCCCGTGTATAAACCTACTTTCCTGGTTCTTCAGGTGTCGCACACCCTTAAAAAAAAAAAGAAAACTAGACATCTTACTTATTTTTTTAGACATTTTAGATAACATAATAATTACTGTGACAATTCTGGAAATCAGAATCCCCTGCTCCAACTCCCTGAGATTTATTGTTATTGCTGCTTTTTGTCATCATTGTAGCTGTTGCTGTTTGTTTAGTGACCTTCCTGGACTAATCCTACAGTCTGCTTCCCCTGTAACCACCGATATCTTAGTTTAGTGGTTAGCTAATGATTAGTCAGAGATTTCCATAAATATTGTGAACAAATAAGCCTCCTAACATTTGCTGAGGAGTTCTGCATGTGTTCTGGGACATGCCTTCAACATTTAACCAATTTAAACTCCTGCCTTACCTTTTATTTACTGTTTGCCTAAAGGTGAAAGATTAGGGCCCTCTCAGGTCTTTCCTGGGCATGCACACAATCCTGAATATGTACTTGGCCTTTTAATTTCCTAGGACAATGTCAGAGAGTTTCAAATTCCCTTATGGATATCTTTTCCTCCTTCCTCTTAAGTTTTTCGCCAGGTTCTTATTTGCCCAGTTGCTATTGCCCCCTTCAGCTGATACGTTAAACAATTGCCACTGATTATTTTTTGACAAAGGCCCCGGGGACAGGGTATTTCCTGCAAGGCAAGTTCTGAGCTCCAATCAAGCTTTTCCAGGGAACTGCAAGACAGGTCAAACAGGATCAATGCTCTGGGGACAGAACATTTTGAGAAGCTCCGACAAGGCCTGTCCCATCCAGGGGCTGCAATGCTGCTGGGTTTTACAAGGACCATGTTTGCAAGACTGTTGGTTTTCAAGGTTCCTGTAGACCTGAAGAGAGGGAGATGTGAGCAGTTTGAGTTACAATGCCACAAACCCTGCTTAATGAGATTCAGCAGTTTTTCTTGAACAAACACTTCTCAGATTGTTGGAAGACTTTGGTTAATTTCAAAGAGTTTTGAAAAAGTTGATTTTGGCCATCTTTGCCAATGTTTTCATTGCTTTTATGGAGGGTGGATTTACCCCCACTGGGTTTTGAAGGCTTAGCATGAGTAAAGAATTCATATTGCTCTAAGACTTCTGATAAATTCTTTAGTCGATACCTGGCCTTAGGCACACAAAATTACTTATGACTATAAATTAAAAGCTCCATAAATTAAAGGTTCTATAAAAGTTAGAGTTTTTTTATTTTCACTTAAATTTGGAAAATTCTGGGTCATCCTATGGACTATTTCCTTACCCACAAGCTTAAAAGCTCCATCTTCTTTCTAACTTTTACCTGCATCTAGTACAGCTGAAGCGTAGCTAAATTAATTAAGGAAGGAAAAAAATCTGCTTTTAGAATAAGGAAAGAATAAGAAGAGTATGAGAATGGGAGTGTGGAGAAGGGTTCTCCTCTATCAACCTAGTTGTAACTAAGGTCTGTTTCTTTGATAACGTCAGCATAGAAAGAGCACAAGATCCAGAGACAGAGAGGTCCCCATAACGCACTCTCAGTTCCTCTTCTTGCTCAGCAGTATGAACTTGGGCACAATACTCAGCCTCTGTGTGCCTTGGTTGTTCCATTTACAAAATGGGCATAATAATAATTTTATACGTTTGTTTTAAGCTTAAATATATGTCAAAGTGCCTAGAACATGTAATAAACAATTAAAAATCACTTCCCTTTCTCTCGATGACATGGAAACATTAAGAATATGTAGGGAATAATAAGATCAAAATATAAAAGTCAAAAATTCTAAACACAGAATTACCTAAGGGCCTGACAATTAGCTCTTTAAGAAGAGACTCAATTAGGACCAGGATATCCTTTTTTAAAAGCCAAAACACAGGGGGCACCTGGGTGGCTCAGTCGGTTAAGCATCCGACTTCGGCTCAGGTCATGATATCACTGTCTGTGAGTTTGAGCCCTGTGTCGGGCTCTGTGCTGACGGCTCAGAGCCTAGAGTCTCCTTCAGATTCTGTGCCTCCTCCTCTCTCTGCCCTTCCCATGCTCACGCTGTGTCTCTTTCTGTCTCTCAATAATAAATAAATGTTAAAAAAATTTTTAAGCCAAAACACAATATTCATTTTATGTGCAAAAATTAAGATAGTGCAATATATCGTAAAGTATCCAGCAGCTTTTAGAACATGGGCTCTGCTCAGTAAATATTATATGAATGTGTTGTTTGACTTTAGAAAAAGCTCAGTAAGAAGTAGTGATACTTAAGTGATACTTAAGTGATACAAGTTTTGATACTTAACAAGTTGAACTTCATTTGTCTAGAAAACTGACTCATATGAAACACCTTCTAAAGCTATGCTGAATAAAATAATATTCAAATTACATTTTTTAAAGAGCAAGCTTTACATTCTTCTTCTTCTTCTTCTTCTCCTCCTCCCCCTCCCCTCCCCCTCCTCCTCCTCCTCCTTCTTCTTCTTCGACTGTTTTCTCTTACATAAGAGATGACTTATGCCATGCTGGAGAAGAGTGTTTTCAGAAAAATAAAAAATTCAGACAAATCAGAAGCAGGTACCTGGTCTTTTGGGCCATTTTGGACTCAGTAATATCTTAAACTTCCCTGTTGTCTCAAGCCCTGCTAGCTTCTTATGTCTAACCAATTCCACAGCAGTTCTCTTATGGTCCTTGTGTTTTCTATAAAGATCCAATTTTATGTCCCACTGGTTACCATTAACTCTAACAGCAAATCTTCCATCTGTTTACCATCCTGATCTAAATACCTCAACAAAAAGGAAAGGCTGATTGCTACTTTCCTGACATTTGAATTTTAAACAAAACATACCAGTGATAAAGAGACAACTGTGTCCAATGAATGTAAAACAGCAAATAATAGATAATATGTATTGGGCATTTACTACACACCAGGCAACGTCCTTGATGTAAGTTACACAATGTTGTCCTTATAATATTTCTATGAGGTAGGTGCTATTTTGATTCCCACTCTTTTGGGTGAACAACTTGCCCAAAGTTAAGAAACCTGTTCAAGGTCACAGAGCTATTTAGCTGTAGATAGAGCCAAGGTTTAAACTCAGGCAACTAACAGTTTAAACTATGACACTTTAGAGAAACTCTTAATCTCAAATCCCATTTGTATTAACCGAGAAAACACAAACTGCAGCTCTGAGGCACAATAACTATCTTGTAGGGCTGTTCTCTTACAACAACGACGTCGCAGACCCATTTGTCTTCTCTTGTGTCCTGTTCGGCCTTGAGGACCAGAGGGTCATCTCATCAGCTGCCCTCACTCCAATCCAGCCAGCATCCCACACTTCCAGGGGTGCAGCAGAAGGAAAAGAGAGGAGAAGGCACTAGGGAAAGTGAGATAGACAAAAAAGGCTGGATCAAATAATACATAAACAAAGGATGAGAGAAATCTGTTGTGAGAAACAAGAAACATCAAGTGATTAAAAACAGATAAAGTCAAGTTTGACCAAAGTCAAGAAAAGGAAACTGCTCTTCCCCTTAGAGAATATAATATCCTAGACATAGTTACATTACACCCCCACGTTTTCACAGAAAACTTGCGTATACACAGCATGCAACTTAACCATGATGTAATGTTGAAAAGTTAGTCAGAAAGTCTTGTAGAAGCCAAAATGGAACATTATTTTTCATCTTCAGACTACACGGTATGGGTTGTACAATTGATATGAAGTTACTTATCAACCAGTTTTTAAACTTGGCAGCTCTTTCTTATCCCTCTCTTGGTTAAGACAAGTTTCTTCATATCATTTAAAGTTCAAAGACAGGAGACAGGAGAAAGAGCCACCTTTTTGCCAAGCGTTCTTATGACTTGGAAGCAACAGACATTTGTCATGACCCTGTCTGATTTTGGCACACAGCAGATAAGCTCTGAGAAACACACACCCACTGTTACACGGAGAAGAAAGAACAGACATCAAAGCACCATTTACTTTATTTTTAGATACTATATCAAGGCTATTCAGTTTTCTTAAGATCTAATGTGGGGGGGGGGAGGGGGGATAAGAGCATCACTCTCATTCTCATGTAATACCTCGTCCTAAATAGGCTCCAGTTCATTTTCTCCAGTCATCAGCCACTGGAGCATATTCGACCCCCTTGGTTCTCTTTGGTTTGATCGCCAGGGACAGCTCCTTGGGAACATGTGGCTAGGATACTTGCAAGGCATGCAAGACAAATCGGCATAATTTTTAAGTTACTTGGCACTTCCAGGAATGCTAATTTCAGCAATAACTATACGTCTTCCCTTCCCAAGATGGTACCCACTGCCATCAAAGAGATCTGGGTCATTTTCCTGGCTTTGAAGCTCTCTGTCTCCTCACTACAGGAGGAGAAGCTAGGCAGAGGAACACACCAAAAAACTAATTTTCAAGTAATGGGTTCCTCCAAGAATATCTTTTTAACTTTGAAGCTTTGAAGAAAAAATAAAAAACAAAAGCTGGCCTTCACCAAGGCCACAGAAGATAAACTTTCCAGTTTCTCAGGGCTGCCTCTATCAATAGCCATGTTTCTAGGACTGGCTGAAGAAGAAACTGATGACAAACTTCAGGTTTTCAGACAATTCAGAGTCACAAAGACCAATGACACGTAGAGATGGAACTAAGCTCTTGAAATATCTGGGAAGCAGGAATATTCTGGAGAGACAGAACAGACAGACTTGACTGGGACGTCTAATAATAACCAGGGCTGGCATCAGGACAGGAGGTGTGCCTGGTCCCTGGTCATCAAACTGACAACAGAGGAAACCCCAGCCCTTCCTGACACTCCAACCTCTCCCACCCTGGTGAGATATCACCATTCAGCCAGCAGAGTGGCCTTTGGCATATAGCAGGGGCCCTGGACACCTGGGGAGAGCCTGTAGAGTCTGCCATTTAATTCCTGTTGAGTGTTGGGACAGATTATCTGACTTCTCCAAGTCTTGTAAAATGGTGAAAATAAAGTTTGCCTTAACTACCTCCCAAGGTCACTGTGAATGTCAAATACATTAGCATACATCAAAGTGTACTGCAAAGGTATAAGAGCGAGAAGATACAGGCCTTAGAATATGGGCTTCCTAAAAATTACATAAACCTTGGGTCAATGAAAGACAGCCTAAGTTACAGCCCAAATCTACTTCCTCATACGACAAACCTCTGCCCCACCTATCTGCCATCCAGCCAAAGAGACGGCCAATAACTGGGAAACTGGGACTGCTCAGCTGAGACACCCCCCCCCACCCCCCCAGGTGGCCCAGGCTTCTGGCCAGAGCTCAGGCATACTGGGGAGTGAGGGCAGCACTGCCTAGCCTCACCTTTCCTTCTTCTGGAAAAGTGCTCCCTACCATCCAAAACCCCTCTGTCCTCCCCATCTCCCACCTCTGGTGCTGAGGTAAAGGCTGTCCCTCCAATGTTCTGGCTAACAGGGGGTGAGGCCGGGGTTGCAGGTGATCACAGTGGGCCAAGTCTAAAGGCAGTAAGAGAATAAGAGAAAAGAGGCAGATTCTCCCAGCAGACCCCGGGGGATCTGAGGTGTGAGTGGGGTGCAGAGCCTGGTTTCTACTAAGTGGAGGAAGCTGGTTTGAGAAGAGGAAGTAAACTCTGAGGGAGACAGAAGCCCCGGGCCACTCAGTGCTGCAACTCCCTAGTTGCAACATTTGTACACACTCCACACGGCCTCTTCCCCCAACACACAGCCGGCCTTTCTGAGGAATCTATGAACCGGCTAGGGAAGCCCTAAAGTGCAAGCCAGGTTTTCTAACACAATCAGGATGAATTGCCTCAACATTAAACGCATAGTAGTTTCCATACTAAGGCAGGCTCACGGTCTACTCAAACTGGCATCCTACTTATGGTAAGCACACCAAGGAATGTTTGCAGGAGGCCATGGTTGTCCTAAAAAATTCAAACTCAAGTGGCTTGCAAAGAATCCCCACTTTCCATTGTGGCCATTATGGTTCTGTGAATTTACCTCTCTTGCATCCTGTATTTTCAGTCTTTACCCATTCTCCAAGATAATCCATTCAAAATATGCAGTCTATGCTGTGGAGCAATACTTTTTTTTTTTTTTAATTGTTTTTGAGACAGAGAGGGAGAGAGAATGAGCAGGGGAGGGGCAGAGAGAGGGAGGGAGAGAATCCCAAGCAAGCTCCATATTGATAGCACAGAGCCTGATAGAGGGACAAACTATGAGATCATGACCTGAGCCAAAATCAAGAGTTGGATGCTTAAATGAGCCACCCAGGCACCCCGAGGCAAAACTTATTTGGTATATCTGTTACAATAGAAATAAATTCAGGGGCGCCTGGGTGGCTCAGTTGGTTAAGCGTCTGACTTCAGCTCAGGTCATGATCTTGCAGTTTGTGAGTTCAAGCCTAGTGTCAGGCTCTGTGCTGACAGCCTGCTTCTGATTCTGTGTCTCCCTCTGTCTCTCTGCCCCTCCACTGCTCATGCTCTGTCACTCTCTCTCTCAAAAATAAACAAACATTAAACAAAAATTTTTTAAAAATAAATGCATAGTATGAGTAGAAAGAATAAATAGTGAAATAAAGGTAAAAATAGAAAAATGAGGAAAAAATATGAAGGACACTGAGTTCACACTAGGATACATACAATATAAAAAGACTGGAAAGAAATATTTCTAAAACTGTTATTTCTCAGTGGCAAGATGATAGATAAATTATTTTCTTCTTTATATTTTTCCGCATCGCTAAAGTTTCTATACTGGTCTGTATTACTATTCTAATTTTAAAAAGTTACTAATAAAAAAAAAAACACTGGGAGAAAAATGTCTAAATGAAGATTTAACGGGTCAAAATTGAGCAACAGACAGGGCAGGACCTCACTGCATGTCTCAGGCTCTTGCAGAGAAATTAGCTCCCGCTAGAGACGCTGGCCAGCTTGGAGCCTGTGCGTTTCAGAGGCAGATGATAAACAGAACGTGCAGATCTGACTATTCCAGCGGGCAGCCCATTCCACTTTAGCGATAGGCATACCTAGAAAGGCAAGTTACCTTTTACAGATATTTAAAAAGCACGTATAAAGGACCTCTGGACAAAAATGCTGGAAGTCCTAAGTGGCGCGCTCTGCTTCCAGAGGCACTGGGCAGGCGTGGGCTCGGAAGCTCCAGGCCAAGGTGCGCAGCACGGAGGAGCTGATGCCGGTAGTGCAGGAAGAACACATGCGGATTCCTTCCAGCTGCTGGCCTGTACTGGGGGTTTAATACATCTTTATATAAAAATGATAGTGAACGGAATAATCACGACAGGATGTGTAGGTGGTCAAGAAGGTACCACCAGCTTGCACACTAACAGGGGAGAGGCTCAGAGGGAAGGTTGCCTGGAGGAGCCATGAGCTGAGGTTAAAAGACAGGCAGGCATTCGCCAGGCAGAGAACGTGAAGAAGAGCAGCCAGGAGAGTCCCAGCAGACCCAAAGTCAAGGGCATTCATAGAGACGTTGTATAACCCCAATATCCCTCAGTATTTTAGCGAGTAGTATGAGTGCACAGTGAAATAAAGACAGAAATAGAAAACTGAGAAAAATTTAAGAATACTGGAATTCATTTTGTGATCTATACAAATGGCTTAGCTTTGTGGAAACTAAGTTTGAACTGAGCCTCGAAGAAAGGGGTAGAATTTGGATAGAAGTAGGAAAGGAGGACAAAGGGCAGTGTAACGAAGCCTGCAGGAAAAAATCGCATGTGGGACGTTCATTCTTCAGTGAATCTTTACTGAATGACTACTCTGTCCCAGGCATGGGGCTAAGATCTTGGGGTACAAAGGGGAACTTAGGAAATAGGGACTGTTCTCCCCTATTTCCTAAAAGATAGAGGAAACTGAGGCTTTACAAAGAGGATGCAATTTGTCCAAGGACATAGAGCCAATAAATAGCATAAATATAGTTTTAGGTATGTTTTATTACAACGCTTTAGAAAATATTGATGAGTTGTTTGTTTCTTAACATCATGGCAAAAGCTTAGAGGATATGGGGAAAACCCACGCAGCCCCTTTTCTGCTATTCAAATAAAAATTATGTTTTCTTGGGGCGCCTGGGTGGCTTAGTCGGTTGAGCGTCCGACTTTCGCTCAGGTCATGATCTCGCGGTTCGTGGGTTCGAGCCCCGCGTCGGGCTCTGTGCTGACTGCCAGCTCAGAGCCTGGAGCCTATTTCAGAGTCTGTATCTCCCTCTCTCTCTGACCCTCCCCTGCTCACGCTGTCTCTCTCTCTCTCTCTCCTAGAAATAAATAAAAATATTAAAAAAATTATGTTTTCTTTACGTAATTACATAGTAGTAGAAGTACTAGATCATATGGTATTTCTTTTTTTAAATTTTTTAATGTTCATTTATTTTTTGAGAGATACAGAGTGCAATGAGGGAGGGGAAGAGAGAGAGGGAGAACCAGAATCCAAAGCTGGCTCCAGGCTCTGAGCTGTCAGCACAGAGCACGATATGGGGCTCCAACTCAGGAACTGTGAGATCATGACCTGAGCCAAAGTTGGATCCTTAACCAACTGAGCCACCCAGGTGCCCCTCATATGGTAATTCTACTTCTAATTTTTTGAGGAACCCCCATACCGTTTTCCACAGTGGCCGCACCAGTCTACAGTCCCACTAACAGTGCACGAGGGTTCCTTTTTCTGTACATCCTCACCAATACTTAGACCTTCTCTGGTCTTTTTGATTTTAGTCATTCTGACAGTTGTGAGGTGACATCTCACTGTGGCTTTGATTTGCATTTCCCCGATGATGAGTGATGGTGAGCATCTTTTCATGTGTCTGTTGGCCATATGGATGTCTCCTTTGGGAAAATGCCTGTTTGGGTCTTCTGCCCATTTTTTAAATCAAATTACTTGTTTTCTTGATGCCATTTCATATAAGTTCTTTATATATTTTGGATATTAACCCCCTATTGAATATATTATTTGCAAATATATTTTTCCATTCAGTAGGTTGCCTTTTCATTCTGTTGATGGTTTCCTTCACTGTGCAGAAGCTTTTTATTTTGATGTAGTAAAAAAATTTTTTTAAGTTTTTTATATTGACATGCTTTTGTTTCCCTTGTCTTGGAAACATATCTAGAAAAAGGTTGCTATGGCCATCCCTATATTTATTATAGCAGTATTTACAGCAGCCAAGATATGGAATCAACTCAAGTGTCCATCAACAGATGAAGGGATAAAGAACATGTGATAATATACTTATATATTATATGTCTGTGTATACATACATTTTATAATGGAATATTACTTGGCCATTTAAAGGATGAAATCTTGCTATTTGCAACAACATGGATGGACCTAGAGGGTATTATGCTACGTGAAATAAGTCAAAGAAAGACACCATATGATCTCATATGTGGAATATAAAAAAACAAAACAAAACGAACAAAAAGCAAAAAAGACCTATTATACAGAGAACAAACTGTGAGTTGCCAGAGGGGAGTAGGTGGGGGATGGGCAAAATGGGTGAAGGGGATTGTGGGAGATACAGGCTTTCAGTTATGGAATGAATGAATCATGGGAATAAAAGGTATGGTATGGGGGGTATAGCCAATGGTATTACAATAATATTGCGTGGTGTCGGCTGGTGGCTACACTTGTGAGTACAGCATACACAACGCATAGAGTTGTTGAATACCCATGTTGCACACCTAAAACTAATGTAACATTATGCGACAAACATACTCAAATAAAAAAAATTATTAACATTTCTTACTTTCCTTTTATGAAAATTGTTTTCTGCCCTGGAGGATATATATGTGAGACTTATAAGTTCTTATAAATATCCCAAAACTTTTGGACCAGTTACTAGCAGGACAACATCAGGCTCAGCTTGACTGCAAAACTGACAACTGATTAAGTCCATCCACTTCAGAACATACTCATAAAGAGCAGATGCAGTGGCATCTGAGAAGAGTTTATTAGAATTCCCACCAAAAAAAAAAAAAAAAAAATCTATAAAGCCAAAACCAGCCTCAGGATTGGTGTGGACGATATAAAACGTGCTCCATGCTGGAGAACCCGGGGACTCCCACACTACTAACAACCTGCAGAAGACTATTCAGTAAGAGACAAATCTCCCAAGAAATGGAGCTTCATTACTCAGAGATTGTCTAAAACCAGCCCTTGAATTGTTCCCCAATTCCTGCCAAGTTAAGTACAGCCTCCTCCCCTGTGAATAAGCTCTTCTGAAAGTAAGGAAGCTTTCAGCCCACAAGCTATGTCTCCAAACACAAACATACATACATGTATACAGTGTTGACAAAGAACAAAAAAGTCTGCTTACAGTTTTCTTCTAAGACTAACCATGTGCCTTTAGGTAAAGGAGGAAAAATGTTTCATTTATTTATTTATTTTTTTAGGGTCACTGAAAAGTCATTTAGGTCTATAGCAATTCTTCCTTTACCAATACTTTAAACTGTTACTTTTTTTTACCCCAAATAAGAGGTGTTTCTTCTGGGCTTAGTAAAAAGCTACAAGACTCTAATCAGAAATAACATTAATATAAATTGTCTCTATCATTAATTATGAAAACTTTTGCCTTTTAAATTTGATTTCTTTTTCTAATCCTTTAATTAGAACATGGTACTAAAGCCAGCATTCTCACAATGGTCTCTGATCCATTTCTATAATCTATTTGGAGACACAAAGCAGACAGTCCTGTTTATGATCATCATGCTTCTTCTCATAAAAGGCTCATTAATGTATCTGGAATGTCTAAGGTAGGCCAGCAGTCTGGCCTGGGATTCTTATCTCCCCAAAAGCAACCCATCCTCTACCATGCAAAAGGATGGCACTATTCCTGCTGTGGGGAAATAAACAACAAAATACAACTCTTCTTAACATGCTTTTGAACATGTGTTTTCTGGAGATAAAGGTGAACAGCTTTATTGCATAACTTGTCTACAGCTGAAGATGTGATGTGGAATCTACCTCCATCTGGGGACTTTATAATCAGGGGGCTGATCGAGGGATGCTTTCAGACTAAGCTAACCCAAACAAAGTTAGTGGTCCTGAAATCATTTCTGTCCTTCCTTTCTTCCCTCACACAGCATTAGGGTTTTCCAATGTTTTGACATCTCCTTGGAGATGGTCCAGCCACAGGGTGCAGCCACACCAGAATCCACACAGTCTTCTATACTCGGTGAATCGGTTCCCAGCCCACCTTTCACATTAGGGTCTATCTCAACTTAGTAGAGCTGACAAGTGTACAAAACTTGGACCAGAGACAAATACTGAGGATATGACATAAACATTTACTTTTAGGGCAGCAAAGAGAGAGAGAAGCTTATACCAAATTCTAAAAAATAGAGATGTTAAAGGTCTCTTACTGTAGCTAAAACTGTGAATCGGCCAGTACCCACAGGCCATTTTGGAAAAACGCTGAAGACCATTCCAAACTACAAGGAATGCTTACCTTGCTTACATGGGAGGCAGTTCTGTCCCCACCAGCCTATGAAAGTCAAGGCCCTAAGTCTGATGACCTCACAAGTATCCTTTCCAAGTTCCAGCGTTTGTTTCTCTGGGATATTTGACTTCTCCAGAGGAATTAAAAACAAGAGGCCTAAATAGTCCTTTTCATTATATCCTTCAACACATAACACAATGTTATTGATAAACTTGATAAACAACATGAACTAAATGGCAAGAGAAAAGTGTCATCCCAAGGACCAGTGGCTTTGCATTTGTCTCATGGGCAAATCTCAAAAGTTCTATTCGTCTGTTGGTTAATGGGCTTATGTTCCAGGAGTGGAGTGAGCTCTGCAGATCCCAGAAATTTTCTGAAACAGAGTACAAACGGCTTCCACCAAATATTTTTGAAAAATCTTATATAATCTTTGCTTTCTTTATTATGGGCCCAACTTCACTGTAGCTCTGGTGCTCACACCAAGGAGGATATAGTCTCCTTGTCTCAAATGCATAGCTTACCAGGGCTGATTTCTTATCTCCTAGGAAAAAAAATAAAAAACAACAACACAGATATACATCTGTGAAGATGGGCCTCATACCCCGGGCTTATGAGTGCATCCCTGATAATATAAATTCTGGCCCATGAAAAGAAAGCTAAACCTGGGGCTGGCCATTCCTACCTCCTCAGTGCAGGGGTTTGAAGCGGTGTTGCAGACCGACAACATCAGCATCACCTGGGAGCCTGTTTGAAATGCACACTCTCAGGCCCCTTCGGAGAGCCACTGAATCAAAAACTCTGGGGGTGGGGCTCAGTCCCCCAGGTGGCCTATGCCCTCAGCTTTGAGTGGCACTGTTGCCTGCTATCAAACCACCAACGTAGGTTCGCTCAAAGCCTGCAGGTGGCACTAAAGGCCGGCTAGAGGGCAGGAACAGGAAGTAGTGTTAACCAGCCAGCCAGACAACTCCCTTCGGAGCAGCTGGCTCAGCCTCCTCCAGGGAGTTCAAAGGTCACAGGACATCTCAGCTTTGAACAGGAACCAGACTGAACTGCTCACAGTCCAGCAGGAAACACATTAAACCTAAAACGTTCAGGGATGCAATCAGTAGTTAATTAAGGTTTTTGTGTTTCATATGATGAGGATATACACACACTTGAAGAATGAAAATGTCAATACCAGTTAAACAGAACAAAGTAAGAAATTCAAATTATCAGCAGCCATTGTGTGCATCCAACTAATAATAATGCACTTGATTGTGAAAGAATTAGTGTTCCTACCCTTAAAATCTCACTGAATTGATGTGACAAAAACAAGAAGAGGATTTTTCTAACGTAAAATATGTATACAAGTAGGCATTTGCTAGATTCTATCATAACCCTGAATTTTACTTTAATGGTTTTAGTATCTATACATCTCCGGGCACCTGGGTGGCTCAGTCATTTAAGTGTAGGACTCTTGATTTTGGCTCAAGTCCCGATCATAGGGTCTTGAAATGGAGGCCCGTGTCAAGCTTGGGATTCTTTCCCTCCCTCTCTCTCTGCCTCTCTCCCTCCCTCTCTCTCTCAAATACAAAAATTTTTAAAAATTGCCTATGAAAATCTCTGGTAAGGATGTGTGACAATGGGAACCCTCACTCTGGTGGGAGTGGAAATCGGTATAACCACTTTGGAAAACTGTTAGCAGCATCTGCAAAAGCTGAACATACAGATACCCAGAACCAGTAATTCCACTCCTGGGTATACACCCCAGAGAAATGAGTGCCTCTCTCTACCAAAAGCCTCATAAAAGAATGTTCTTATAAGTGGAATTCACGGGCCACCTGGGTGGCTCAGTCAGTTCAGCATCTGGCTCTCGGTTTAGGCCCACGTCATGATACTATGGTTGGTGAGTTCGAGTCCCACAATGGGCTCTGTGCTGACAGTGTGGAGCCTGCTTGGATTCTCTTCTCTCCCTCTCTGTCTGCCCCTCCCCTGCTCTCGTGGTCGCTCTCAAAATAAATAAGTAAACTTTTAAAAAAGTAATTCACAATATTTACAAACTGGAAACAATCCATATGTCCACCCACAGCAGAGGAAACAAACAGTATGGATATTCATACAATAAAATATACACAACAATGAAAACACAAATCAACCAATAAACCAAACCATTGCCACACACCATATGGATGAATCTCACAGACAGAATGCTGAGTGAAAGAAGCCAGACCTATAGGAGTACACACTTACCCAAACAGGCAAAACAAATCTCTAGGGACAAAGGTCAGCACCAAGGTTACCATGGCTATCTAGCAGCAGGCATGAGCTTGCTGAAAAAGTTCTGCATCTTGACTTGGGAGGATGATTACAGGCGTGTACACATACATACACATAATGAAAATATAAGAGTGTACTCACTGAATTGCACAGTTAAATTTGTATACTGTACTGTGTGTAATGTTATAACTCTATAAAAGGGAGACACACTGTCATGTAGTAATTTTCCATATTCATCATGAAAGTCTAGATTGCTAGATAACTATAACATCATCAGACTATTATTTGTTGTAAAAACACTGCATTTGCTGAGCTAAAAATTAAATACAGTGAACAAAGGATTTTCCTTGTTTCCAATGTTATGCCATCATATCAATGTATCAACCTACAAGAGGGCCAAACTTTACTGGCTTGCGCTCCCTGGTCCCAAACTCCTTTGATTCTGACACTTCCTGGAGCCCATCATGAGTGGTTATCTGACTATACGTGTTATTCCAGTACTCCGCAGACCCTGGATGGCTCTTCACTACCTAGGGGGAGGCCGAAAGGGCCTGGCTCCATCACTTACGTCGTTTTCTACCCACCTGAATTTCTTTGCAGACTTGTCCTAAACCCTACCATCATCTGTCTTCCCTCTTGCCTAGCGAGCCAAGGCCTGACCCAGGGCAGGAGGGGCCTCGGTAAAAAGGTGCAAAGCGTCTGAGGCCTTTTCCAGCCCACTAGATCCTATCCAGTAAGAACCCAGAGCTGAGTGGGAAGAGAGGGGGACGGCAAACTGTACCCCCAAAACAGACACTTCCGGTCCCACAGCGTGCCCCGAGACCCCGAGCCCGCGTCACTCTCCGCAGGCCTGGGATGCTCCTCGCAGCCACCGCAGCAGGGGAAATAACTGTTACGCTCGGTGCGTTTCTGCGCTTTCGGCTTTGGGGTGCAAACCCCGCAGCCAGCTGTAACGAGTGGGCGCAACGCGCTGGGGAGAGGACCTGGTCCCGCACCAGGGGCCCGGGGGCGCGCANGGGAGCTGGGCGCCGGGACGCATGAGGTCGCCGCGCCCGGAGGGCTGGAGAACGCACACACCAGGCAGGGAGGAAAAAGCCTAAAGCAGGTTCGTGTTAAGGACAACAGCCATCAGATCCCAATCCCGATGTCACTCTTACTTGTTAGTGTGTCTTGTTTGTCGGTTGCGTTCTGCGTTGGAATTAATGTCACAATATTTTGTGCTTTGTGATTCATAATGCGTTGTAAGCAAGCTTCACATTGGGCTTAGCTCTGATCACTGAAAAGAGGCGCACAGTTTGAGCCTCAAAATGCAAATTTGTTATTTAAAGAGAATCTTTGTAATGAGTTAAAAATTAAGACATTTTAAAAGCGATATTTAAGGGGCACCTGGGACGCTCAGTCCGTGGAGCGTGGGACTCAGTTTGCTCTCCGGTCATGATCTTAGGGTTTATGAGTCGGCCCTGCATACACTGGTGTGGAGCCTGCTTGGGATTCTCTCTTTCTCCCTCTCCCCCCCCGCCCCCTCTCTTGCTCTCTCAGAATAAAGCAAATTTAAAAAAAAATTTTTTTTTAATAAAAGCGATGTTTAAAAGTTAAGGTCGTGAAATTTGGGGTTTAAGCTTTGAAAAATAAAATTTTAATTGAAAAGTGATGTCTGGTACATGGTTTTTAAAAAGAAGATAATAAATACATCTCTTATACTGCCTCCCTCCTACCTCAGATCCCCAGTCTCCATCCCCAGGGGCAATTACTGTTATAGTTTCTTGTCTATTCTTCCAAAATTTCTCCATACACATACAAGTCCATGTCTTATTTTTTGCACAAATGGAAGAATATTACATAACTTAATGCACTTCACTTTTCTTGAAGATAGTTAAATTTGGCAGCACTAGATCTATCTCAACCTTCTGCAAGGGGTTTTAATTTCAGTCCAATTTCCCATGAGGGGTGGTGACAGCAAATGCAGCTGAAGTTGGCTGCAGGACACCCCTTTCTGGCTCAGGAGGGAAGTCCAGATGCCAACACTGGGACAGGCAGCAGATTAGTATTGCTCTGATCTCTTATAGAATGGGAACAGTTATCGTGTGTAGGCTAAATCCCCAAGGACAGCATAATCCTTATTAACAGCTACAAGAGAAATGTTACCCACAGTTCCCTTGCTCTGACATACAGAGTTGTTTTCATTCTTCTCTGATCCTTTCCAGCCATTGGCTCTATGAATATGTATTTATTATGTGGTAGTTTGCACAGAATAAAACCAATTTTGTCTGCTTTTCTCCCTTAACATGATATAAACATGTTTTCCACGCATCCAGAGTATTGTTAATGGAGACATTATTTCACACTGCTAATGTACTGAGGTTTCTTAACCATTCCCTAATGTGCAATATTTAGGTTATTTCAAACTGTTATTATAAATAATGCTACAATGCATACTATACATGGACTTTGTGGCAGTTCAAAGCAATGGACTAGATGTTCAGATGATGAACTAAATATACAGGTAGCAACATGGATGCTTCATATCAAGAAGAAAAACAA
This sequence comes from Crocuta crocuta, assembly GCF_008692635.1. Lineage (NCBI taxonomy): Eukaryota > Metazoa > Chordata > Mammalia > Carnivora > Hyaenidae > Crocuta > Crocuta crocuta. The sequence goes on from NW_027527955.1 coordinate 9,828,791, forward strand.
GATGCAGGACTAATAGAATACCAAGTAGATAAATTAAAAACCCACATAAGGGGCACCTGAGTGGCTCAGTCGGTTAAGCATTCAACTTCAGCTCAGCTCATGATCTTGTGGTTCTCAAGCTCAAGCCCCACGTGGGTCTCTGTGCTGACAGCTCGGAGTCTAGAGCTGGTTTCAGATTCTGTGTCTCCCTCTCTGCCCCATCCCCCACTCATGCCCTGTCTCTCTTTCTCTCCCTCCCTCTCTCTCTCAAAAATAAACATTAAAAACAATAAAAAAGAATAAAAACCCACATAAGAAGACATTGTATCTTTTATAAGGACACATGCAGCTTTAAGACCATGTATGAAGCATAAGGAATGGGCGTCTTCAAAATGGAGGATAATGGTATAAGGGACGCTAAGGATTGAGGAATCAAGTAAAATCAAATAAGAGAGGGGCCAGGGTGCACATTGGCAACTGTCACTATGTTTTATGAATGAGAGTATAATTAACTCTGGCTTTTAGGCCCAGGGACAAAAACATTTTTTAAAATCTGTTACAACATTTCTAAACAATTTCCTTTATCCACTTAAAAATTTTTATTTGAGTACCTTCTTAGAAGGGGTACCAGTGGTGATATGGGAAACTGACTCCAGATTCCTGTTGTCCTTAGGATAAATAAAGTCCAGGATACTAAGGTTTGAACAGAGAGACCTTGAGATCCTGTCCTCACTTGCGCCTCCAACCACCCTTCTCACTACTTCCCTCCCCGTCCACAGTCTGGCCACAATAGCACTTGACACTGTGTTCCCAAGCAGGCACACCCTGCTGTCCACTAGCTTCATTCCTTCACTTTCTCTCTCACCCTCCATCACCACTTGGTCAACTTTTACTCACCCGCCAGGTCTTACTTAGATAATTCCTTCTCTACAGCACTCCTTTTTCTGCCTCCCAACACCCTCCCCAAGAATGAATGAGATACCTCCAGTCTTCCCCATTAAGTCACTAGGTAGGGGAGTCCAAGCCTCTGTCAGTTACTTGAGGAAGGACTGAATCTAGTTATTCACCACTTTATCCTCAAAAAATAACAATCGCTTCCTCTCAGTACTAATTGTGACAGCACCGTGTTGAACACTTAACTCAGATGACCTCTTTCTGTCTTCCAACAGCGTTAAGGGGAAGTACTAGTGCGATCCCCACATTGTACAGAGGAAGAGTGTAAAGTTTAGCCACAACAACTAATTACCCAGCATGCCCAACCAGCAGGTGACTGAGCAGGAATACCATCCCACAGATGGCTCTTCACCCAAACTCTCTCCTTCCCTGGTGTCCAATGTCTAGGACAAAGCTTATGGGCATACCATGTGCTTAGCATGTATCTTTTGAATAAACATGTATGTAGATAAACAGTTATGGTAACAGTGTGGCTTCTGGGATTCCTAAGTTTTATAAACAAGAACAAATTGATTACATCCAGTATACCATAAAATAGTCCAGAAATTAATTTTTATACTAGTCATGCTAACATGCAACAAGTGAAGCAGGTCATTCTCCAAAGAATAAGAAAGAAACAGCAAGTAGAGAATTCAATAGAGAATCATAGAAGCTCTTCTAAATGCCAGAAGCAAGAGATGTTCATTTTCTAGTTAAAAAAAAAAAAAAAAGGAACTGGGGAAGATAAAGTTCAGAATCAAATGACCTCAAGCAATGCTTAGTGGTGACCAGAGCAGAAAAAGCTTGAACTAAAGGGTAGAGAAACAATTTCTTTCTCTTAGAGATTATTAAAAACTTATGAGAATGCTTCTTTCAAAACAAAATGCAAATGAAAATTCACATCTATCATCACTTTTGCCATAAGAAAAGATTGTTGCCTTGTTTTTGTCTTGTTGCCAAATGTTCGTCTAGTGACAACAGAGAAGACAACATTGAGCATAAGCTGGAGAGGAGAAAAGAATCAACTCTCAAAAGAGCCAATTGTGTAGAAAGGGGACCAGTGAGTACTAGTGAACCAGCCTTCCTGGGGAGAGTGTTCCCTTTATGTTCACTCTCTTATCCAACCCAACCTAAAATTGGATTATACTTGTTGCAAAGGGGCAGTGTGGCACACATAAACTAGTGAGATATGTCAGCTCTAGAAGAAGAATGACTGAAGCTATTACGAAAGGAAGAAGAGCAACCCTTGACATTGAGAAGCTTGGCCAGGGCTCACAGCTAGATCATGGGACTCTGCCAGGAGTCGTAAACAATTTTCCAGAAGATCAGCCTCACACAAGCCTGTCCTGAGACCAGAATAAAATGAGACAAAGCCAGACCACTTCATGATTTTGGCAAAGCACAGACAAAAGCAGGTCATTGTGCCATCCACAAAATGACACACACTTCCCCTCTCTTGGCCAAAATGAGTGACTGCTCCTTCTTTACCATGTACAGCTTTATCCTCATTCTAGTTTTCCCTTCCTGTAGATGAGATTCATTGAGATACCCAATCACAGAATTACCCCACTTCTAACAGCACCTAATCTGGAGGCAATGTCTGCTTCCTTAGACTCTCCCCCAAGTCACCCAGCTGAAGCCCAAACCCTCCAAAGCTTCCTTCTAACACCCTCTTACTAAGGCCTATGAGTTTCCACAGCATGTATTCACCCTTCCTGCAACAAGTGAACAAATTTGTTCAACAACAGGTGTGTTTCTGGTAGTCTTTGGCTGAAGCTTATGGACACTATGCTCACACATTTCAGTCTGTGTGTGTGTATACAGTTATAAACATATATTTACATAAAATCAAGGTAGCAAGAAACTTCAGGAAACTCAAGCTTTTTATACTTTTGCGCCTGAACTATCTGTAGAGATAGGCTACTGTGATAGAATCAGTCAGATCATCAGATAATTAGATAGTTTGCTGCATGACAGATGAAGCAATCACCATACACTTCAGACATTTTTAATAACTTGATGTCTTCATTACTCATGTAATTTACTTTTATATATGCTACTAATATTTTCAATAGTGCAATGCTTTTGAACAGTGTTTTTCTAAGCAGTGAATTACCTGGCAAGTCGATATTTTTGAGAAATGCTTAAAATATTGGCTACTTTTCATTTAAATATTTATTTTCAAAAGCAGGATACAAATTTGTACAGAAAGTGTGGTCACAACTAAGAAGAATGACAAAAATAAAAGATTGATAGCTAAAACCTAACCAGAGGTGTTCTTTCATTCTTTCTTTCTTCAATGTATTTTCTAATTGTTCAGTTAATATTTTAATTTGATAGTAGAATATTATTTTTATTTTATTTTTAGAGAGAGGGGTGTGGGGATGGGCAGTGGGAGAGAGAGAGAACCCCAAACAGGCTCCACACTAGCACAGAGCCCAACACGGCCTGAGATCATGACCTGAGCTGATAGCAAGAGTTGGGTGCTCAACCTACTGAGCCACCCAGGCAGAAAATAACAGAAATACAAACAATTATAAGAGAATACTATGAAAAATTATATGCCAACAAACTGGGCAATCTGGAAGAAATGGACAAATTCTTAGAAATTTACGCACTACCAAAACTTAAACAGGAAGAAATAGAAAATTTGATCAGATCCATAACCAGCAAAGAAATTGAATCAGTTATCAAAAATCTACCAACAAACAAGAGTCCTTGGCCAGATGGCTTCCTGGGGGAATTCTTCCAGACATTTAAAGAATAGTTAATACCTATTCTTCTCAAACTGTTCCAAAAATAGAATGGAGGGAAAGCTTTCAAACTCATTCTATGAAGCCAGCATTACCTTGATTCCAAAACCAGACCAAGACCCCATTAGAAAGGGGAATTACAGGCCAATATCCCTGATGAAGCTGGATGCAAAAACTCTCAACAAGATACTAGCAAATCTAATTCAACGGTACATTAAAATAATTATTCACCATGATCAAGTGGGATTTATTCCTGGGATGCAGGACTAGTTCAATATTCACAAATCAATCAATGTGATACATCACATTAACAAAAGAAAAGATAAAAACCATATGATCCTGTCGATAGATGCAAAAAAAGCACTTGACAAAATACAGCATCCTTTCTTCATAAAAACACTCAAGAAAGTAGGGATAGAAGGAACATATCTCAACATCATAAAGGCCATATATGAAAGACCCACAGCTAATATCCTCACTGGGGAAAAATTGAGAGCTTTCCCTTTTGATCAGGAACACAACAAAGATGTCCACTCTCACCACTATTATTCACATAGTACTGGAAGTCCTAGCCTCAGCATTCAGACGACCAAAAGAAATAAAAGGCATACAAATCAGCAAAGAAGAAGTCAAACTTTCACTCTTCACAGATGACATGATACTGTACATGGAAAACCAGAAGACTCCGTCAAAAAACTGCTGGAACTGATAATGTGAATTCAGCAAAGTTGCAGGATATAAAATCAATGTACAGATATCAATTACATTTCTATGCACCAATATTGAAGTAGCAGAAAGAGAAATCAAGGAATTGATCCCATTTACAATTGCACCAAAATCCATAAGATACCTAGGAATAAACCTAACCGAAGAGGTTAAAGATCTCCATGCTGAAAACTATAGAAAGCTTATGAAAGAAATTGAAGAAGACACAAAGAAATGGAGAAACATCCCATGTTCATGGAGATGAACATTTAAATATTGTTAAAATGTCTGTACTACCCAAAGCAATCTACACATTCAGTGCAATCTGTATCAATATAACATCAACATTCTTCACAAAGCTAAAACAAACAATTCTAAAATTTGAATGGAACCAGGAGAGACCAAATAGAATAGCCAAAGTAATGTTGAAGAGAGCCAAACCTGGAAGCATCACAATTCCAGACATCAATCTGTATTACAAAGCTGTAATCATCAAGACAGTATGATACTGGCACAGAAACAGTCACATAAATTGATGGAACAGAATAGAGAACACAGAAATGGACCTACAAATGTATGGGCAACTAATCTTTGACAAGGCAAGAAAAAGTATCCAATGGGAAAGTTTCTTCAGCAAATGGTGCTGGGGAAACTGGATAGCGACATGCAGAAGAATGAAACTGGGCCACTGTCTTACACCATACACAAAAATAAATTCAAAATGGATGAAAGACCTAAATGTGAGATAGGAAACCATCAAAATCCTAGAGGAGAATATAGGCAGCAACTTCTTTGGCTTCAGCTGCAGCAACTTCTTACTAGACATGTCTCCAGAGGCAAGGGAAATAAAAGCAAAAATGAACTATTGGGGTCTCATCAAGATAAAAACTTCTGCACAGCAAAAGAAACACTTAACAAAACAAAAGCAACTGAAGGAATGGGAAAAGATATTTGCAAATGACATATCACATAAAGGATTAGTATCCAAAATCTAGAAAGAACTTATCAAACTCAACACCTCAAAAAACCAATAATCCAGTGAAGAAATGGGCAGTCGACACAAGTAGACACTTTTCCAAAGACATCCAGATGGCTAACAGATATATGAAAGGATGCTCAGCATCACTCATCATCAGAGAAATACAAATCAAAACGACAATGAGATATCACCCCACACCTGTCAGAATGGCTGAAATTAATAACTCAGGAAACAACAAATGTTAGTGAGGATAAGGAGAAAGGGGAACACTTTTGATATGTCGGTGGGAATGCAAACTGATGCAGCCACTTTGGAATGTGATTCCAGAACCTCCAGTAATTTTTAATCAAAAAAATAAAAATAGATCTACCCTATGACTCAGGAATTCCACTACTCAGGAATTCCAATACTAAGTATTTATCCAAAGGATACAAAAATGCTGATCCTAAGGGACACATGCAACCCCATATTTATGGCAATGCTATCAACAACAGCCGTAATATGGAAAGAGCCCAAATGTCCATTGACTGATGAATGGATAAAGAAGTGGTACACACACACACACACACACACACACACACACACACTGGAATATTACTCGGCGATGAAAAAGGATGAAATCTTGCCATTGCAACAACGTGGATGGAACTAGAGTATATTATGCTAAACAAAATAAGTCAGTCAGAGAAACACAGATATATGATTTCACACATGTGGAATTTAAGAAACAAAACAGGTGAACATAGAGGAAGGGAAGGAAAAATAAGATAAAAACAGAGACGGACTCAAAGCTTAAGAAACTCTTAAATACAGAGAACAAACTGAGGGTTGCTGGAGGGGAGGTAGGTAGGGAGATAGACTAAATAGGTGATGGGCATTAAGGAGGATACTTGATGAGATTAGCACTGGGTGTTATATGTAAGTGAAGAATCACTGGGTTCTACTTCTGAAACCAATACTACACTGTATGTTAACTAACTTGAAATTAAATAAATAAATAGTGTACTCTAAAAAAGTATTATTAATTTCTATTTTAATTTTACTCTGTGCTGCCTCCTATCTGTTTAAACAATAACATTCTTGTTCCCTTTTAGTCCTGATTACCTTTACCAGTGGTTTCACAATTAAGAGGGTTAAGGGTACACATTCACTAATTACATCAAAGCAGTACATTTCTGCTACTCTCTGCCTACAAGTAAAATACCCTTCAAGTGGGAATGAGATATTTAATAACTCATCCTGTCTAACCATTTGAAAATAGGAACTGCAACTGCCAGATATGGCTAATACATTGCCAAAGATTAACAATTCTTCTGGTAGTGTGACTTCCACCTAACATTTTCCTCAACAGCAAAAATTAGTAATATTGATTAAAGAGGAAATTCTGCATCTTCTGCAAAATATTTAATTTCACATTAAGCTTTCTTTTTTTCTTAATTTTTGTTTTAAATTTATTTCTGAGAAAGAGAGAGACAGCATGAGCAGGGGAGGGTCAGAGAGACAGGGAGATACAGAATCTGAAACAGGCTCCAGGCTCTGAGCTAGCTGTCAGCACAGAGCCCGATGAGGGCTCGAACCCACGAACTGTGAGATCATGACCTGAGCTGAAGTTGGACACTTAACCGACTAAGCCACCCAGGTGCCCCCACATTAAGCTTTCTAATTACATTGACCATGTAACATTTCTGAGATCTTAGAATCTTCTTCAGAGTCCATGAAATATCACTAATCCTTTAAGGACTTAATAAAAGGACTATCCTTAAAAAGAGCTTATAACTTCTCTATTTTTAGCATAAACCTGAAGCACACTTAAGAAAAAAATCTTCATCTAAGTCTCAAGACAGAACAAATGTATGTTGTTAACTATGAAAACTCTAATTCTTTAAGAACGTAATTAAATTAATAAAATGTCTTTAAAAGTGGTTTTATATTTTTCCTATTTTATAGCATAAATACGAAACACACTAAAAACTATCAAAATCTCTAAACAAATGAATCCCATGTATTTCTTTTTTTCTTTTTTGTTAAAATTTTTTTAATGTTTATTAATTTTTGAGAGGGAGGGAGAGAGAGTGCAGAGTGTGAGCGGGGGAGGGGCAGAGGGGAGATGCAGAATCCGAAACAACTCTAGGCTCTGAGCTGTCAGCACAGAGCCCGACATGAGGTTTGAACTCATGAGCCATGCGATCATGACTTGAGCTGAAGTTAAGCCATGCTTAACTGACTGAGCCACTCAGGTGCCGCTAATCCCATGTATTTCTTATCAAGACCATGCCAGAGGTAGAATTTGAACCAAGCACGTACCCCTTGTTCTGGAGTTGGGAAAAAAACAAAGACATTTTAAAAGTTTAACATTGATTTAAAATGTGAAAGAATTGCCCTATACTTTATGGCTGCAATATTTATTCCACAGCTTTAGCAATATTGACTAAACTGTGATAAGCCCATAATGAAACAGATTCTATCATCTTTCTTGCAGCTGAGAGCCATGCAGAAAAGTTTCCATTTATTTAAAAGGTAGCTTAAAATAAAAACAATATTAAGAAGTATGAATAAGATGTGGTGTAGTACTTCTGTCTTTGGGGATAAACACTGAGATAGAAGAGAGGTTTCAAGTAGAGTTTATGTTCAAATTGCTCAAATAGTAGTAAAGATTCAGAAGAAGGAGGTATAGATTTGGGGACAAAAGAAAAAATAATATAGTTTTCAGTTTCTCACATAATTGTAACAATATGGTAAATAAAATAAACACAAATTAAGATAATGATTAAAAGAAATGGTCAAATATTTAGGCATCCCTTTTGTGAAGTTTTTGGTTAATTTTGTTTTGGAACTTTTTTTAATGCTAATTTATTTATTTTGAGACAGAGACAGAGAGAGAATCCCAAGCAGGCTCTGTGCTGTCTGTCAGCTCAAAGCCTGACCTGAGGCTTGATCCTATGAACCATGATATCGTGCATGACCTGAGCAGAAACCGAGAGTCAGTCACTTACCCTACTGAGCCACCCAGGCGCCCTTGTTTAGTTTTTTTTTTTTTTTTTTTGCTACTTATATGATGTCAATCTATTTGAAGTCTCCTCCTTTTGTTATTTATAACATCAAATATGTCTTCTGTGAGCTATTTTATAAATGGCATCCCTACTGCAATAATGTACAAACCCAAAATGATATTTCTACCATTTCTTCTAGAAATTATTTATTTCACAGTTTTCTAGCTTTAAAAAAAAAATGGAAACTACTTCATATATGATCCTCATTACACTAACCAGATCAAGATACCTTATTTTTTGGAATAAGTACAAAAAGGCACCCTGCTTCTATGTTGGAAAGTTTGAGGTGAAAAATAAATGAAATGTACCAAGCACATTACCCTCCTACCTGAGTGGCAGAGCCAACTCCACTGGGGACCTTTATTCCCTAAACTGGGTGGCCCCGGAACCAAACTTTCAGGGCCCATCACCTTGATCCTGTTACTTTTCTCCTTAAGTTTTAAATTGTAAAGCAAGTGACCCTGTAATTTATTTTCTGACCTCCTCTACTATTTCATTTTCCATGTTGGATAAATAAGTAAGTTCAGCAGAGGCACATGTTTTGATGATTTTACCTAGATTAGCTGTATTAAATCTATAAATTATAACCAGAGACTCATTTCTTGTGCTACACTCCTCTGGGATGGATTCCTAGAAGTTAGTGGAGACTCTTGGTCTAATGGCTTATAGAACCAGATGAGAATTGAGCCCTGGAAGGAGCACATGTAAGTTAGAATGCCTGCTTTTTAAGAAGGGTTAGAAGTTTCTGATAAAAGGCAGAAAATAACCTATGAGTGCAATAACAATCTGGTAATTTTGAATTCGATGCTTGGTCTCTTGATGTGGGCCTGATTTAAATTAATTCTACAATGTTTATTGTCACCTACAACGTGCTAGGCACTGTTCTGGTTATCAGTAAATCAAACAGACAAGAGTATCTGCCTAGTAGAGTTTACATCTAGTAGAGGGAGAAAGACAAACAATACATGTAATAAAATTCTATAGTACAACTGAGGGTGGCTGGTACTATGGAGGAAAGAAATATAGAAGGGAAAGGGGGATTATGAGGAAAGAGTATGAGGAGTGTTGCAGTCTTAAATAAAGAAGTCACAGCAGGACTCATTAAAAAGGTAATATTTGGGGGCACCTGGGTGGCTCAGTTTGTTAAATGTCCAACTTCAGCTCAGGTCATGATGTCATGGTCCGTGGATTCAAGCCTGGCATCGGGCTCTGTGCCGACAGCTCAGAGCCTGGAGCCTGTTTCAGATTCTGTGTCTCCCTCTCTCTCTGCCCCTCCCCAGCTCATGTTCTGTCTCTCTCTGTCTCAAAAATAAATAAACGTTAAAACAATATTTTCACTACACCCTACAGTAAGAAATACATTTTACAGTATGACCCAGCATTCACAGAACAGACACACACAACTGAAAGTTTTCACAAACCAATACTTTCTTGCATAATGTTCAATGTACTTTAATTCTAGTCTATTGGGTTTCTGTTCTTTATTCAACCCTGATAGCACTGACTAAAATAATTGCACACCCTAGTAATAGGTTGTGAGATGCTGTTGAAAAAGCATCGCTATCAGTAATGTGCTCATTTTAGCTATACCCTAACCCACGGATGACATAATAGACAGCATCAACTCTGAGCCTGCTTTGGCTAAACACCACATAGGACCTAATGACTTTAACCAGGGAACTACCATTAGCTCATTAATCAAATCCAATGTATATATAAGATATTCTGCTTTCATGACAGCTGTCATTATATAAAAATATTGTGTGGGCTGGGTGACTATCAGGAAATGTAAAACATATGAAATGTGGGTACATCAGTTCTGACAGGCAGCCAATATTTATGGTAGTTGGCTAAAGAGATTTGACTTCAAATAAACAAATGTTTAATGTTTCCATAAAAGCATAGATGTGACCCTAATTAGTAAATTTGCTAGTAGATTTCTGTTCATTATCTCCACACCCATCTTTAGATATATTTGTTTTTAGATAATACAAATTTTAGAACTATATCTCAAAATGTTTAGACAGATTCTCAAAATTTTTGAGAGCAGTTTCTTTTTATGAGCACATAAGCCGTGGTATGCTTCTGAACTGTTAAATTGCTCTTTCAAAACTCAGAATTTGTTTTCAATGAGATTATAGTTTTAAATATTTTTTTTCCGCTCCAAAAAAGTTCTTATATTCGTCATTGGATAGGTTCCAGTTTATTTGCTTGCGACTCAGTTATTCAATAATTGGAAGTTTGTACCTCTTAATCCTCTTTACCTATTTCACACATACTCCCATCCACTTGCCCTCTGGCAATCATCAGTTCTGTGTATTTAAGAGTCTGTTTTTTGTTTGTTTGCTCATTTGTTTTGTTTATTAGATTCCACATATAGGTAAATCATTTGATATTTGTCTTTGACTGACTTCACTAAGCATAATACCATCTAGGTCCATCCATGTTGGCACAAATGGCAAGATTTCATTATTTTTTTTATGGCTGGGTAATAGTCCATTGTANCACAAATGGCAAGATTTCATTATTTTTTTTATGGCTGGGGAATAGTCAGACAGTCAGACACACACACACACACACACACACACACACACACCACATCTTCTTTATCTATTCATCAGCCATATCTTGGCTATTGTAAATTATGCTGTAGGGGTGCATATATTCTTTCAAATTAGAGTTTTTGTTTTCTTTGGGTAAATATCCAGTAGTGGAATGACTGGGTCATATGATATTTTTATTTTTAATTCTTTTGAGGAAACGTCATGTTGTTTTCCACAGTAGTTACACCAATTTACATTCCTACCAACAGTGTGCAAGGGTTCTCTTTTCTCCGCATCCTTGCCAATACTCATTCCTTCTCGTCTTCTTGATACTAGCCATTCTGATTGGTGTGAGATGATTTATCTCATTACGGTTTTGATTTGCATCTTCCTGATGATTGGTGATACAGAGCATCTTTTAATGGGTCTGTGGCCACCTGTATGTCTTCTTTGGAAAAATGTCTATTCAGGGTCTCTGCCCAGTTTTAATGGGATTATTTTATTTATTTATTTAATTATTTGGTGTTGAGTTGTATAGGTTCTTTATATATTTTGGATATTAACCCCTTAATGGATACATCATTTGTAAATATCTTCTCTTATTCAATAGGTTGCCTTTATATTGGTCTCCCTTGCTTTTCAAAAAAAAAAAAAAAAAAAAAAAGAAAAGAAAAGAAAAGAAAAGAAAGAAAAAGAAAGAAAAAATGTTTATTTTGGTGTAGTCTCAACAGTTTATTCTTACTTTTGTTTCTCTTGCCTGAGGAAACATACACATAAATATGTTGCTGAGGCCAATGTCCGAGAGATTACTGTTTATGTTTTCTTTTTGAAGTTTTATGGTTTCATGTCTCAAGTTTAGGTCTTTAGGTTCAAATTTACAGTAAACTGGAATTGTCCTCTGAACCACTGACTACACAGCAGAATGTCCAGTATTTTCAACAGATGGAAAGGTCCAATGGATCTTTCTGCAGTGATGGAAGTTTTCTGTAACTGCTTTCTTTTAAGATAGCCACTAACCACTTGTGACTTTTGAGCACTTGAAATGTGAACTGTATGACTGAGAAACTGGAATTTTAATTTCATTTATTCTTAATCTAAATCTAAGTAGCTATATGGGGCCAATGGCTGCCATATTGAGTAGAACAGTTTTACAAGGAAAAGCTGAGCAAGTCGTTTCCCTACTTAAACCACACCAATGGCTTCCAATGATGTTTCAAATAAAATTTAAAGTCCTCCGTTTGATATTAAAAGCCAAGATGAGCTGAGCTGCCCACTAGTTTCCTCCTGTGATGGCAGGCTCCTTGGTCTTCTTTCTGTTCCTGCCACATGCCATACTTCTTCCGCCCTCAAGGACCTAAGACAGGTTGCTCCCTCTGACGGGAAAGTTCTCTCCACCCCCACTCACTTCTCTCATATTCCCCATTTTTTTTTGGCCAAAGCTTACTCATTTCTTAGGTCTCTTTCTATTATTGGTTCACTTACCCATTCATTAAGCAAATATCTGCTAGCGTTCCAACTGCGAGCCGAGAATCTTGCTAGTGAGTGACAGTAAAGACAAGACAACAAGATAAAACAGGCCCTCTGCCTTTGTGGAGCTTACAGTCTAGTTAGGGTGATAGACATTTTAGAATAAATAATCAAAGTGATAGTAAATTGTGATAACACTTCTTAAATCTGGGCTCTGAACCAAACCAGAGAATCATGACAAGGATTCATGGGGTGGGGAGAGGATTCTCAGAGAATATGACATTTTCAATGAAATCCTGAAGGAAAAGATGCCACATTAAGTGAGGAGTAGGAAGAAAGGCACTGGAGAGCACTCATTACAATGGTAGTGAAAGCTTGGTCCTGTGATTACATATTTATTTAATGTCTGTAAACTCCATGAGAGCAGGGGTTCTATCTTGTCTTATTTTCTCACAGCAAGACCTGGCATATAATGAATGCTCAGTAAATGCTTGCTAATGGATAAATAAGTAAACTTTTTGTAGCCTAAAGAAACAAAATAATTGCTTGAGAATAATCGAGGAAGACCCTCACAAGAAAAGACAAGAGATTATAAAATAAAAATGAATGGAAATGAAGTGAGAACAAGTATATATTAAAAAACAAATCCAGGGGTGCCTGGGTGGCTCAGTCAGTTGGGCGTCTGACTTCGGCTCGGGCCATAATCTCAAAGTTCGTGGGTTCGAGCCCTGCTTTGGGCTCTGTGCTGACAGAGCCTGGAGCCTGTTTCAGATTCTGTGTCTCCCTTTCTCTCTGACCCTCCCCTGCTCATGCTGTCTCTCTCTCTCTCTCTCAGAACTAAATAAAACATTAAAAAAAAAATCCAGTTCAATTTCTTAAAATAAAAAATGCAGTCATTGAAATCAACACATTTGTAGAAGAAATTCTAGACTGGACACACGGTTAAGTAGAGAAGTGGTGGATTTGAAGGCGGTAATGAGGAAATGACCAAGAAAGCACACACACAGGAGGTGGGGAGAGGAAAGGGCAGCTGGTAAACATGGCGGCTAGATAGAGAGGCCCATCTCCTGCCTCTCCCCAACTCCTGAACCTCCGAGTGTGCCCTCTGGAACTCACCAGGTTGCCCCCTGAATCCTCTGTGTCACAATCTCTTCCCTGAACATCCCCTTCTCTTTCTTGCTCGAAAGCAAACTTGGCTTACCCAAGGAAAAACTTTCCTGGCAGCCCTCCGGTGTTTTCTTTCTTATACCACCTGGCTTTATGTAAGTATTCTCATTCCTCATTGCTAGGAAGAAACTTTTATGACCATAAAATGAAACTCAAAAATCAAAACCTCTAAGGAAAAAAAAAAAAGATTGATGAATTTGACTACATTAAACGGTTTTCAAAAACCTGTAAAATATGACACTTAAAAGACATTACACAGACTAGGAAATGATATTTGTCATGTCTGTAAAGATTAGAAAAACAGAATGTATATGTTTTTAAAGCCCACATATCAATAAGAATGACAAAGTTGGACATATGGGTAAATGCTCAAACAAGAGAAGAGAACCTGAATGATCAACAGAAAAGAAAATATACTTACCTTCGTGTACAATCAGAGCAAAGACAAATCAGAGAACAAGATACCAAGTTTATACCTATCTTACTGGCAAAACTTTAAAAACCTAACAGTATCAAGTGGTGGGAAACTCTCAAAAAACTTCTAGTGGAAATGTGACTTCCTATAGGCACTTTGGAGAGCAAATTTGATTGTCTGGTGAAATTCAGGATGTACATATTCTTTAATACAACAATTCCACTTATAAGTATTATATCTTAAAGAAACTATCAAATAATATGCACATTCTGATCTGTGTGTATATGCTCAATGTAGTTTGTAATAGAGGAAAATTGGACACTATTTAAATGTCCATCAATAGAAGAATAAATGAGTAAATTATATCGCTTTTATATAAGGGAAAACCATATTGCCAACTTGGAGAAATCTTAAGAATATATTCTTACATGTAAGTAAATTTCTGAGTGACGTATACTGTGATACAAAGAATATGAACACTAAAAATGGTGCTTATTGTATCCCATAGTACATATATGTATACGATATGTATATATGATATATGTATATGGCATATACATATATATGTGTGACCTAAAACCTGGACAGGTAGAATATGCACTTATCCTTCTGGAGAGGGAAAAGGCAGTAGTACAAAGGGGGCATCAATCATATCCATAATATCTTAATTTTTTAAATAAAATTAATTAAAGCAAAGGTGACAAAATTTCTCTATACTTTCTGAATGTTTGTACATGTAAAAGATTTGCCTTATTATACTCAGTAGTAGAGACAGCTATTTGTTTTAAAACTGAGACCAGATATAAAACACTATACCACATCCTTACTTTGTAAAGAAGACAGGCTGCTAAATAACATTTAAAGAAATCAGTTATATGGTGTGGACATGGTTTTCAGCAAAGAAAGCCTTGGTCCCTGTTTCCACTTAGGGTTGTGATAAAGGGAACAGACTTGAGTTGCAGCCAAAGAGATTTAGATTAGACATTAGAAATCACTGCATATCTGCAAGACATTCAAGATTGCCTGGGGATTTGGAGAACAAGAGCTTTGCTGAAATAGCTGAGATCCTAGCCTACTTGGAACTAGAAAGGATTATCAATGTCATAGAAGTCCTTTGAAATTTGAGATTTCATCTGTGAACTCTACAGATATGAAGGTCTTAACGGATCTCAGAATCTACAGCAAGGCAGAAAGAACACCAAGGAAGAGAACATGAAATCTTGGTCCTCAGTCCTCATAAGAGCCTATACTAATGAGAAGCTGTCATACATCAATGAACCAATGGCAACTAGGTCTCTGGGTAAGGTGTGGCTTCATCTATACTCCAGGTTATTTCTACTCACCCATCAATAAGCATTTGTAGAGGAGCTTTAGAAATCCATACTGTGCAAAGTGCTCTGCAGAATGAATATAGGAAGAGTGACATTACTGCTTATCCTTAAAAAGTGTACAATCAAATTAGAAAGGACTCGTATGTTTGAAAGAATTAGAAAAACAACACACTGATCGATAAGGGCAAGTACTTCTGAATACAAGGAAAGATATGGGCTGGGCTCACAGTCATTGAGGAGGGGTTTATGATGAGCCCTTTTATGGGATGGATGGAGCTTGAACAATCACAGAAGAGTTGAGGGCATTTCAGATGTCAGCTAAATGTGGGTTCAGACCCGAGGGAGCAATATTCATGCATATCAGAGAATGTTGTTCATGGAGGCTTCTGGCTATAGTGCAGATGTTTCAGAGAACACAGGAGGTGATGAAGTGAGATGGTTGATTAGTGGTGTGTGGGCACAGAATGCTTTGGAAATCAGCCAGAGAATTCTAGAATTAAGGATGGAAGGGGAAAGAAGACAGTGAGTATTCTTGAGTTGGACAGGGATGCACTGAAAACCATGTTTCCAGGATTTATTTAGCAGCAATTTTCACAATTAAATATTTCATATGGATTAGGTACAACCTAAAAGGTCTGCATGTTTTTCTGCCGTTTTAAAATGCTTATTTATTTCAGAGAGAGAGCGCGTACAATTGGGAGATGGTTAGAGACAGAGGGAGACACAGAATCTGAAGCAAGCTCCAGGCTCTGAGCTGTCAGCACAGAGTCCAACATGGGGCTTGAACCCACAAATTGGGAGATCATGCCTCAAAGTCAGGAGCTTAATCGACTGAGCTACTCCAGTGCCCCTCTGCTTCTTTTTTATATTAAAACTTAGGATTTTTGTTATTGTTAAATGACTACTCTTAATCACTTTAGAACACACTGAAGAAAAGAAGCCTAGGTATGATTGGGATAATCTTCTTATCGCTCAGACAGTTTGGGTTGAGCTTTAACCTGGAGCTTAAAACCTGGAGCTTTTCCTGAAGTTTAGTATGTCTTTAGATTTTCATTGCATCCAAGCACGATATCTCAGAAAATAGCAGTAGCAGATTTAATATGGCAGAGCTCTAAAAAATTCAGACTTCCTAAAATATGGAATCTCAACAGATTTATGTCAGAACCCCAACAAAATGCTTGTATAATGCTCGTCTGCTACTGAAAAAGGAGGGTTATGCTCGAAAGCTTAGTATTATAGAGCTGCAGGCTGAGCACTGAGTGGAGAGCAGGAAATGTGGGCACTGGCCTCCCTCTATGGCTCCTTGCTGTTTCTGGATTCAAGTCAGGTCAAGTCCCTTCCCCAGTCTTGGTTTTATCTAAAACTGAGGGGAATTAAATTTGATCAACTTAAAAAAAAATTAAATTAAATTAAAAACCCCAAAAACAAAACAAAAACACATTTTTCAGCTCAAACTTTACATAAAAATACATTAAATACATTTATTTATGTATCTGGGGTTCTAGCTTGAGCCTAACCTGGCATATTTTAGGGCATTACTGGGCATATTTGGCAGGGGGGCGGGTAGAAGAGGTCTAGTTGCGTGAGGAAGAAGTCACTTGGAAAAAGAACTCAGAGAGTCAAGCACACACATGGATCAAAAGCAATTCTCAAGCACTGGAGAATGGAGACAATATGAAGTGTATTGTCTGCTATTTAGAGCCTCTTTGGCCCAACCCTTGTGGACTCATGGTTGAATTCTAGGAAAACTTCTGAGATGTTGTGTATAATCAGTTGAGTATTTTCTTACTTTTTTAAGCCTATTTATTTATTTTGAGAGCACATGCACAAGCACGGGAAGGGCAGAGAAAGGAGAGAGGGAGAACCCAAGCTGGCTCCACGCTGTTGGCAGGGAGTCCAACACGGGGCTTACACTCACAAACCATGAGGTCATGACCTGAGCTCAAATTGAGTCAGACACTTAACCAACTGAGCCACTCAGGTGCCCCCAAGTACTTTCAACTGTAAAGAATCAAACTCCCCAACTCAAACTAGCATAAACAACAAGAATATTTATATACCCAGATTCCAAAGATAGAGAAGCATTCATTTCCTCCTAAGACTGGTTCTGTTTGTAGTCACAGCTTGGCAGCCCATGGCAAAGGGAGCTACGTGCTTCCTGGTCTATCTGAGGTATGAAATACCTCATGCCTATATCATCTCAGCTTATGTGCCCAACACAGTGCCTGGGAGACAGCCATTGACTTGAACTTGGACTAATCATGTTCTATTGTTGATGATCCAGGTGACGGTCTAAGCCCCTAGCAATGTGTGGAAGAGGGTAGGTTTCTGAAAAGCACTTTTGTTCTATAAGGTACTAACGAATATTCTGCAGGCAACGAACAACGAACATCTTCCAAGACTCTTATCTAGCATCTGGAGAAGTGGGGGAAAGAGAGCATCTCTGATTGGTTGGAAACACTTACCTTGAGGGCACCAGAACACAGCGGGTGTTTCCTGCCGAGAGTGTCTGTGATAGTTTTCTAAGAGTTGAAAGGACACGGTTTCCTCAAACCAACAGGCTATCCAAAATGTAGCTTTGGTAATTCTGACAGTTCATGGTCTTTAATATGAAGTTTCTCATTTGCTGCTACTGATTTGGGCAGAAATCACATGTTTCAGGCAGCTGGAAGGAAGTTGCCTAAGAGAAGTTATCCAATGTGTGTGAGGAATGGAGACTATTAAATACATAGATGGTGAACCTGCTGGCTGGGATTTGGAATAAGTGAAAATTCAAGAAATGCATTTGGACAGACCCCCAGGGATTTAGCTAATGCAGAGAAGGGAAGATATCTTTTATAATGGTTTTTCCCTGATTCTTGGTATAATTTGCTTTAAATCATGAATCTAGCCTACTTCTTGCTAGGTGGGGTTGATGAACTGCAGAAATTCTAGTTCAGCTTTTCCTCTGCTCATGGCATTATTTTAATGTTAATGTCAATTGATACGTGGGTGCCTCTTTTCTTCAGCAATAAAATCTCCTGAGCTTATTAGAAAAGCTGTGTTTCCTACCTCATTCAATGCATCTACTTTGCATGTAAACAGGGAGCTTGGTTGCGGCCTAACTGAATTTTTATGCACGTAAGTGTGGTTTCCTGATAAAGAAAATGAAATCCTGTCTTCTTGTCATTGTGAGTCTAACATGTATGCTGACTTTTTTTGTTTTAACTGTGTATCTGACTCACACTGAAAAATCCTATTTCTACTCCAAAGGGAAAAAAAAGTTAAATTTATGTTACATGCCTGTAAGGCATTTTAAAGTTAATCGGGCCCTTTGGGTCTAATTTAATTTGTGTAAGATTGCTGTTGATGATTAGAATAGCTATTTAAGATTTTTGTTAACAGTCTGTTATGTGGACTTAATGGAAACACTCCAAAAGCAGTCTGTTCACTTTCCCCTGTCAAATTCAGGTTACAGAGCCTTCACAGATGTTGTAAGTAGACATCAATATGAAAAGGGAATAGAACACAAATTAGAATCATAAGTGTACTCAAACTGCCAACGTTGAGCTTTGGTTAAAAACATCTGTCACATAAAAGCAAACATTCAGAGCTATTGCGTCTTGTAACAATTGTCTTTATTTTTCATATCTTTGGCATTTTCATCATTTTGTGTTACGGTTCCCTTCGGAATTTTTCTTATGAATGCTTGCTTTTTTAATATCACCAAGTTCTCTACACAAACAGCATTTTGTAAGGCTTTGGTACCAACACTATAAAGTGAAGGAATCCCAAGCAGAGTTGGAATTGTCACGGTCCCATAGAATCAGAAAGCTGACTACTGCAGGGCTCTAGGAGGGAAGGAATGTATTTAACTCATTCAGGCAGGCCCTTATTAACTCACACGAGTTCTTTGATTTATTCTACAAGGCTATTCTTTGTCATTTAAAATTTTAGTTACCATCCTTATGACATGAAATGACCCTGAGAAACACTTTGGTCCAGTTCTGCCTTCTCTGTAATCAAGGAAACTTCAGGATGCGCTAGACTCTCTCAACTGTTATTTGTTATAATTAGATAATTTTTCCCCAGAGAAAATGAGCTGCAGCCAAGTGCCCACACAGCAGCGTAGGAGCAAGAAGACAATGGGCACCATCCCTGCACCATGTTGCACTGCCCAGGGACTCCTTTGTTTCCTGTGTGGCAGTGAGGGTGAGATTGTGCACGGCACTACAGATGCCCAGAATTGTAGGCAAATATTTTGACAATAGTCAAGTCACTCACTGAGTGGGAAGTGGTTGGATCAAAAGGCTGCCCTTTATTTATTCTTGATTTTACCCTTAAGGGTGATAGGTTATGACACTGTAATTTCTACATTAAAATCAATCAGGTGACTGAAGACTTAAACTTATGTGGAAAGCATTATCTTGCTAGGCATTTGGCTGGAGGTTTGCCATAAAGTACTCTTAAAGTATCTTTAAAAAGTGTATTAATTCATAAAAGGGGAACATATGATTTAGATTAACCCTATTCCCTAATTTGGGGGAAAAAAATCTCTATTTTATCTTCCTTTAGGTAATGCATAGTTGGCATTAAGAAAAGGGATGAAAAACCTAGTAGAAAAGGTTGTGGATCATGCTGTCCCAACCTATTCTCCTCCTGATCATCCCAGGCTGTCATTTGCACCTTCCAGGAGATTATATCCTCTCTCACTTCCTGTTCATTCTAAACAAAACCTCTTTTCTGCTAATACATTCAATGCCATGAATAGTAAGGCTCAAATACAAAAAGACCCAGCAATCACATTTCTCCCTATAACTAATTATGTAATTGTACAGTTTGGTCAAACCTTTATATTTTCCCCTCAAATATATTTTTAAATATTTTTTAAACTGATCTTTTGTTTCTACATCCCTGACAGTAGTGATAAAAATACCTTGCCTCCCCCATTCCTATATGTCTATCGTATTTTAATACTATTCATTAAAAGAGAGCATCAATGGAATTCAAGGAGAAAGATCAGGCAGCCTTTCCACGTGTACTTGTACTATGGAGATCTATCTATCTATCTATCTATCTATCTATCTATCTAAGAGAGAGTGGGGGTGGAGGCCGAGGGAGAGAGAGAGAATCCCAAGCCCCATTGTGGGCTTGATCCCATACCCTGGAACCATGACCTGAGCTGAAATTAAGAGTCGAATGCTCAACCAACTGAGCCAGCCAGGCACCCCAGTCTGGGCTCTCTTTAAAGGCTCAGGCCACCCTTCTGCACCCTTCTGCACTCTCTACCAGCTGTGACTCCTTCTTAGGAATTGTGTTTTCTTCTCTGTTGCAGAGCTTCCTTATGCAGAGCCTTAGTTCATGGTGCGATGGTAAATGTTAACAGTTGGCTGTAGTGCACGGTCGGGGGTACCATTCATAGCATTTGCCAACTCCTATGATATAAATACTCCCAGAACTGCCACTTTCAAGCTGCCAACTTGACATCACTAAATTAAAAATTGGGAAGTGATATGCATAATGGGCTCTTGGGAACAGATATGAGCCAACTCAGAGATTATTAAACTACTGTTAAAAAAACAACACATTCAAAATGGAGTTATTTATGCTAAGCCCCCCAATCACCAAACTGAGACTTAATTACAGAAATGGAAGCTTCTCCCAGAAATGGAATCTTGAACCAGTCAATCAGGAATCATCTGATCAGTACTAGTTAGGTAGACTGCCTGATAGGACAATGCCCTCCCCTAAAGGGAAATAATCTTGCAATAACCAACATCCTTCCTGCATAGTATCATTTCCTTGATCCTGCTACCTTCTGGCTATGAAAGTCTTTCATTTTGTATGGCTCCTCAGAGTTCTTTTCAACATTGCTACATTGCCTGCCTCCTGATTTGAATCAATTTTGGCTCATACTCTTAAATATTTTGACATATCTCAGTTTATCTTTTAATACTACTCAACAAGTATTTACCTACAATGAGTCTACTGTTTTTGTCACAGACTGTGGGAGGAGAGGGTGTATAAAATAATGTCCCTGACAAGGGAGAAAGTGACTCAGAGCAATGGCCAGAGAAAGACAGTACGCAATAGTGATCCATAAGCTCCGCTAAAGGAACTCAGAAAAACTCTAAAGAAGGGCATGTTGAAAGGGAAAGTGCTTGAAGGACGCTGAGGATTTTACTATGTGGAGGAAAGAGGAGAAGCCATTCCAGACCAGGAAAGGCCTGAAGGCTGAAAGAGTCATGATATAGTCTTAGAAAAAATAAAATAGATTTCAAGTCACCAATACTGCCCTGATGACTACAAATGAAAAACTTTTTGTACTATTACAGAATATTTGTTTCCCATTAACCAGACATTTTTACACACAGTGCTTCTTTGGATCCTCATTATAACCTTGGGAGACATGTAGAATAGAATAGGTATTATTATTATTATCCTCATTTTATATTTTTATTTATTAAAAGAAATGTTTAATGTATTTCTTTTGGGGGTGGGTAGAGAGAGAGGGAGACACAAAACTCAAGCACGCTCTAGGCTCCACTCTATCAGCACAGAGCCCAACACAGGGCTTGAACTCACAAACTGTGAGATCATGACCTGAGCTGAAGTCAGACGTTTAACCGACTGAGCCACCCAGCGGCCCCTATTATCCTCATTTTATAAATAAGGAAACTTAAAGTAAGGGAAGTTAAGAGCCTTCTTGTACTCCTGTAATCCCATGTCCAGAATGCTTTATCCCACACCTTATGGTCTGCCAGTTTGAGGGTCCTGCTCTGAGGTCCCTTGCTAAGCAGTACATCTATACAGTTGCCTCTCAAACTGCAGAACCCCTTGTGCATTAGCATGGCCTCTTTTTCCTTAAAGAAACTGAAATACTGCCTCAATAGCTTTATAAAGAAGAGCAAAATCTTCCAACAGAGTCATTATCTACAACATGTATTCAAGATACTGCAAAAGGACTCTGGAAATAGACCAGTTATTTGAATTAAATAAAATGAACAAATAAATAATTTGTAAACAAATGGTTTTACTTTATTTATTATTCCTCCTCTGTCTAATTCCACAAAATGCTTGAGACCCCTTACAGTGAAGTGCTCTATATTAGACAGGGTTTTTTTGGTTGCAAGTGACAGAAACCCAATCAGAAACTAGCAGAAGCCATGAGGAACATTTGTTGCTTGGCTCAGTTAACCTAACTAGAGGATGAAAATTATAATTTTAGATAATTTTTAAGTAGATATACATAAAGAACATACACTTTTTTGTGTGTTTATAAACTAAATAAGTAATATAAACATTCAGTTTTTTCTTTGTAGTGGACACTCTGGTGTATGTGCGCAGACTTTCTGGACAAGGTACTTTCCCCCCTATTTGGGAGTGTTGACCAGGGTTGATTCCCTCTCTGAGAATTTCCTTTGGTGGAAGGGAGATACCTTGCCCAAAGTCACACCTCCTGCCTCGGAGCATCTGAATGGGGGAGGAGAGCCTATAGAAAGACCTGGGCTCTTGCCTCAGTGCAGGGGAACTCTGAAGGGAGAAGCAGCTCCAGAGCACCCCATGGAATCAGCACAGCCTCTTTAGCAGCTGAGTTGTGGTTCAACCTATCCCTCTGCCAGCTCAGCTCCCCTCATTCTCTTACAGGTGTTGATCCTGAGGTCACTCCCCAGTAAACTTCCTGTGGTTGTACTAAATTGTTTCCCAAATGATTGTAGCAGTTTACTCTCGAACCAGTGATTTTCAGGAGCTTTTCTTCTCGCACATCTCCATCGGCATTCTCTGTTGTCAGGTTAAAGTATATTCTTTGTCAAGCCAATGAGTGTCTCAGGCTATTGCTTTTTTTTTTTTTTATTATTGATTTGTTGGAATTCTTTACACACTAATAGTTGCTGTGTGCTTTGCAAATATCCTAGAGTGCATGTTGCTTTTGTACTTTTGTTTGTCTTGTTTTTGTTTTATTTGCTCTTTTATATGGTAGGGTGTGGAAGATTTTTTTTTTTAAGTTTAAGATATTCAGGTGTATTATTTTTCTTATGGTTTATGCTCTTAAATTTTATATAATTACTTTTCTATTCCAATGCCATAAAGATATTATCTTCCTATTCTCTTCCAAACTTTTACAATATTGCTTTCCTTACGTTGAGGTTTTTCATCTGTCTGAAGAGCCAATCTCCTCAAGACTACTAATGTGTAATGCTGTTTCAAATGTCTGTATATGAGTTCTTAAGTTTCTAGACTTCTTTGTCTTTGGCATTCTGAAGTTTCACTGTAATAGGTCTAGCTATGGTCTTATTATTTTCATTCAAGAGCGAGGGCAAAATAGACTTTCAGAGAAGCAAAGCCTGATACTTTTACTAGGTCCTTGCTAAAAGAACTACGGAGAAGATACACCTCGGGAAGAAGGAAACTAAAACCAGAGGAGAGAATGAAAATGCAAGAAAAGCTGTGCATCTTTGCTTTCTTTGGCAAAGTTGTAACTAAAGCAAAACAAGCACTGACTGTCAAGCAATGATCATAATACACGTTGGCTTTTCCAAGCATTATTTAACAGCCAATCTCTTCTTAACTATATCATAAAAGGTAAGAAACGACAAAGCAGAGAAAAGAACAGAAAGACTCAATGGAAGGTGGAATATCCTGAGAAATCTGCACTGGTTGAGATCAAACCTAGTGCTTTTCTCTTTTTTCCATTATGTGAGTTAGTAAAAAACAAAACAAAACAAAACACATTAATGTTTTTCCTAAAGATTGGGTACTTTGCAGATATTTTCAGCTTGTAATAGTAGAAACATCTTTCAAATGTTATTTTAAGCTTTGAAAAGTAAATACCAAAAGGTGGAAACAACACAGGTATCCATTGGTGAATAAACAGCTAAGCAAAATCTGTTAAATAGGTACAGTGGAATATTATTCAGCTTTCACAGGAAACTCAGACACACGCCGCAGCATGGATGAACCAGGCGGCTTCACCGTGCTGCGTTGAGATCAGTTGGTCATCAGAAGACAAACACTATATGACTCCATCTCTATGAGGTGCCTAGAGCAGTCAAATTCATGGAGATAGGGTGGAAGTGGTGGTTGCCAGGGGAGTTATTGTCTGATAAATACAGGGCTTCAATTTTGTAAAAGATGAGAAAAGTTCTAGAAATGGATGGTGATGATGGTGACAAAACAATGTGAATGTACCTAATGCCCTTGAACCATATGCTTAAAAATAGGTAAGGTGGTAAATTCTGTCATGTGCATTTTAAGAAAAATTTAAATATAATTTAAAGAAATGAGTAACATCATTTTTGGATCTTTTTTACAATGTGTCCAGGGATGGCAGCCCTTCTGAGAGAGAAGTTAGGTGACCTGTCCAGGTTCTAAGACATTAAGTCTGGTGGGGTCATACCCTACTCACCTCCCACAGTACACTTCCTATCTGCCCTTACTCCCTAGGGTCAGTTTTTTTCTAATAATTCTTGAACCTACTCCCCCTTGGTATTAGCACTCCAAGTCTCGGGTCAGGCCCTATCATTTCTCACTTTGATTAACACAATAAAATCCTAACCAACACTCCTTGAAGTAATTTCCATCGTGCAAGTTAAGTGAACTTCCAAAAGCAGGAGTCTGTTTAAAAAAGAGTGGGGGAGATAGTGGTTAATAAAATGAAATGAGGCAGAACAGTCAAGGAGAGAATGCAGCCTGAGAAACTGTTAATGGATTGGCGTCCTTCAGGACAGAATAGTTTAAGTTGTGGAGACCGAAGCCAGATGGCAAGGAGTTAAGGAAAAGTAAAGAAAATGACATGAATTTGCCTGTCTGGCTAAAATTATCTACTCCCATGGTCTGCCTGGCAAACACTTAGTCTTATAAGACCTAATAAGTGACATCTTTTTCACAAAGTCTTCCTTAATATCTTCAGGAAAAGTTGAGACATCCCATTTCCCCATATCAGAGTACCTTGGTCATGCTTTTATTACAGAACTTACCAAATCCCTCTAATTGTTAGTTTTTCATCACTTTCTGTCACTAGTCTGTGTGCTCTTGGGGGCAAATACTATTTTGTATTTCTCTTTGAATCCCCAGATCCTAACATGATGTAAACAACATCAGTGCTGGCTGAATGAAGGAATGGTGTTTGAAACATCTTTAACTTTGAAGTGACCTTAATCTCATGAATTCTTCCCCACCCAGAGGAGAGTTACTACATCAGAGTCTGTTGAAAATCTGACTACCTTCAGGCACAGCATCATTATGTACTAATATGATACCCACTCAGTTTAGAAATATCTGCATGATAGAGTCATACTTTATGCATAACACACAGCCACTGATTTCTGCTTGTAGCCAGCTATGGATCAATACAAATTTTGCATGACCTGTAATTTCTTCTGGAGAGTTTAACTTCAACTCCAATGCTGTCAACTCCTCTGTTTAAGGGATGGCCCATAGGCCAACACCAGCCCACTGTCTGCTTTTGTAAATAAAGTTTTATTAGGACATAGCCATGCTCGTTTATTTGCCTATTGTCTATGGCTGCTTCCATAGCCAGAGATGAGTAGTTGCCGCAGAGACCATACAGTGTACAAAGCCTAAACCATTCACACTCTGGAACATTAGAGAAAGTTTGCTGACCCTGATTCAATTGATAAGCTAAAACTATGTGAGTAAACATGATTTCATGTCTTATGATATGTTTGGTGAATAGCACCATCTTTTGGTTTAAGCTCTTAATATTATAGCCAAATCATGAAATGTATTTTTCCGCTTTTCATCATCTCAGAAGTTTAAGTAAAAGAACTGAATGTAGTAACACAATTCAGGGTGTTGCTATTTTTAGCTTACTTCACTCGCTGTTCTGTCACTGACATGATGCTCTTCAAATTGTAGAGGAAGATTCATTTTAACTTATACTCATAACTTCTGTTAAATTATACTGGATTGCTTGTTAAATGAGCATTACTGTCCGCATTAAGTCTGTCACCAATGAAAAAATTACACACAGAGACGAGTGTAATCCCTCATTAGCCTGGGACCCCAGGGCATGCCTGAATATGCACAGAGGCCCCGAATACTCCTTTTCCTTATGGAACTCTGACTTTGCTGAAAGATGTCTAGAAACTGATGGAGTCAGGCGGCTCCCTGCTGGCTATGCATTTGTACAGAACTCAGAAGCATTGTTTATTTCAGTAGAGATCTGGAATAAATTATCCTTAATAATTTGGCTCCTGAAATAGCTGTTTCCAACGTTAGTCCATGGTGAACTTGCACATTGGGAGTTCTCCCATCTAAATCATGATCCTTTTATTTTTCTAGAAGTCCACTAAAATGTAAGCCCCAGGGGACTTTTATCTTGTACCGTGAGGCTCTGAACTAGCCCCCAGCACATATTAGGCACACAACAAGCATTTGTTGGATAAACGTATTATGTGAATGATGTCCATCAAAAATATGGGAGATTCTAGAGGGCATTTTTGAAGACAAAGAAAAGTTTAAGCTCCTTCACATTTAGTATGGGTGTTGAACTTTGAGGCTTTAAGGCATTGTTTAGCCACCTTTAAAAGGTGTGTGTGTGTGTGTGTGTGTGTGTGTGTGTATCTCAGGTAACCTTGTGACAGGTATACAACCTACTCCCTGAGGACAATGCACAACTAATGAGGCGACAAGACTTAATTTCCATATAAGATGCAGAAAGTTACAAGTCTGTCACTCTTTTCTTTTTTAAGATTTATTTTATTTTTAGAAGGAGAGAGTGATTAGGACAGGGGGCAGATGGTGAGAGAGAAAGACAGGCAGAGAATCTTAAGCAGGCTCCATGCTCAGCCCAGATCCGCACATGGGACTTGATCTCATGACTCTGGGATTGTGACCCGAGCTGAAATTCAAGAATTGGACACTCAACTGACTGAACCACCCAGGCGCCCCTCAAGTTTGTCACTGTTACCTTAACAAAGACAAGCCAGAAACATTAAAAAATCATAGTTGGATTTGTTGCTGTTTTTGTTTACTTGTTTTATACCCATCAGAGAATTCGTGAGGCAAAAATAACTAAATTAACTAAGTTTTAGAAAGAATCAAATACTTTCTAGAATAGGAGTCCCTCAACTGCTTTCACCCCTAGGACAGTTTGGAAGGGATGTTGAAAAGGAAGGGAGGGACCAGCTTATCTGTAAAGACATTTTCAATGATTGCACGTGGGCAGGCATAACACCTGTGCTGAGTACCTGGGAGGAGCACACTGAAAGTTTGTGCCAGGGCAAAAGGGCTGAAAAATGTCCCCCAGAGGCACATCAAGGCTTCCCCACTTCAGGAAAGAGGCCGGCTGGAGGTGGAAGCCAACCAGGAGAGAGGAGAGAGATTCTCTTAGGTGCATGAATTTCATTGATTGTTAGGCATTGGCTTGCAAAGGGTGGGTGTAGCCAGCAAAACTGAGAGAAGTTCTCTCCTCAGAGCATGAGCTTTCACCCAGGGCCAGGAACCAGCCTGTAGAAACTGAGGCAAGGCTGGAGAACTGACAGGAATGCCCCCTACTGGAGGCACAGCAAGGCCTTTACTGAACACACTGTTGCTGCCTACTGAAAGCTGGGGGAAGGGCATCAGACTGGAAATAGATATCCCAACTTCTATGATGGAGAGGCAGATTTGGGATGCAAAGAAAAATGCCAGAGCAACTCCCCCAAGAGCTGTGGCTGGGCTATAAAGCACAGGCAGATTTCCATAGTTTGGAAAGCTTGGAGCTGGGCTGTGAAGCTTCCAGAAATTTCCAGAGTCCTGCAGTCTAGGATTTCAAGACATACCAAAAGGAAAGTCCTGATCCCACTCTTAAAGCTCTCGAAACCAGCCATAAACT
This sequence comes from Crocuta crocuta, assembly GCF_008692635.1. Classification (NCBI taxonomy): domain Eukaryota; kingdom Metazoa; phylum Chordata; class Mammalia; order Carnivora; family Hyaenidae; genus Crocuta; species Crocuta crocuta. The sequence goes on from NW_027527955.1 coordinate 9,856,930, forward strand.
GAAATCAAAAACTTGCAACAAAGCTTGGAATCTGGCCAACTATAGATCAGGTTGACCAGTCCCTCAAACACAGAGGACTAAAAGAGTAGGGTCCGTGCTGTAGAATAGGAATAAATATTCTTTATTGGAGGAATAAACCTCCATCTTTGTTGCTCTTTTAAACCACATGACCAGTATACAACAATAATATCATGAGCTACTAACAGTAATAGGACAATGTGATCCATAGTCAAGAAAAAAATAATGTTATTAGAAGCAGATCCACAGATGGTCCAAATTTTAACAATAGAGGAAATCAGATATGGGGTATATAGGAGTTGTGTTATCTTTGCACTTTTTTGTAATCTAAATTTTTTTAAATGTTTTATTTATTCCTGAGAGAGAGAGAGAGAGAGAGAGAGAGACTGTGTGTGTGTGTGTGTGTGAGCAGAAGAGGGTCAGAGAGAGAGGGAGATACAGAATCTGAAACAGGCTCCAGGCTCTGAGCTGGCTGTCAGCACAGAGCCCGACACCGGGCTTGAACCCACGAATCATGAGACCATGACCTGAGCCGAAGTCAGACGCTTAACCGACTGAGCCACTCAGGGGCTCCCTTTTTTGTAATCTAAAACTATTCTGTTTTACAACATCTGTGGGAAAATATCAAGTCATCCAATATACATGTAATTAACAATAATGAAGCAGCAGAAAGAGGAATCAAGGAATCGATCCCATTTACAACTCCACCAAAACCCGTAAGATACCAAGGAATAAACCTATCCAAGGAGGTAGAAGATCTGTATTCCAAAAACTATAAAACACCTATGAAATAAATTGAAGATGAGACAAAGAAATGGAAAAATATTCCATACTCATAGATTGGAAGAACAAATATTGTTAAAGTGTTCATACTACCCAAAACAAAACCTCAAGTCTCCACCAAAAGTTGCTAAAACTGATGAATGAGTTCAGTAAGGTCACAGGACACAAAATCAATGTGTAGGAAGCTGTTGCATTTTTATATACTAATATTGAAGCAGCAAAGGAGAAATTAAGAAAGCAATCCCATTTATAATTGCACCAAATGTAACAAGATGCCTAGGAATAAACCTAATCAAAGAGGAGAAAGATCTATACTCTACAACTATAAAACAGTGATGAAAGATATTGAACTTGACACCAAGAAATGGAAAAGCATTTCATGCTCATGGATTGGAAGAAAAATATTGTTAGAAATATCCATACCACCCAAAGCAATCTACACATTTAGTGTAGTCCTTATCAATATACAACCAATGTTTTTCACAGAGCTAGAACAAACAATCCAAAAGTTTGTCTGGAACCACAAGACTGTGAATAGCCAAAGCAATCTTGAAAAAGGAAAGTAAAGCTGGAGGCATTGCAATTACAGACTTCTAGGTATATTACAAAGCTGTAGTAATCAAGACAATAGGGTACTGGCATAAAAACAGATGAATGGAACAGAATAGAAACCCAGAAATGGACCTACAACCATATAGTCAACTAATATTCGACAAAGCAGGAAAGAATATCCAATGGAAAAAAGACAGCCTCTTCAACAAATAGTGATGGGAAAATGAACAGCAACATGCAAAAAATGAAACTGGACTACTTTCTTATACCATACACATACATAAGTTTAAAATGTTAAAGACCTAAATGTGAGGCAGGAAGCCATCAAAATCCTAGAAGAGAACACAGGCAGTAACCCCTTTGACCTCGGCCATAGCAACATATTACTAGATAGGTCTCTTGAGACAAGGAAAACAAAAGCAAAAATAAACTATTGGGACTTCATCAAGATAAAAAGCTTCTGCACTAAATGATAATATCAGAGCTCTCATATTAATAAAAAACTAGAAATAACCTCAGTATTTCAGCAGGTGAATACATAAAGAGAATGTAGTATATCTGTGTAATTACACAGTACTCACTGATAAAAAGAACGACTTCTATTTACAACCACGTGGATGACTTTCAAAACCATAATGATGAGTAAAATAAGCTAAATGCAAAGGACTGTATACTTTATAATTTCATTTCTATAAAGTTCTAGGAAAAAAATTAATCTATGGTAACAAAAAATGATTAGTGGAAGGAGCATTGGATTGTAAAGGGACATGAAAAAATTTGGAGGGGTGGTGATGGGAATGTTTTATGTTTCAGATATGGTGTCAGTTTATAGGGATGCATGTCTGTCAAATTCATGAAACTGTACAAGTTACTTTTTTATTTTTTTAAAAATTTTTTAATGTTTTATGTATTTCTGAGAGAGATAGAGACAGCATGAGCAGGGGAGGGTCAGAGAGAGAGGGAGACACAGAATCTGAAGACAGGCTCCAGGCTCTGAGCTAGCTGTCAGCACAGAGCCCGATGCAGGGCTTGAACCCACGAACTGTGAGATCATGACCTGAACTGAAGTCGGACGCTTAACCGACTAAGCCACCCTGGCACCCCAAAACTGTACAATTTAAATAGATGTAGTTTAGAGGCTCCTGGGTGACTCAGTTGGTTAAGCATCCAACCCTTGGTTTTGGCTCAAGTTGTGATCTCATGGTTCCTGGGATCGAGCCTGGCTTCAGGCTCTGTGCTCACAGCACAGTGCAGAGACTTTGGGATTCTCTCCCTCCCCTGCCTGCCTCCCCCAGTCTCTGCTCTTCCCCTGCATGCTGTCTCTCTCTAAATAAATAAATTAATTAACTTAAAAAAGGTTGCAGTTTATTATATGTAACTTATACCTCAATAAAGTCATTTTTTAATATGGATATATAACTTTAGACATATGCAAGACAGAAAATGGTTTGGACTATCACCTCTGTAAGGGGAGATAGGCTGGAAATTTTAACTTTTTACTCAATATAGTTTCAGAATTTTTAAATGTACTATAAAATGTATAGTTTTATAACAAAGATTTGGGGAGTATAGAAATTTATAAGAAAAAAAATCACAGATTACCCATAATCTCATCACTCAGAAAGAGCCTTCTCAACATTTTGGTTCAATTTAAAACAGTATCACGTGTGTATATTCCTTGGGAGCCCGATTGCACGGATGCACATAAAATTGAGATCATTCCGTATGTAATTTTTTGCATCCTGCTTTCTTATTGAATATTATATCATAAGCATTTCCAAATGTCTTTAGCTGTTGTTTGAAAACATGATTTTTATGGAAGTGTGCTGTTCTACTATATGGAAGTATCATAATTTATTTAACCAATTCCTTATTGTTGGATATGTGGATTAGTTCCCATTTTTTATTATAAACAATGCCTCAAAGAATATAGTTAATCTTTCCATGCATCCCTATTTAATATCTCGAAATAGATTGTTTGGGGCTGGAGTTTTTGTATCTAAAGCTGTGCAGACATTCCTCACTTTGTATGGTTCTGATATGATTGAGTTTCAGTGTCACTCGGCAGCATGCAAAAGAGAGGGCCGCCTGCCTTGGCGTGGCTACAGACACACGTGCCAGATTGTTCTTCCAAAAGTTGTACCACTTTGTTTCCACTAGCAACCTATGGTACATCCCCGCCAAACCTGAATAATGTCACTTTTAAAAATCCTTGATAATTTGAGAGGCAAAAACATAGTATCTAATTTATAATTTATTTTTCTCGTATTGTTAGAAGAACTTAACTTCTGTCATATGTTTATTAGTCATTTGTATTTCTCCTTTTGTGAATTGCTTTAAATTTTGAAGCAAAATGCTCTGCAGAGGCCAGGTGTAATTTTTAAGTAAATTTTATATCTCTGTAATAATTCCCCTTGTGTCTATCAAACTTTCAAATCTTTATAATCACTGCAAAACAATATTAAAAACATCTTGGATGGTATCAGGAAAGGGTGAAGCAGTAAATAAATAATCCATAGTAGACACCTGCCAGCATAAAAATAGGTGGAAAAGGAATGTAAATTTCACTGTCTTCCTTCACTTAAATCTGAAAGCTTTCAAACCCGTAAGGTTTGCTTGGACTCAGAATTTTAAATCAAATCATTTGTTAGATACACAATTTCCATTTCCTAGGAAAATAAGCTACATCCTGTTTCATACTATAGCTGTTGGGGAACACAAATGTTACACGTTAGTGGTATATTTATAACATGTAACTTTCCACTATGGATGTGACAAAGACCTGTCTGAAATTATGAAATTGTCACCTAGGAAGGGAATATGTTTGGTTTGAGGCACATCTGTCAGGAAAACAGGACAGAGAATGTGAATGTCAAGACAATGCTCTTCCAGTGCAGTCTCAGCACAAGGTTGGGCAGAGAGCAGGAACTCGATTAACTACAGTATGAGAGTAACTGCTGACTAAATAAATACTATCCCTGCCTCCATAGGATTTTTTTTTCATTTTTAATGAAATAAAGTTGACATACAGTATAACAAACAACTCAGGTACTCAGTATAATAATTTTGATGTTAATTTGAATATGGTTAACACACAATGTTACATTAGTTTCAGGTGTATAATTTAGTGATTTGACAAGCTTATATAATATGCCATCAGTCTAATAATTGTTAATAATTACTTATTCCTGTGTCATCATCACCCCAAACAAAATACAGAATACTCCCATCACCCCCAGAAGTTTCTTGCTAGCCCTTTCCAATTCATTACTCATCTCCCTAACCCAGCGTCAACCATTTTCTGATTTTTATCAGCATAGTTAGTTTTTAGTGTTCATGGACTTTCACATAAATTGAACCAACAGTATGCATTCTTTTATGCAGAAATTATTGTACTTACTATGCCATTCTAATATTAAAATTTTTTAAAGTTTCTTTGTTTATTTTGAGAGAGAGAGAGCATGGAAGGGGCATAGAGAGAGAGGGAGGCAGAGAGAATCCCAAGGAGGCTTCCCAGCATCACCACAGAGCTGATTCAGGGCTCAAACTCACAAACCGTGAGATCATGACCTGAGCGGAACAAAGTCAGATCCTTAACTGACTGAGCCACCCAGGGGCCCCTCAATATGCCATTATAAAGATGCATCCATGTTACCTTATTATTCTTTGCCACTTAGTATACAGTGTATTCATGGTATGGATATACTACAATTTGTTTTCCCATTCTCTCTCCAGTTAAAGTTAGGCTATTTTTCAGTTTGTGGCTATTATGAATAAGACTGCTTTGAATATTGTTGCACAAATCTTTTTGTGGACATAGCTTTATATTTTTTTTAGGTAAATTATTATGAGTGGAATTGCTGGGTTATGGGGAAAATGTAAATTTAACTTTATAAGAAGCCTCCAAGCATTCTCCAAATTTGTTGTACCATTTTATACTCTTGCCAGCAACGCTTGAGAATTATCGTTGCTTCACATTCTTGCCAACACTTATTGTAGTGTTTTGTTTGGTTGGTTTTGATTTTATTTGTTTGTTGGTTTGGTTTGGTTTTTTGGTTTTTTTTTAGGCATTCTAGTGGGCATTCATTGTGTTTCTTTGTTTTTGATGGATATATGAAGTTAATGAGTTTTGAAGACTTTATAAACCATGTAATCACTGTGTAAAATAACATATAGAACACTTATTTCTATTACTCCAGAAATTTGCCTCGTGCCCCTTTTTGTTAGTTCTCTCCTTTAACAGGGAACTATTTTCTGACTTTTATTAACACAGATTAGTTTTGCTGTTCTAGTAATTAAAATAAATGAAAGCACATAGTGTGTTAGTTACCTATTTCTGCATAAAACTTTGCCACAAACTGAGCAGCTTCAAATGGCAGACATTTGTCACCTCACAGTTTCTATAGGTAAGAACTCTGTCACTGCATGGCTCAAATCTCTGCTCAGAGTTTCACAAGGCCAAAATCAAGGTGTTGGCTGAGAGGAGTTCACATCTGGGACACACAGTCATCTTCCAAGCACTGGTTGCTGGCAGAATCCATTTCCTTCTCCCACTTTCCACGTGGACTCCTCCACCTTCAAACCAGTCTGAGTTCCTCACAAGCTTTCAACCTCTCCGACTTCCCCTTCAGCCTCTGCTTTTAAGAGCTCTTACGGTTAATTTGGTCTCCAAGGATAATCCTGAATAAACTCCCTATTTTAAAGTCAACTGATGAGTTTCCTCAACTGCATCTGTAAAGTCCCTTTGCCAAGTAGTGTAACATACTCACAAGCATAATAATATGACCAAGGTCATGGGGCCAAAGTTTTGTCACCTACAGTGAAAAAAAACCAGTTACTGGTTTTTTTTGTTCATTTGCTGCAATCAGATTAATACCTGTAAGATTTAGGCATAGTTTGCAATTATCAATAGTTTTAAGGTTTTTTTTTCCTTGAGAACTATTCTGTTCCACAAATATACCATAGTTTGTTTATCCACTCTCCTGTGATTGACGTGCATGTTTTTTCAATTTTTGGATGTTGTGAATAAGAATGCTGCGAATATTCTTTTATAAGTCCTTTAGTTAACATATGTTTGCATTTCTCCTGGTAAGTACCTAGGAATGTAACTGCTGAGTCATAGGGGACACGTATGTTTAATTTTATAAGAAGCTGCCAAATAGTTCTCCAAGTTGCTTGTACAATTTTTTTACATTCCCACCAGCAGTGTATGAGGGTTTCAACTGCTCCATATGCTCTCTACATTTGTTATTGCCAGTCTTTCTTTTTTTAAAAGCCATTCTAGTGAGTGTGAAATTGTAGCACGTTGTGGTTTTAATTTGTCTTTTCCAGATGACTAACGATGATGTTCAGCTACTTTTCTTGTGCCTGTTGGCTATTAATGGCTTCTTTTGTGAAATGCCAGTTCAAATTTTTTGCCTATTTTAAAAATAGGATTTTCTCAATTGTTAATATGTATATATCAGAATACAAGTCCTTTGTCATATATTAATTTTTAATATTTTCTCCAGTCTGTGATTTGCCTATTTATTTTCTTAATAATAGCTCTTGAATAGCAGAAAATGTAATTTTCATGAAGTCCATTTTATCAGTATTTTATGCTATTATTTTTAGTGTTTTTGAAGTCCTTTCTAAGAATATCTATTTCTCTTTTAGAAGCTATGTAAGTACATATTGTTTACATTTAAGGCTATGATTCATCTTAAATTAATTTTCTTCCTCATAATGACATGGGGGTTGAATTTTGTTTTTAAAATATAGATACCCAGTTTTTTATAGCACTTTCTTTTAGTAAAAAGACTTTTCCTTTCTCCCATGGATAAATTTTTGTCAAAAAATTATCTGAAAGATATATATACTAGAAGTTCTGTAGTTTCATTCTTCTTTTTCAGAATTAATTTTCACTATTATAAATTCTTCACAAATATTCCAGCTTGCAAGGATTCCACTTGTTAAAATGATTCCCCCCCCCCCACACACATAATTACTTTAGCAATTTTGTCAAAAACTCAATTAATCATATGTGTGGGTTCATTCCTGGACTCTATTCTGTTCCATTGATCTCTTAGCCTTACTTTTTCTAATACCACATTGTCTTGATTACTGTGGTTTACAAAAAGTTGTGAAATCAACCTTACTCTTCTTTAAAGTTATTTTGGCTATTTTAGGCCTTTGCATTTCCATATAAATTTTAGTGTCAGTTTGTAAATTTATACAAAAAATCCTGAAATTTTGAATGAGATTATGTTGAATCTGTATACCATTTTGAATGAGTGTTTTTATGTTTCTGCCAATGAGCATTGTATAACTCTTCATTTATTTGAATCTTCTTTAATTTCCGTGAGCAATGTTTTATCATTTTCACCATATAAGTGTTGTACATATTTTGTTAAATTTATCCCTAATTATTTCTTACTTTTTGATGTATTATAAATGACACTTCTTTTAAAGCTTCAATTTCTAATTATTTGTTGTTAATCTATAGAAATATAATTGATTTTTGAATATTCACCTTTGCCCTGTAAACAAGCTATATTCATGTTAGTTCTAGTGACTTTTTAATAGATTTCCATTGTGTTTCTACACAGATGATCATGTTGAATGCAAAAAGAAAGATAGTTTTACTTTTTCCTTTCCAATCTAGATGCATAATTTATTTTTCTTGACTTATTACACTGGCTAGAATCTCTTAGAACAATATTGAATAGAAGTGGTAATAGTGGATATCCTTACCTCATCTCAAATCTTAGTGAGAAAACTTGCAGTCTTTTACCATTAGTATGGTGTAGCAGTATGTTTTTCAAGGATGTACTTTTTCAGATTAAGGAAGTTCCTTTCCACTCTTAGCTTACTACAAATTTGATCAGGAATGGATGTTGGATCCTGTCAAACACCTTTAATGAATCTATTGATACAATCATATAGTTTTCCTTTTTTAGAATGGTAGCATGGTGTGTCCATAAGAAATATTCCACAGGGAGGAATGGCTGGATCAAAATACATGTGCATTTAAAATTTTGGTAGATACCTCCAAACCACCCTCTAAAATGGCTGACTTAACTTACATCATACCTGTAGGCTAAGAGACTGCTCATTCCTTTGTCTTTATCCTCACTATTCCAAGATATTATCAATTGAAGATACAATTTAGAATCAGAAAAATTAAGAAATGTAAGTCACATTTCTAAGGCGTCATAAAATTTGCATTCTGAACACTTATAATTTTTTTTTAATTTTTTTTTAATGTTTTATTTATTTCTAGGAGAGAGAGAGAGACAGCGTGAGCAGGGGAGGGTCAGAGAGAGAGGGAGTCACAGACTGAAACAAGGCTCCAGGCTCTGAGCTGGCAGTCAGCACAGAGCCCGATGCGGGGCTCGAACCCACGATCCGTGAGATCATGACCTAAGCGAAAGTCGGACGCTTAACCGACTAAGTCACCCAGGCGCCCCCTGAACACTTATAATTTATATTGCACTAATGGTAAAGAACTAGATTTATAGAATATAAATTCCAAGAAGTATGGATTTTGTCTGGTTTTGTTCACTGTTTTATCTAGAACAATTCCTTATACATAACAGACATTCAGTAATAGTTGTTGAGTGAATGACTAAAAGAATGAATAAATGAACAAAATATAAATCAGAACCAACAGGGATATTGGAAATCACAAATGTAAGTGCTGCAAATGGGGAAGATGAAGACCAAAGAGTTAATTAGCTGCTCAAGATCTCACATATGATAAATTGCAGAGACATAGCTGGACCTCAGGTCTTGTGAGAGCCCAGGGCACTGGAAAATCAGAGGTGATATTGATGAGGATAAAGAAAATATCCTACTCCACTCTGCCACATAGACTTGTCTTTCCTTTGCGAGGACTATTACTTTTATCTGACTGATACCTCTTCAAGCCACATAATGCTCCACATCCTATCTCAGGCAAAATATTTAGCCATGAAACCACAACATAGACTAAAGTTTTAGGTAGTAGCTAAAATTTCATAACGGAAAGTACCTTATACCCCTGCAGCACCAAAATGCAATGATGGGGTCCCTGAGATGGAAATCTGTGTGTGCTATATTCCTGTGAAGCTTTCAGAGTTACTGAGGATGTTAAAAGTCTCCACAGCTCTTATTTTCCCTGGTACCTAGGGTGCAGAGTAAGTGCCTTTCTTACTTGTCCCAATTAACCAGGAGCATCTTCACTGGACAGTCAATGAAGGAAGAAGCAAAGTGCTATTTTGTTAACCTACTGAATTTTTGAAATTTACTTGTTTTAGCTTTTAATTAATATAATGGTACAATAGGGGTTTTTGAGAGTATATAGAACAGACAATTAGCCATCCTTAGAAGGTGAGAGAAGGTGGCCTGGAAGTAGTGATACTTAAGTATTGATGAAACAGAGGTTAGACTAGGAAGAAAATGGCTCCCTGTTCCTGACAAAAAGAACAGCATATGGGGGCGCCTGGGTGGCTTAGTCGGTTAAGCGTCCGACTTTCACTTAGGTCATGATCTCGCGGTTCGTGGGTTCGAGCCCCGCGTCGGGCTCTGTGCTGACTGCCAGCTCAGAGCCTGGAGCCTATTTCAGAGTCTGCGTCTCCCTCTCTCTCTGACCCTCCCCTGCTCATGCTGTCTCTCTCTCTCTCCTAGAAATAAATAAAAATATATATATATAAAAAAAGAACAGCATATGAAGAGCTCCAATGGCAAGAAAGTATACTGAATCCAAAAAGCTGAATGTGAATGTGACACTAAGTGGCCAAAGTGTAATATGAGAGAGAGGCAGAAAGAGACAGACACAATGCTGGAAATTGAATAGGGACAAGTTCATGAAGATCATATAAGCTGTTTTACTGTGTTCATACTTTATCCTCAGGGTAATGAGAAGCTACTGAACATTTTTTTAAAGTGTTGGATTTGTATGTTTATGAAACTATTCTGAGTGCCATATGGAAGATGAGTGAGCTGGTAGTAACAACAGAAGCTGAGAAAACAGTTAGGAAAAAAGTAGTAGCCACCAGATGTCAGATGATGATGATGATGATGATGATGATGGTTTAGAGTGGGGTGTAGGTAGTGGATGGAGAGGAGTGAGATGGTTACAGGGATTTTTCAGAAGCATATGGACCAATCACAATGCTTGAGTTTATGGAGAAAGTAAAGGACAGGGAGGAGTAAGAATAACACCTAGTTTTTAGTCTGGGACACTGGAAGGGGAGCTGGAAAGACAGCAGGAAGAGTAGTTATAAAGAGTGAAGAAAATTGGGTCAGTCCTGAATAAGTTGAGTTTGGGGTGATTACGATATATCCAAAGAGACATGTCTCATAGCAAGTTGACATTCATCCACGGAACTCTAGAGAGAGCTAAGTGAGTCTCATTTTGGGATGTCATTAATATAAAGGTAATGCGTGAAATAAAGAAATGGCTGGAAAAGAATGTGTAGAGTTCACTCATTCATCAGACTGGTCACTCACTGTCAGCATTTAGGAGAAAGCACTGAAGAAGGAAGTTCTGCTTCTCACTGAAGTTACAATCCAGAGGCAGAACCTCTGGGGATAGAAAATAAACATGTAAACACATCAATAAATAAGATTTACAGATAGCCCTAGTGCCAAAAAGAAATGACAGTGAAGGACTGTGTTTCAGGTCAGGTGTTTAGGGCAGGAATTCTCTGAGGAGGTGTTATGTTATTGGGGCCAAGAGATAAGAGGGCCACGGATAAGCCAGAGGAAGACTGGCATTTAAAGGCCAAAGAGACACAGGATCCCACAAGGAAGACTGGAAAGGCCCAGCCTGAGATTTGGGAGAGCATCCATAGACAAAGGTGGCAGAAGCCATGAAAAGAGAGCTTTCCAAGAATGGGAAGGTTAAGAGATTGACAAGTGATGCCTGAATAGAAAACAGGAGACTGACAGGACCTTGAGAAGGCCAGTTTCTGGAGTGGAGGATGGTTGGCAGGCAGATCCCTGCAGCATGGGAATGGAGTTACGTGATCACATGGAGAATAGGCGGGTCTTTCAAGAGATGGAGGAAGGAAGGAAGCTGGACTAAGAGAAGATGGAATTTTTAAGCTGTGAAAAATAACAAGCATATCTGATGGAAAGAAGCCACTATAAAGAGTGCAATTGGAAATTTATGAGGGGGGAAAGACATATAAAAGAATTCAGCAATTGCTTTGTGTACTGCGTGTTTTATATATTTTTTCTTCTTTAATTCATACAAAATTCATATTGCTCCTAATTTACAGATGAGGAACTTGAATTACAGACAATAAATAAATCTCTCAATTTACACAGCTAGTATAGATATTTTGGGCCTAAATCCATATCTGTCTGACTCCAGACTCTGTTCATGTTTTTGAAGAATTACTTTTATAGTATGGAGTTCCCTCAAAATATTAAAAATAGAAATACCAAGGTAACCGTATTGGGAAGCAAGGAGTAAAAGTTTCACAATTTTCAGATGACATGGTGCAATACATAGAAAACCCTAAAGACCCCACCATAAAGCTACTAGAATTGATTAATGAATTCAGTAAAGTCAAAGGACACAAAATCAATGTGCAGAAATCTGTTACATTTTATACACTAATAATGAAGCAGCAGAAGGAGAAATTAACAAAACAGTCTCAGGCACCTTGGTGGTTCAGTAGATTAAGCATCTGATTCTTGATTTCGGCTCAGGTCATGATCTCACCGTTTGTGAGTTTGAGCACTGCATCATGCTCTGTGCTGACAGTGTGGAGTGTGTTTGGGATTCTCTCTCTCTGTCCCTCCCCACATGTGCTCTCTAAACAAACAAACAAACAAATAAGTAAACACATTAAATAAAAAGAAAAGAAAATTCCATTTACAATTGTACATAAATATTAAGATGCCTAGGAATAGACCTAACCAAACAGGAGAAAAGCCTGTATTCTGAAATCTATAAAACACTGGTGAAAGAAATTGAAGATGACATCAAGAAATGACACAGTAAGGACATTCCACACTCAAGGATTGAAAAAACAAATATTGTTAAAATGTTCTTACTACCCAAAGCAATCTACAAATTTAATATAATCCTTATCAAAATACCTGCAGCATTTTTCAACAGAACTAGAACAAATGATCCTAGAATTTATATGGAGCCACAAAAGACTTGAACAGCCAAAGCAATTGTGAAAAAGAAAAGCAAAGTTGGAGGTATCACAATTACAGATTTCAAGTTTATTACAAAGTCATAGTAATCAAAACAGTATGATACTGACACAAATATAGAAAAATAGATCAATAGAATAGAATAGAAAACCCATAAATAAACCTACAATTATATGGTCAATTAATCTTCAACAAAGTAGGAAAGAATATTCAATGGGAAAAAACAGTCTCTTCAACAAATGGTGTTTGGAAAACTCAACTGCTACATACAAAAGAATGAAACTGGATCACATTCTTATACCAACACAAAAGAAAAACAAAAAAGAAACTCAAAATGGATTAAGACCATAAATATGAGATCTGAAACCATAAAAATCCCAGAAGACAACACAGGCAGTAATTTATCTAACATTGGCCATAGCAACATTTTTCTAGATGGGTCGCCTGGGGCAAAATACACTGTTGGGACTATATCAAAATAAAAAGCTTCTGCACAGCAAAGGAAGCAATCAACAAAACTAAACAGCCACCTACAGAATGGGGGAAGATATTTGAAAATGACATATCCAATAAAGGGTTAGTATCCAAAATATATAAAGAACTTTTAAAATCCAGCACCAAAAAAAACTCCTCAAATAATCCAATTTAAAAATGGGCAGAAGAAATTTACAGACATTTTTCCAAAGAAGACATCCAGATGGCTAACAGGCACAAGAAAAGATGCTCAACATCACTCATCATCAGGGAAATGAAAGTAAAAAAAAAAACAAAAAACCTGCCATGAGCTATCACCTCACACCAGTTAGAATGACTAAAATCAAAAACATAAGAAAGAACAAATATTGGCAAGGATATGGAGAAAAAGAAGCCCTCTTGTACTGTTGATGGGAATGCAAACTGGTGCAGCCATGATGGAAAACAGTATGGAGGTTTCTCAAAAATTAAAAGTAGAACTACCTTATGATCCAGTAATCACACTGCTGGGATTTACCCCACAAAAAACCAAAAACACCAAATCAGAGGGATCCATGCACCTCTATGTTTACAGCAGCATTATTTACAATAGCCAAAGAATGCATAAAAAAGAAGAATGGATTACATACACACACACACACACACACACATACATCCACACATATATATGGAATATATGGAATATTATTCAGCCATAAAAAATGAAATCTTGCCATTTGCCATGATATGGATGGAGCTGAAGAGTATAATGCTAAGCAAAATAATTCAGTCAGAGAAAGACAAATACCATATGATTCCACTCATACATGGTATTTAGACAAAAATGATCAAAGAAAGAAAAGAGAGAGAGAGAGAAAGACAAACCAAGAAATAGACTCTTAACTACAGAGAACTGATGGTTACCAGAGGAGAGGAGAGTGGGTGAAATCGGTGATGGTGATTAAGGAGTGTACCTGTAATGGACACAGGGTGATGTACGCAAGTGTTGAGTCACTATATTGTACACCTGAAACTAATAAAACACTGTATGTTAAGTATACTGGAATTTAGATTTTAAATTAATGTAATTAAAAAATAGAAATACCATATGATCCAATAATGCCACTACTGGGTATTTACCCAAAGAAAATGAAACACTAATTTGAAAAGATATATGCACCTGTGTGTTTCCTGCAACATTATTTACAACAGCTAAGCTATGGCAGCAACACGTGTCCATCCATAGATGAATGTATACAGAAGATGGGGTGTATATATGACAGAATATTACTCAACCATAAAAGGATGAGATCTTGCCATTTGTAACAACGTGGATGTAGCTAGAGAGTATTGTGCTCAGTGAAATAAGTCAGACAGAGAAAGACAAATATGACATGATTTCATTTATATGTGAAATATTAAAAACAAAACAGATAAGCAAAAAAAAAAAAAAAAAAGCAGAAACGGACCCATAAGTACAAAGACTACATCAATGGTTGCCAGAGGGGAAGTGAGTAAGGGGATAGGCAAAGTGGGGGAAGGAGAGTGGGAGATACAGACTTCAGGTCATAGAATGACTAGTTCATGGGGATTAAAAGTACAGGATAGGGAATATAATCCGTAGTATTGTCGTAGCATTCTATGGTGCAGACGGTAGCTATACTTATAGCACAGCATAATGTATAGGCTTGTAAATCACTATGTTGCATCTCTGAAACCAATAAAACATTGTGTGTCAACTACACTTTAATTAAAAAATACATATTTAAAAAAAAATTAGGTAGTTCAAGGAAGTATTATTCTTCTAAAATAACCTAAATAATGTAGAAGTCTACTGTTAATAACTTGCTTAACAATGCCTCCAGCCTTTGCACTGAGCACTTACATACAGATATAATTTTTTTAAATATTGGAATGATACTATTACCTTCTAGTGGCTTCCCACAATTCAAAGCTTAAAGTCCTTGGATTCATTGGGTCAAAGTTCATTGGCAGTAGGGGGCGGGGAACTGGATATTTACAGAGTCTCAAATATCTCCCCAAGAAGAAATATCTTACCTCTTATCTTACCTCAAATATCTTATCAAGAGGAAAAGGTGTCTACGCATAGGAGACCATCTTAAATGAGTGATCAAAAGTGTATGCCACCAGCAATGAGACAAACTAGCATCACATGCCTCCTGATACGACACACTGAGAAGGATGCATCGTTTGTGCAGTATCACTGCCTAGAGCACAAACCTGGAATCTAATCATGAGAGAATGTTTATACAAGCCCAAAGTTGAGGGGAAAACCTACAAAAAATTGTCTGTACTCTTAAAAAACATGGATGTCATGAAAGACATGATTTCAGTTTACAGACTAAACACACATGACAATTACAGGTAATGTATGATCCAGGATTGTATCCTGATTCAGAAATAAAAGTGGGGG
The DNA here is from genome assembly GCF_008692635.1 of Crocuta crocuta. NCBI lineage: Eukaryota > Metazoa > Chordata > Mammalia > Carnivora > Hyaenidae > Crocuta > Crocuta crocuta. The sequence goes on from NW_027527955.1 coordinate 9,872,306, forward strand.
GCTGTATGAAAGACATTACTGGGGCAATTGGTGAAATTTGGATGTATTAGATAGTAGTGTTTAATCAATATTCAATTTCCCAAATTTGATAATTACATCTTGATTATATAATGACATGTGCTTGTTTTTATGGATTCATGAAAAGTGCTTAGGGATTAAGAGCACTGATGTCTCCAACTTACTCTTGAATGGGTTAAGAAAAATATGTTTAGTGAAAGAGAAATTTGAGTGAAAGATAAATCAAATGTGGCAAAAATGCCAACCATTGTTCAAGATTCTAGATGAAGAGTATGTGAGTCCTTTTTATTAGTCTTATGACTTTTATGTTGAATATTTTTCAAAATAGAAACTTAAGAAAGAAACCTCCAAGGTTGATGCAGAAAGCTCTGTGTGATCTGACCCCAGCCCACTCTGCTCCAGCTACAAAGGCCTGCCGCTGTCAAACACGAGTCTGCTCCTGCGTTGAGCCTCACTGCTAGCCTTTCCCTCAGGCCCAACATCTCAAGGCTCACCCCCTCAACCTCACGTAGGCAGGTCTCTACTCAGATGTCATTGCCTTGACTGCCATATCTAAAATAGTCCTCATCAGGGGTGCCTGGCTGGCTTAGTTGGTATAGCATGTGACTCTTGATCTCAGAGTCATGAGCTCAAGTCCCATGTTGGGTGTAGAGCTTACTGAAAAAAAAAAAAATAGTCTCCAGCTAAGGAATTCTGACTTATTGCACAGCCAGTATCCTTCTTGTAACCAAGAGGACAAAAGCCACATAATGAGGCTGGTAGAGCAGAAAGCTGAAAGGAGCTTCACTCTTTGGGAAGCTGCCCTCAGCTTCCCTCTCCTTCATCTGAATTTCCATTACACATTGACAAATAAATAATCGTTGTTTATTTAGGCCTTGGCTGCTTGGGGTTTTCTCCTATAGCTGAACGCAGTAAAAAATAACATACCATGCTTTATTTTTCTTCACACCACTTATTGAGCATTATTGGTTACATTTATTTGTTGATGTGTTTATTTTCAAACTTGGCATTAGAGGATAAGCCTCTCCAGAGGGGAACTTGATCTGTTTTACTTATTTCTGTGTCCCAAAGTCTGCAACAGTGCCTGACCAGTTGAGATACTCAATCAGTATTAATATTTGTCAGGTGAGGGCATTGCTTTGTCACTTCTTTTCATGTTAGTGGCTATAGTTCTACTTATACTTTGTATTAGCATTCTTTGTAACAGAAATATATACTCTCTCAGCATCCCAGCATTTTCTTTATCCATTCCCCTACAGATAGGCACTTCATCTATCTGCATGTTTTTCTCCTTTATGGCACCCAGTGTACGCACAACTGTGCTCACTTGTGACTCTTTCTGTAGGATAACAGTTATGCTCCAAAACAGTTGACTTAGTATACCCCCCCCAATGGTATATGAAACGGGGCATTACCCTACACTGTTAGTCACATGTATATTAATCAGCTTTTATTTCTGCTAGTTTGAGGGGTTGAGTAGAAGGCCATATCCCAATGTTGATTTCATCTGCATTTTCCTAAGAACTAGTGAGGTTGACTATCTTTTCATATGTTTATTAGGCCATTGATTCTATCTCTTTTGCATATATTTATGCTTATTTATTTACTTTGAGAGACACGAGGGGAGGGTCATGGGGGGGAAGAGAATCCCAAGCAGGCTCTGCACTGTTAGTCAGAGCCCCACATAGGGCTCAAGCTTACAAACTGCGAGATCATGACCTTAGCCAACATCAAGAAGTCAGGCACTTAACCAACTGAGCCACCCAGGTGCTCCCCTTTTGCCTATATTTGATCAAAATCTGTACCATTAAAATATTGTACAGTTTCTTTTTGTGTGTCCATACATTAATCCTTTGCCTGTTTTTTATGCTGCAAATATATTTTCTCAGACTACCCTAGTTTTTAAATGTTATTTATGGCCTTCATCAAATAAAAGTTTTACAATTTTATGTAATAACATCTATCCAGTTTTTCCTTTGTGATGTATATATACTGTACCTTGTATCCATTTATGGGAACTCAGTACTTGGGGCAGGGAACTTGGGGTCCACTGGGGCCCAGCTGACTGCACAACAGAGATGCAGAAAGTCTGTGCCAAAACCTTCCTCTGGAACTCCTTCCTCTCTCACATATATCAGCTTCCTGCTCCTGCTGAGGGCCCTTACCATATGGGCAGCTTCTAATATATACACACATACCTGGTTCTCTGTTCATCTATTTGTTCATTTTAGTACTATCGTCACACTTGTAAAGTTAGTATAGCTTATAGCACATTTTGATACACGGTAAGAAAGTCCTTCCTAATCGTTCTTATTTTAAAATGTTCTTGGGGTGTCTGGGTGGCTCAGTTGGTTAAGTGTCTGACTTTAGCTCAAGTCATGATCTCGTGGTTTGTGAGTTCGAGCCCTGTGTCATGCTCTGGGCTGATAGCTTAGAGCTTGGAGCCTGCTTCAGGTTCTGTGTCTCCCTCTCTCACTCTGCCCCTCCCCTGCTCAGGCTCTGTCTCTCTCTCTCTCAAAAATAAATACACTTAAAAATTATTTAAATAAAATTTTCTTAGTTATTTTGATGCTTTCTCTTCTAGATGGATTTGCAAATGAGCTTGCTTTGTTTCATAAAAATCCTATTGAGGTTTTATTGGGAGTTATTAGATTAATTTAGAGAAAATTTATAGCTTTATAAATTCGGACTGTTCAGTCAGAAAGGGAGTATTTTTCTCTTTTTAGATCTTCTTTCACAGTTTAGTAATTTAGACCTTCTTTTATAGTTTTTCATAATTTTGTTTTACATATAATTTTTGTAAATTTTGAAAACATTCATGTTTACAGTATGTCCAGCTATTTTGTAGATTTGTTGTTATTATGAAATGGACCATTCTCCTCCACCCTGACATTTCTAATCTGTTATTGTGGTATGTAGGAAAGCTAATCAGGTTTTATATGTTGACCACATACATCTGGAGTAAAATTTCACTTCTTCTGACAGTTTTTAAGTTGGTTTTCTTGGATTCCCCAGGCAAGTGTTTCTATCATCCATAAGAGCCCAGTCTGTTAGTTTCCATGAATATTAAATCCTGGAATTTAAAATATTAGCACAGAAATTTAAGAAAGCTAAAAAAGCTTTATTTTGAAGCATAGTGTAAATTGTGATAAATGAATTAAGAGATTTTAAAGTATACTTTTTGCCCATCATATGTACTTTATTTTATTTGACGTAAGCTTTATGCCCAACGTGGGCCCTAAACTTATGACCTTGCGATCAAGATTTTCATGTTCTATCGACTGAGCCACCCAGGCATCTCATTACATGCATTTTATATTTTATGCTGACTTTGGAATAATAGTTACTCAAAATGTTTTAAAAATGAAGCTTTTGTAAAATAGAATCATGTATTAAAATTAACATTTACCTGGAAAGCATTAGATTTTATTCTTAGCTGAAATGATGGATATGTTAAGAATTCCTTCAATGCTTCTTTAACAAATTATCTACCATTATCTATGAATGATCCATCAAAGACTATAATTTAAGCTCATAAGTAAGCTTAGATATTGGAATAGAGGCATTACAGATCCTATTGAATGTGGTTTCAATTTTCAAATGGAAAGTACAGATCAAATAAAATTTGCATATGATTTTTTTAAACAAATGCTTGAAATTTGATCACTTCTATGGACCATTTGTGTTTTATGGTCAGATTAGTATCTTAAGACCCCACTTGCTAATTAACAGCGAACAGTCAAAAAAACCCCAGATGATGAAGATTAAAATATAGACATTCTTTATGCCAAAATACGTAATGTCATTTTTTATGTAAACAGAAGTTTTAAAATAGTTTATATCTTTTTCCTCCAAGGGAGGGGGGGATGGATCACTTCACTCATGCTCAACAAATCTTTATTTTTAAAATGTCCTTTACCTTATTTCAACTCTTCTGACTATTCTCAATAGTATTTTGAAACAAACGGATTGAAATGACCAAACAAATAAAACAAGCAGATCTGTTGGCCTCTCTTGTTTTCCTAACACAGAGAGCCAATGTGGGAAGGCACTAATCCAGTTCTCAAAACTGCTTGAGTCCCCCCTCCCCGCACCCAGGGTTTAAGAGTTGGAAACTGGACTGAAGCTCTGAGTAGGAAGTTCTGACTTCACGGAAACATAAGCATAGTGATCTTGCAGAGAACACTGTACAGAAAAAGCGTGTGCCTCCAAAAATCTCTCCTCCCTGAACCCCCTCTTTTATTTTTCTTAGGAAAGAGGGCTCTGGAAAAATAGAAGGGAGAGAGAAGGAAACGAGAAGATGGATAAAACACCAAAGCCTGCTCCACCATAAAGCCTGACAGAAGAGAAATTGGGGAACAAGAGCAGAAAATTTCTTAGAGGAAAAAAATGCATAAGGGACTGAGGATAAATATAAGGAAAGGAGTAGTATATTTCTTTAGGTCATATTAAGAGAGTACCTACTGGAGCTTGAAAATACAGGATGGCCATGGGAAGTGATGAGGGCAGTCACATTTCCCCCCCAATAACATTAAAGAACCTGCAAATAGTTCAGGGAATTAAGCAGCTTTTAACTTTTTCCCTCCAAGGGAAAGGCTATTCTTTAGGGGTTACATTTTGTAATCAGACAGCAAAGGGGAAACCCAGCAAGGTTGTCCTGTTGAAATTATGTGTAGGCAGCAGGAAATTCCAAGGCTACTCTATCACTCATCGACATAAAATCGCCCATCAAAGCTACAAGAATTAGGAAAAATCCTATCTGTGCTTTGAAAATCCACTTTTGATTTTTTTTTTCTGCCAACTCAAGAATTCCTCCTGGAAGTAAATTTATCAGTATGACAGAACCAAGTAAAATGATTTACACATCCAGAAAGAATTGCATTTTGAGTTGAGGAGGTGAGTTGCACGTCAGATAATGTTGGAACAGTCAGGTGAGATTCAACATTTTAAACTTCTTTGTTTTCCCTCCCTTTACTACATTTCCCGTTTTTTCTCTCCACTTAGTTTTACTAAATTCACTTAGCTTCGCAGTTGAATAGGGCCTGGGCAGGCGGTGCATATATGATGTCCTGAAAACACATTGCCCTGTGTAAACAATTGTTTTTGGCAATCCAGAACTTTTGTGGCAGGACTGCGTTTTTTTTCTGAAAATCAAATGTTTAGGCCAAAGTTGGAATTGCATGTGCATTTTTATGACCTGGCATATTCAAACATTACAATTGTATGTTTAAAAAGGGAATTTGATCTTTTTTGCTCTTTCTTCTTCAGGCTTCCATCCTTTCGAATGCCATTGTTTTCTCTTTTACAGTACATTTTCATATCTTGGGATATCTCTTCAGCATCTGTTTCTCCTCAACCATAATTTTCATTCAAAAATAATAACTCTTTGGTCTCTTTGGACATGTTTTGTTTTGCTCCCGCCCATGAACTTTGCCAGGGTGTTTTGAAGGTTAACAGCTCCATTTCTGGAATTCTCTTGGATCCCTTTTGGAGAAAAGTGCCAAAGTATATAAGGAGGTCTCAAATGTATCTGGGCCCTGCCAAGTCCTTTGAGGAAGGCTTCATGTAGCTGCACCTCCCTTCCCTCACTGTGCCAGGCTTCTTCAAGATTCCACATCCAAGTTCATATCTTGCTATACTTGTGGTGAGGACAGCGTAATGTGTAGAGATGTCGGCTCATTACGTTGTACACCTGAAACTCATGTAACATTGTGCATCCACTATATGCCAATAAAAGAAATAATAAAAAGAGAGAGAGAAAAAAGAAGTTCATATCGTTTGGTCATGTGGAAAAGAACCTTTGGATTAAGAGAAGTGCCCAAATGTTTATTCCTCTAACCACACTGTATTGTGTTTCTTAACAGGTAGAACACTGCTTCTCATTTCACCGAGTTTTCTATCCTCTTCTCCTTTTCACCCCACATCATCCAGGGGCATGAGTGTTTCCATTGCTCATTTAATAATGCTCCTATCAATTGTCAGGGATAGCAGAGTTGCTCAAAGAGTTGTCCCCACAATTGCTGAAATAGTAGAAAGTTGACGTGAATGACAGAGGTGTTGCTGGAAATGGTGGGAAGGACCTTTTAGCAGTGTTTTGCCTAAGGGGCAATGGGTTACAGGATCACTCCCCTAACTAACATCGTATCCACCCTATAAGGTATGTCAAGCAATTTGCTTTCATTGTGACTTCCGTTGCAAGAGGCCATAAACTCAACCCAAGGGGGCTCAAACAAAAACAGATTTTAGTGGCCTATATAACTAAAGAGCTCAGAGGTGGGGCTGTCTTCTTATGCTGCCAAATGTAGGGCTCAGATGTGTTGTAAGGCCACTGGCTTCTCTCTATAGATCTCTTGCTCTTCTCTCTGTAGTCTTGGCTCCTTCATGGACAGGCTCGCCTCTCAGATTCACAAGATGGCAGCAGAAGCTCTGGAGCTTATGTCTTCTTAGTTCCACATCTAGGAGGGATCATTGCAGTCAGCCATTTGATAGAAGGGTTAGCTGCATGAAACTGGATTTCCAGGGTATCTGGAAAGAGGAGCATGCCTGGAGATCTGACACCCCTAGAGATTAATCAACCCTGGAGCCATCCTCCCTTAAGCCTTGTGATCCGAGACAATAACTTATTCTTATTAATTAAGTGCCTTTATATTGTTTTCTCGTTAAAAAAGGAATTCATCTTTTTTTTTTTTTCTATTTCATCTTTTGGTCCACACTTTCATCTGGTTCCTAAACATTATTGTCATGCTTGCTCCAGTTAGGTCATGTGCTCACTCATGACCATTCACAATGAGAATGTGATGTGTAAGTGGCCCCAGCCTAAGATGCCCCTGTCCACTTCTGAAGTGGGACAGCTTCATCCTACTTGACTCCATGGACTGATAATGGAGGAGGGCGAATATCTACTGGGTGATGAGGGTACTGTTTCCATAAAATAGTGAAATAGATACTGTGAAGCAACAATATCAGGTGTCCAGTACCTCATCCAATATGAGTGTGCCTTCTGTTTACACAGTGGCCTTAAACTGTCAGTATAGTGAGTAGGGAGTATGTGATGAGTTGCTTGGCCTGGTAGCCTAGCATACATAATGTTAGAGGTGTTTAAAACCAAAGGTAGATCTGCTATGCTGCTGACCCATCTCAATAGCCTAGGAATACTTTGCCTTACTTAGGGCCCCATATCTCCAGCTTTGGGACATCAGCCATTTGAAGGTCATGGCAAAGAAAAATGTGGTCTATGGCTAAGACAGATGCTGGAGATGGCCTTGAGATGCTGGATGATCCAAGGGCCTCTAAAGGATACAAGGAACCCCAGGCAGTGTAAGTAGCATGTACCAGCCCCCAGGCCTGATGGTTCTGTGGCCCCTTCTCTCATATGCCCTGAAGTTCAGCTGGTCTCCTGGGTCTTAGAGCCAGCCTGCTATGTAGATGGGGCCTCAGGTCAGGCTGTGTCTAGTGATTTCAATTCTGCTGTTGGCTGGAATTCCATCTGTCAAGAAGGTTTTGCAGTCAGCCATTTGATAGTGGAAGAGTTAGCCCATGAACCTGGATTGCCTGCCTATCTAGAAAGAGGAGCATGCCTGGAGATCTGACATGCTCTGTGCACATTAGGGGTTCGTTTTTGCTATTCCTGGTTAGTCTGCTAAACCCAATGTATTTCAATATTTAAGGATTAAAACACACACAAACTCAAGACTTTTAAAAATTTTTTTATCATGAACTTAAGTAACTTCATCAAGAGAATCTCATCAACATTAAGCTATTTGCTTCCTTCCAAAGTAATTTCCTTTCTGTCAATGCACAGACATGCATTTTTACTTAGTTATAATTAGTGTGAACATGCTCGTTTTTGTTTAAGAAAGGTTTTCTTTACCTTGGCATTCAGATTTGTTTTCATAGGCGAAGAAAACACTGAGAACTAGAAGGAAACTTCACTGGAGAGTTGGGAGGATTATATGCGGTCATGTTATCCCAGAGTTGAAGAAACCTTAAAGGACCCTGAATCCCACCCCTAAGTCTGATGACTGCCCTCCACCCCCCTTCCTCCCTTGGGCTAGGGTCTATGTGTCTGTCATTGGGCATGTGCCCTTGTTACCTGCTAAGTTATGTAAATGGTTTCCCATGCAGGAAGAAAGCGGAGACCTACTCTGTAACACTCTTCCACACCATTCTCCTCAAATGTGTGTTGCTTTTTTTCTCCTTTCTAAAATGTAATCACACACCAATAGTTTCCAATCTACCAAAGCTTAAATGTCCCAGTCTTTTCTCCTAAGTCAAGGAAGCGGTGAAGTTAAGTTTAATTAAAAGCAGCAACTATTTGTACAGCTGTCTCTGGGTTCATGGCTCGTAAAAGGATTTAGCTTCGAACCTCCCTGCCCATGTCCTCTGGGACTTTCACACAAAGCCATTTAGGCTCCTCATCTGGGCAGTACCATACCCGGTCTTCCCGAGTCACTTCAGGAGCAGGCTTCCCAGCTGCGCCCTGACTTTAGTGGTCAGATCCTCTGAGCTCCTGTGGCATGGAGCAAGGCAGAGAGGGGCAGAACTTCCCCATACACAAGTCCCCTTGTTTGGTTTGGGGGACACAAGGCCTTGATGGCTACTCCAGAAAGTTCCTGAACATTTTACTAGGGTTGGGAAAGGGGTGGGGGTGATCAGGCACAGCCTTTGGTTGCTTTCTCTGGCTCCTTGCACTTCTGATCGGCGGTCACCTTCAGCGCCCAAGGCACGAATGGTCACTGACAGGCATCTTTCAAAGGAGATGGGGGCGGGGTATCCCTGCAGGTAGATGCATCCGCTCCCAGCGGCACGCTTTTTTTCCCAGCCAAGTCCTGGAGTCGATGCAAACCCAGCGCTCAGCATTTGGCTGATTTTCGAGCGCACGGGAGCAGTGCTTCCTGCAGCCTTGGGTCTGCACACGCCCATTCGGACTGAGCGAATTCTGGGGCCAGCGCAGGTCACCTACTGCGGGCCGGGGACGGGGTCGGCCCCACACCCGAGAGGCCAGAAAGCCGGCAAGCCGCGGGCTACGAAAAGTGACCCTGGCGACACCAAACGCCCCCGCCTCTCTCGCTCAGGCTGTACCTGCCCGCGGAGCGCTGCGAGCCGCCGGCAGAGAAGATGGCTAGCCCTGCGCCCTTAGTGGCCTCCATCAGCCACCAAATGGTGGCTCTGCAGACTCTGCAGCTGCTGCAGCAGGAGTGGGGCTGGGGGGACGGTCCGAACGACCCCGGGAGCCCGCGCGATCCAGACCACGTGTCCGCCGCCCCAGCGCGTAGCACAGGCCCTCGGCGGGCCCGACCCGGCCCGCGGCGGGACGATGGGGGCGGGGGGCGGGGGCCCAGGAACGCGGGATCTGGGGCGCGGATAAGCTCCCCAGAAACGCAAGCGGTGCGAGGCGCCGAGGGGGGCGCGGAGCTGCTGCCCTTCCCCAGGGGCCGCGGGCCCTGCACCCTGGCCCAGATGGCCATGCGCAGCGCGCTGGCCCGCGTGGTGGCCTCGACCTCGGAGCTGGTGAGCGTGGAGCGGACGCTGCTGGGACCCCTGCAGCAGGAGCGGTCCTTCGCCATCCATCTGAAGGTGAGTCTGGCCTCTGGCACCCCTTTTGGGCGCAGGATCCCCGGGCCGGGCGGGGCTGCGGAGCTGGAGGACGCGCGGGGCCGCCCACGGCGAGGCCGAGCTGCGCGCAGATTCCGCCTGGGCGGGAGGGAGTGGGGAAGGGACACCCCCGGGACTTGAGTCCAGGAACTAGGGCCCACCCGGGGTCCACCTGACTGCGGAGCTGAGACGCAGGGAGGCCTTGCCAAAACCTTCCTCTGGAACTCCTTTCTCTCTCACACATAAATCAGCTTCCTGCTCCAGCTGAGGGCCCTTTCCACATGTGCAGCGGTCTAGGGATGGAGGACAGCTCCCCCTGCCCCCCACCCCCCTTTTAAATTAATAACCCTTTCTCCGGAGCCTTAAAGACACGTATTAAGTCCCCTCTGCCTTTTGTGTGACCGAATCACCTAGATTTATTTAAAGTTCCTTCACACTTAAGACTCACAATTATTTTTGCATAAATCCAATTCCCCACGGAGTTCAGAGGCCTTACAGAGTCGACCTAAATTCCCATAAAGTGGGTTGAGAGCGGGGACGGGTTCCGGGTGTTGAAGCGTGAATACTAATGCTAAACTCCTGCTAAGTCACGCAGCTCGCATTTGCAGGGCACGTTTCCGCTCGCTCACGGCACCACCACCCGGGAGTCAGTCTAGCCAGGGAGCACAGCAGCTGCCTCCCAGGCCGAGTGGGGGCTGTGGAAACCTGGGCGGCCTGGGGGCCAGTCTCCGCCTTGTCGTTCACTAACCTGAATTGGTTTAAGGTCACAAGTCTTGAGATCTTCTGGCTTTCCAGCTTTGCTCCCTCGCTTCCCCTTGGGAGGCTAGCAGAAGGAGATGAGGAAGGAAGGTTGAAGAAAGCTTAGAGCAGTTCTCAGGCGTTGCTGTTCTTGGTCTACAAGCCAGGGTTTGGGGGGGAAATTGCTACATTTTCGGTTGTGCTGTACACTGTAAAAGACTGATTTAAAATCAAATCTAATAAGGCATGTGATACACCCAAATAGACATTGTTACTGTACATGATGCTTTCTCCACCTCCCACTATTGATATGTCGGGTTGGATCATTGTGGGGCTGCCCTATAATCTTTCTCGAAGTAATCTTTCTCTTATATGCTAGAGCAAATATTTCATCTGCCAAGTCCCTCCTCCTCCATACAGTTTCTGCGGCCGCCACTCTGCCGGTTCCTCAGTCCATAAACCTGCTCAAGCTCCCTTTACCTACCTGCTCCTTGAACCACAGCCCTTTATCAGCGTTATGAGAAAACAGGCAGACATCTGCATGTGTTGCTCCCACTTTCTGGAAGTGGCCTGAGTGCTCATTAAGAACAGAGCTGTCAACTTTCTTACTACTGGATGCTGTTCACCTGCAAGGGAGTAGTGAGTTCTTAGGGCTCCTGAGAATAACCAGTACTTTCCGAAGGGAAAGAAACAGGGAGAGGTTTCTCTGGATGATTTGCCTCCTGGCTCTAGCATCTTGGGATTTCTCCTGGTTCTCTCTGGAGAAAAGGTAGTATCTCCATTTGGTTGTAGAATAATGATTATAAAGAACTTGGACTTAAGGGCACTGTAGTTTGTCTTTCCAGGGGTCTGGTTATGCAGACTTGGCTTCATTATTACTAGTGTTAATCCAAATAATTTGGAAGAGTTTTCTTTCTATATATTTTTTTGCAATATAAGTTTTAGGTGCCCAGCTTTATAATTTGACATCTGTATATATTACAAAGTGATCACCACCGTAAGTCTCATCACAATCCATCACCACACAGTTGACCACCTTCACCCATTTGACCCATCCCCCAACCTCCTTCCCCTCTGGAACCACAAGTCTGTTCTCTGTATCTATGATTTTCGCTTTGCTTTATTTTGTTTGTCCTTTTGTTTTGTTTTTTAGATTTCACATATGAGTGAAATCATGCAATATTTGTCTTTCTCTGTCTGACTTAGGTCACTTAGCATAATACCCTTAAATCCATCCATGCTGTCGCCAGTGGCAAGATTTCATTATTTTTTATGGCTAAGTAATATTCCACTGTGTGTATGTATGTGTGTGTGTAGCCACCTCTTTATCCATTTATCTGTCAATGGACATTTAGGTTGTTTCCATATCTTGGCTATTGTATATAATGCTGCAGTGAACACAGGGATGCATATATCTTTTCAAATTAGTGTTTTCCTATATTTTGGATAAATACCCAGAAGTGGATAGCTGGCTTCTGTTCATAATTTTATGAGGAATCTCCGTACCGTTTTCCACAGTAGCTACACCAATTCCCATTAATAGTGCATGAGGGTCCCTTTTCCCCATGCTCTCACCAACACTTGCTATTGCTTGCATTTTCGATACTAGCCATTATAACAGGTGTTAGGAGATACTGTTGTTCTGATTTGCATTTCTCTAATAATTAACGATGTTGAGCATTTTTTCATGTGCCTGCTGGCCACCTGTATGTTTTCTTTGGAGAAATGTCTATTCACATGCTCTGCAAAGTTTTTAACCAGTAGTTTATTTTTTGGTTGTTGAGTTCTTTATGTATATTTAGATATTAACCCCTTCTCAGATGTTTGGTTTACAAATATCTTCACCCATTTAATAGGGTGCTCATTCATTGTGGTGATGGCTTCCTTTGCTGAGGAGAATCTCATTAGTTTGATAGTCACATTTGTTTATTTTTGGTTTGTTTCCATTGCTGTTGGAGTCAGATTCACAAAGATGTCCCTAAGACTGATGTCAAGGGAGCTTACCGCCTATGTGTTTTTTTCTCCCTTAGGAATTTTATGGCTTTAGGTCTTACATTCAAGTCTTTACTCCATTTTGAGTTAATTTTTGTGCATAATGTAAAAGAGTGGTCTAGTTTCATTCTTTTGCCTGTGGCTCTCCAGGGTTCTCATTACCATTTATGGAAGAGACTGTCCTTTCTCCATTGTTATAGGCTCCTTTGTCGTAGATGAATTGCCCATATATGTGTGGATTTATTTCTAGCTCTCAATTCTGTTCCATTGATCTGTGTGTCTGTTTTTGTACCAATATTGTGGTTACTGTAGCTTTGTAGTATATCTTGAAATCAGGGAGCAAAATACCGCCAGCTTTGTTCTTTTTCAGTATTGCTTTGGCTGTTTAGGGTCGTTTATAGTTCCACACAATTTTAGAATTATTTGTTCTAGTTCTATGAGGGATACCATGAATTTTGATAAAGATTGCACTGAGCCTGTAGATTGCTTTGGTTAGTATGGACATTTTAACAATACTGATTATTACAATCCATAAATATGGTACATATATTTTCATTTATTTGTATCTTCTCCAATTCCTTTCATGTTGTCTATGTTTTTAAATTAAGGACATGTGGATTGATGTTCTACACAGAGTAATTTCAGGAGGATTTGTACTAATGGAAGTAACACTTGTGTATCACTTGGAAGTGTGTGGAAAGGTCTCCAGTATCAGGTCTCTTTCACAGTGTTACTCGCTACAGAGAGGAGGAGGAGTCACTGGAACTGAAGCCCACAGCCCAGATGATAGGCATTAGGGACCCAAAGCAGAGACAGTGCAACACAGCTCAGTGTTAGGGTCCTGCAGAGCATTTCAAACCTACTATGCCACTGCCTGCTGTAGGCCCTTGGGCAAGTTAGCCTTCTTGTGCTTCAGTTTTCTTGCCTGTAAAGTGGGAATAGAGGTATCAAACTAACTGGGTTATTAGGTTAATGCACATGAAGTCTTAGCTAGTGGCTGAGCATACAAAGTCTCAATACCTTTGAGCTATTATTATTATTAACAAGTTGATGCCTCATGCTCTTGACTACTATTATTTTGCGTTGCAGTTTTTATATTGATGGATCTGACCCATGGATCCATCATGGATCAGACCCATATATTTACTTTCCTGAGAGTGTTGACAGAAGCCGAGCTAGGATGACCGAAGGAGACTTTTAAGAAGCCTCCACTATCCCCAGGTCACCTTTAGCCCATGCCTGATCACTAATGTAGAGATTTTATCAAGTGAATGACTTCCTGATCAAAACACTGAGGATTAAGGAAGTGAAATTTTTAGGGTTGAAGGCAGAGAAACTCTCAGCACAATACTAATGGATATTTTTATAGTATTTTAGTCTTTCTGTAAAGAAACCAACACTTAATATTCTTTTTGAATATTTAGAGATTATCAAACACATGCTAAACATACATGAAGGGAGATTCTTTATAGTGGATAAAAAATCCGTCATGGTCCTGAGTCTTGTTAAATCTGTTAACAAGATAGCAAACATCTATTACAAGAGGAAACTGAGGTTCAGAGGAATTTAGGATTTTGCTAAAGATCTCGTATCTGGGAAGTGATAGATAGCCCATGGTTCAAACATGGTTTTATCTGACTTTTTCTACCAAATCACAGTGCTAGCTTATAGAGGGGCTATGAACATCATGCTGAAATCAAGTGCATGAGTGTCTATAGTTGACAGGGCATGGTCGTATGTGCCGTGCACTGCACACTGCTTGGACGGCAACAGTCACCTTGTAGACTGGGTGTCTTAGTTAGTATGGGCTGCTGTAACAAAATGCCATAGACTGGGTGGCTTTCCTCAATGTTCTGAAGGCTGGAAAACTGAAGATCAAGGTGCAAGCAAATTTGGCTTGTAGACTGCCTGCTATGTCATGAATGGCTTTTCCTCTCTATATGCAGGGAGAGATAGAGAGAGAGAGGAGAGAGGGGGGGGGGNGACACCAATCCTATCAGATCAGGACTTCACCCTTATGACCTTACATAACCTTAATACCTCCCTCTAGGTCCTATTTCCAATACAGTCACACTAGAGGTTACATTTCAACATACAATTTTTTTTTGTGGGAGGACACAATTTAGTCTATTATACTAGGTCATTTGTGTGTCTCTTTATATGATGACCACTTTACACAGTGACAAAAAGCACCAGGCCAACGGTTGTAATAACTATCAAGTAATAACTATCCAGGATGTTTTAGGCACTCACCACTCAAATGGGACATGGAAACATGCAGAGCACCAGGAGGAAGCCAGTCTGGGATTTTAAGAGCTGCTGAAAATGACCAACTCACATAGGCACCATTAACCAAGCTAATTATGAAGTCACTCTGATTGAGTTTTGTCTGTCTTCTTTGAGGAGTTAAAAACATTTACAGTTTCCAAGAGTTCTGCTTGGAGCAGGTTTCATGGAAACTATGGCTGATGCCAACTTTCAGAGGCAGGAGAATTTTCCGGCTATTATAGATTAAACTTGCCTGTAGGGGGGCATCTGGGTGGCTCAGTCAGTTAAGCGTCCAACTCTTTGATTTCCACTCAGGTCATGATCTCATGGTTCATGAGTTCAAGACCCACACCGGGCTTTGGACTGACACTGTGAGCCTGCTTGGGATTCTCTGTCTGTCTGTCTGTCTCTCTCTCTCTCTCTCTGTCTCACTGTTCCTCCCCCACTTGTGCTCTCTCTCTTGAAATAAACTTACACAAATCTTGCTTGTGGGTTCACTTATTTCAATGAGCTAATTCCACTACGAGTTATTCCCTCAGGTTCAATAGTCTTTGCTGGTTTTCTCATTCTACATACCAAGCGTGCTGGTTATAAAACCATTGGCTTTGGCTTCATGGTCCCTGCTAATGTTCTTTGCAAACTGCAAGTGTGAGTGTTGGGTCATTCAGAGGAAGACATTGATGATGAGTGCTTTTCCCCTCATTAACATGAGTTGTGAAGCCAGTTTCTGCAAATGTGGGAACTTTGCCTTTAAAAATTACTAACATACTGTGGAAGAAATAAATGCTCAAGGTTATAGGATTAGTAGCATAGCCAAGGAATTGCTCTTCATTGGGGATAAAGTCATGCTTTTCTGTGACAAAAAGGCCCAGTGATTCCTCTGCAAGTAGCTTAACTATAGCTTCGTCATTGCTCATAATGTGAACGATAGGAAAATCAGGACATTTATGCTTTCCAAAATGAAAACTTGGGGAAAGATAGGGCAGGAAGGCCAAAAACAAAAACTACTTATGTATAACATCTTGGTGGAAATGCTGCCGTGCTTTATTTTACGGTTTTGGGGTTTGCCTTGTGAATATACCTGACTCAAGTGCTTGTAGCCATCACAAAGTACTTTCAACTGGACTTTTCTAATGAAAATGGTACCATACCCCAAGCAAATGCATAAGGAATCTTAGTGACTTTTGAGTGTTTAAATTGGGTACACCGCACATAAAAATGTTTAATTTCCTGTGGACAATAGACTTTTTATGGTGACTGGCAGATACTTTGGTTCTTCACTGAGTGTTTTATTAACACACAGTTGTGTATCTATTTGAGATTGACCTGGGGTTCAGACAACCAGTGGCTGGTCTGGGCACTGTGAATCTGTAGTTCATAGCCACATGTTGATCAACCAAGGGGCAATTTGTAGTATACTGTTTCTGATAGTGTGGTTTTCACAACATGCCTCTAAATAGAGAAACGGCTTTCCCATTTTACGTACACGTCCAGTGCCGAAGGTTGTGATGGGTCTGGGGAGGGGGTTTGTGCTGCTTTAGTGGAGAGTGGTCTGCTGGCCAAGCTGAAGTTCATTAAGGTCAGGCTTCATCACAGAAAGCTGGGAAAAGCTCTTTCTTGAGTCCTCTCCATAGAGGGCATCAGGTTCAGGGTGAGCAAGAAAGGAAAATGTGAAAAGAAACAAGTTTTCAGAGGCCCTTGTAAGAGAATATGGCTTAAAATGTGGCTGTTTTGAAAAGAACCAACTTATTTTAAAGCCGGTGGCTAAGACTATATGAACTGACTTATAGTTTCGGTAGATCTAGAAGTGATTTTGAAGGTGGGAAAAGGCCAAAAATCTTCCTCATGGATTGCTTAAATGTCATCTGAATTGTAGAGCCTGTAGAATCATATTGTGTTTTTGACTTTATTATCCGTTGGTGTTGGCTTCAGAAAACAAACTTTGAAACTGACTGCTGCTGCCAGATTCTTTCTGCTTTCAAGCCTTCAGTTTTGATGGGAGTGTTTATTTTCAGTAAGAAGCTAAAAAAAAGGCCTAGCTTTTCTTCCCTTTTGGACTTTGCAGGTGCATTTCCAGTTGCTCAAAGATTCCAGATGTGCGCATTCCTAATAAATACAATGCAGAATGCAGAAAAGTGCAAGTGGGCAGTTTTTGTAAGAGACCTCCCTTTAGGAGAGGGCAGAGAAGAGGAAAAGCGAGCTCCAGCGAGGAGGTTTCTGATTAGGTAGGGGCTGGCTTTCCATGGGTTGTAGAAGGTTCCATGTCTTGAACATCTTCCAGACAGCCAAACCTTCTCAATTATGTTGCAGGGAGGAGGGATAGGCCAATGGACCAATTTTCAATTCGGATGTGACCAATGCCAACTTGAGCTTCACAACACTCAGCCTTAAGAAAAATAGTGTGACTGTGGCCAAAGAAGAAACAGTCCCTTGTAGACATTGTTGGTCAAACCCCGAAGCTAGTTTGGTGGCTCTGTTGTGTGCTTTCACGGTATCCCTGCTCACCCTGCCACCGTGTCTACGGCTCTCTGGACCCAGCTCCCCACCCTCTTCTGCTGGAAAGTGAGCTCTGCTCTGCGAGTCACTGCTGTACCCAACCTGATTTCTGATTTGGGGCGGGTCTTTGATGAACATCAAAGTTTGGGAAGAGAGGTTGATTCAAGCTCTGCCACTCATTTGCTGTGCGACTTGGGTATGTTGCCTAATTTCTCTAAACCACTGTCATCCACGGACAACATGTTGTAAGGATTGAGTGAGACAAGGGTGTGTCAGGAGCCTGGCTTTGGATCCTGCATCTAGTGGGTTAGGCCAGACTGATGTTCTTCAAACTCTGGTTTACCAGCTTATGCCCAAGCTTGGAAGAGTCCAGAGACTGAACTGTGGCACTCAAGGCTCACACACTAGTTTGTGTCTTGGTTCCAAGCACAAAGCTCTGTTCTTTTCAGACTGGCCCCTTCCCCATCCCAGCCCCTACTTGACTTTAAGCCGTAGCTTGTGGTATTCATTCTAACTGCGGGGGCGTCTTTTCCCTGGGAGGCAAATATGACTTTCCGTAGCATCACCTGTCTCCTAACATTGGTACAGTCTTCCCACTGCTTCTCTGATGCCTCATTCCTTCTGCAAGGGCTGGAAGGACTCTGATGATCTTAAAAAAATTATTGTGGCAAACGTATAGGAGGATTAGGAGGAACTTGACGGAGGAACAAGGGGAAGAAGAAGGGGGGAAATGGTGGGGGAAGGGGAGAGAGGTAAACCATGAGAGACTCTTGAATGCTGACAAAAACTGAGGACTGATGGTTGTGTGGGGGGGAGGAGGGATGGGCATGGAGGAGGGCACTTGTGGGGATGAGCACTGAGTGTTATGTGGAAACTAATTTGACAATAAACTATTTGTAAAAAAAAAATTATTGTGGTAAAAACAAGGGCATAACATAAAATTTACTACTTTAAGTGTATGGTTCAGCAGTATTGAGAGCATTCACATTGTTGTGCAACTAATCTCCATAATTTTTTCATCTTGTAAATCTGAAATTCTATACACATTAAACAACAAATCCCTAGGGGTGCCTAGGTGGCTCCGTTGGTTAAGCCTCCAACTTCCACTCAGGTCAGGATCTCACAGTTTGTGGTTTTAAGCCTCGTGTTGGGCTCTGTGCTGACAGCTCAGAGCCTGGAGCCTGCTTCGGATTCTGTGTCTCCCTCTCTCTCTGCCCGTCTCCTGCTCCTGCTCTGTCTCTCTGTCTCTCAAAAATATATAAACATTTAAAAACATTTTTTAAATATAAACAACAAATCCCCATTTCTCCCTCCCTCAGCCTAGCATCTCTGATTCTTTCTGTTTCTGTGACTTTGACTCTAAGTACCGCATGTAAGTGGAATCATACGGTATTTATCATTTAGTGTCTGGCTTATTTCACTTAACATAATGTTATCCAGGCTCATTCATGTCGTAGCACATATCAGAATATCCTTCCTTTTAAAGGCTAAATAGTATTTCATTCTATGTATATACAACAGTTTGTTTCTCCATTGATTTGTCAATAGACACTTGATCTGCTTCCCCTTCTTAGCTGTTGTGGAAAATGCTGCTGTGAACATGGATGCGCAAATATCTCTTTGAGATCTTTTTGGCTATACTTGTATATTCAATAAGTGGAATCACTGGATCATAGGTAATTCCATGTTTAACTTTTTTGAGGAACCTCCATACTATTTTTCAGAGTGGCTTGGTGATTTTGCATTCCCACCATGAGTGCACACACATGCCAGTTTCTCCACATCCTCACCAACACTTGTTATTTTCAGGGTTTTTTGACAGTCATCCTAATGGATATGAGGTAAGCTCTACCACTCTTTTTGAGCCTTAATCTTACTCTGTGTGACATCTCTACTGAGCGGTTTAAGTCGTTTCCTCTCACCAATTAGATTCCCAGCTTCTATAGAACATATTTTTCTGTTCTTTGCTGTCCTTCATTCCCCTCCGTCCTTCTTGCTGATCTTCCCATCTAGCAGAGTACTTTATGCACAACCTTAGACTGATGGAGTGCCTTATAAATTCAGAGTTTCCATGACCATAAGCTCATTTGACCTTCACAGTCTCTCCATATGGTAGCAGTTTCCATTTTACAGATTAGAATACTGACTATTTCATAGATAAAATGTCTTCTCCACAGATGGCTAATCAAAGGGACAGAACCAGGGCTCTGCTGGCAAGTCCAGTGCTCATGAAGGAATAAACCTGCATCCCAGATGTCTATGTAGGTGCCTGGGGGCTGGCCCATCCTAAATAATACCTGTGAAGTCCCTTTTGCCACATAGGGTAACATGCTCACAGGTTTTAAGGATTAGGACATTGACATCTTTGGGAGGCCAATATTCTGCCTACTATGGGGCAGATTTTGGCTAAGAATTAAGAAAAAATGTTCTGAAAATTAGAGCCGTGGGTTGCCTTGTAAGCACATGGGTTTCTCCAGTGTGACAAGCAGTGGGACACCAGGTATGCTATAGAGAGGACTCACACATCAGAATGAGCTTTGTATGAACCCTCTGCAGTCCTTGGATTATGAGTCTACAAATGTGTGTTCTTCTGTAGGATTGGGTTTGTGTGTTTTTACCATAGTCCTCATCCCCATTGCCCTAGACGTTTGGATATATGCTCTATGTGTCTCAATCCTTCTAGTAGGTTAGAAGCTCTTTAGAGACTAGGTACCCATCTCTTACTGATGTTTTTACCCAGTGAGGTCAATCATATAGTGGAGACTTTACACATTTTACATAGATTTAACTGTTTTATTAACAGAGTCAAACAGGCTGAGGCCATTGCTTCAGTTGAGTCACTATAACATGTAGATGCTGGCTATCAATGTAGACCACTGTAGCAATCAATACATTTCACATCCAGAGTCTGAAATTACACAAGGCTTTAGAAACTCCAAAACCTGCTTTTATATTGCTCACAGTGTTCTAATGCTGGCAACATGCTCAAAACCTCACGTACGACATTACATCATTTCTGGAAGCATCTGGGGCTTGTCAAATAAAGGCTGCCGGGAGGATGTGCTCTGTCATTGAATGGAAAGCACCATACATGAAATCATCATGAATACTGATGATGTGATTTTCTACTGAAAGCCCATGAGCCATTCAACATTCCATTGCCTCTATGCTGTGAGTTTTTGGCTCCCGCCTGTGCAACAGAATCAGTAGAGCTTTAGTTGGAGGCCATGATTATTGGATCCACAGTTGGCCTTCAAATCCTTCAGAAAGGAAGAGAAGCAACCACCTGTTCCATTTTTCCATCCCCTGGCTTAAGAGTCCCATGGAAAGCCTATGCCTATTAATTTGTTTTCTTTGACTGTGAATATATTTGAGAAAGGATTAAAAAGAAATACTGGGGGCGCCTGGGTGGCTTAGTCGGTTAAGCGTCCGACTTTCGCTTAGGTCATGATCTCGCGGTTCGTGGGTTTGAGCCCCACGTCGGGTTCTGTGCTGACTGCCAGCTCAGAGCCTGGAGCCTGTTTCAGTCTGTGACTCCCTCTCTCTCTGACCCTCCCCTGCTCACGCTGTCTCTCTCTCTCTCTCCTAGAAAAAAAAAAAATTAAAAAAAAAAAGTAAAAAAAAGAAATACTGTACTAAAAGAGTAAAATAAAGAGACTTTGCAGACCTTGCCAGAGATTTGAAGTTTACCCAGGGCCTCAGGGACCAGTACAGTCCAGCAGTGGAATTTTATTATATGTATACTTTCCCCAAACGATGCCTTCTTTGATTCTTTACAGCAAATGTGAAATTGACTTCAGATTTTAGGCCCACAAACATATTTTTAAAGGCATTTTAATCTTATTTGGGTGATGAATGCCTTTGCAGACTGGCTAATAGGCACACGTCAGCACACATTTCGGTGGTTCCTTCAATTTTGAATTTCCCTTTGCATGTTGTCTTTGATCCTTCCACTTTGTACTTAGAGTTGGATTACTTCTATAAAGCAAGCGGACAATTTTCCTTGATGTGGATCTAGGGGAAGTAGTCCAGAGGCATTTTCCCCCCTCTACTTTCCCATTCTCAAGCAATATGCTCCAGGAGTATAGGTTGCTCATAAACTAGGGGGCAGATTATCTAAGTAGCCCCTTGATACCTTCTGAGCAGAAATGAACAACACACAAAGGCAGGGAAGCAAGAATGCTTTAAAGAGGAGTTAAAAACAAGAAGCAAGGTAGCCTGTGAGTAGTTGAGTAAGGAACCATGGCGTGTTGTGTTTATCTTTATCCCAGCACCTAACTCACACTGGGGTCCTGCTGCCATTGTTTGCTGAATTGAATAGATGAATGTTTGTTTTTGTTTGGTTTCCCAGAAGATGTTCTCTAATAAACACTATGCCAGAAACCCAGGTCCTTCTAACCCAAGTGAAGGCATTTTTGTTAGGGAGAAGAATAACTTTTCTTTCTATACGCAATTTGGAAGAAAACTCTAGTTCCAAACTTTAGTTTTAGCTTTTAGTTTTCTTTCATTTTCCTTTGGATTAACTGTATTTTTTTTTCTTTTCCTAAATTACTGAGTTTAATCCTTAGCTCATGGTTTTTAGTGATTATTCTTTACTTACCTATAGCATTAGGTGTATGTATTTCTCAATGAACTGGATCCCACAAATTTGTGATCTACTATTTCCATAATTGTTCAGTGTAAAGCATTTAAAAATTTCAATTATTTTTTAACTGATCCATGAATTATTTAGAAGTCAATTTTTAAGTCATATATGTACTGGGAAGATTATGTTACTGATTTCTCGTTTATTTGTGTTGTGATTTGTATGATATAGACTTCTAGATATTCATTGAAATTTTGCTTTTGGCCTACTATAATCAGCTTTCATAAATATTCCATATATCTTTGAGAATAATGTGTATCTGCTTGTCTTTATTGGATCAAGCTTGTGATTAGTGTTTCAATCTTTTCTTTCAAGGCTGATTGTTTTGTTATTTGATTTATTAGTTTCTGAGGAAGCTGGGTAAAAATCAGCTTTTATGTTTGTGGGTTGAATGTAAATTGACATTATCATCTTAGGCACACACAAGTAAAAAGCTATTATAACTTCTTGGGAAATAGTTTCTTTTATTAATTGTAGTTTATTTTATCCCCAATAATGATTTTTCTGGCTTCCTTTTGGCTCTGTTTGCTTTGTATATAATTTAGCATCCATTTACTTTAAGTATTTAGGTATTTTTAGTTTTAAATGTGTTTCTTATAAAGAACATATGAATAGATTTTTTAAATCCAATCTGGTAAATAAAGTTACCAATTTGAAATCCAGTCTGGTATTTCAAAAGGTGGCTTATTTGATGCTTTCTATTCAGCTCGATTTATGTTTGTATATTTCTTCATTTTTCCGTTCTAATGATAGGATCAGTTAAGTTTTAATATACCTCTTCTGTCTGCTGATTTTGAACTTTTATGTGTTATTTCTGTACTTTAATGATAGCACTGACATTTCCCACATGCATACGTGATAAGTCTGAAATTTATCAATTTTGCCACCTTTCTCTGAATACGTGCAAAAAAGCCTCAAATGCCACTCCATTCAACATGCTACTCCTATTCAGCATTTTAGAAGCATCTTGCTTTTGTGAGCCCCAAGTTCGTTGTTAATTGTCTAATCAGTTCTTTAGACTTGCATCATATTTTCAAGTTCCTTTGTTCATTGTTGCTTCTTAGATCTCATTCTTTCCTTTTGAATTAAATCTCCCCTTTCTGAATTAGATCTCTAGGAAAATATCACAGTAGGGTAACTCTTGTTGTCCTATTAAATGAAGGCATATTTATTTTGCCCTGATGGTTAAATATTAGTTTATTTGGATTAAAAAAACCCTCTATGTTGACAGTTATTCGAAAAATTATCCCATTCTTTTCTGTCTTCAGTGGTTGTAGCTCACTAGTTGGCTTCTGTCTTGTCATCTCCTGAAAGCCATCAGTCTTTTTCTCTCTGGTTGCTTTTAATAGTAGTTCTGCCTTAAGAAGTTTATATTTGAATCTCATTTAACTTATTCTGCTCCAGGATTATTTTACTTCTTGAATCTGTGTTCATGAACTTGGATTCATGTTTTGGATCCATTTTGAATAATTCTTAATCCATTATCCTCTTTGAATATAGCTTCCCCATCTCTCCCCCAGCTTCTTTCTTGTATCTCCTGGAAGTATATCTGATGGGCTCCATCATTCTGTCATCCATGTTGCTTAACTTCCCATTCATATTTCCCATGCCTGACTTTTTTAATATCTTACATTATGAGTAATTTTCTCATGTTCATCATCCCATCATCCAGTTTACTATTCCTCACTTCCTAAGGTATTTATTCAGGTGTATAAATTGTCTACTGAGTTTTTAATTTGTCACGATAGTTGTCATTCTAGAAATGACATTTGGTTCTTTTCCAAGCCTGTTTTTACTTAAAATAGTTTTGGTTTATTCTTTTTTATTTTTATTCACTTTAAACATATTTTATAGTTTCTAGCTAAGATACTTGGAGTTTAATCTTTCCCTGCATTGGTGTCTGCTTTATCATGGTGGACTATATTCTAAATTTCATATTCTGAGTTTGTCTTTGACAGAGCTTTATGAGAATACTGCTGGCAGGCATGGGTTGTAGACATGTGCCCATGGAAAAGGCTCTTGTTTGCTTTTACTGTGTGTCCGTGGATATTTCAACCCAGTTCCAATTTTTAAGTTAATTTCTTAGCGTGAGTGTTCTCAGCATATGTGTATTGTATAGAGGGCAGCTCTAAACTTATGCTGCTGTGTAGTAAAGGTCAATAGTTATGCATTTTGGGGGCAACTTTATCCTCTACCCCAAACCTAGTTGAGACCAATTTTCTTTTTTTGATGAGAATTGATGCACAGCTAAAATAACCTACTCTTCCTTTATCTTTGGCCCTTAGGAATCTCCATTGCTTTCTTGCAATATCAGACAGGGTGTTTGTTCTATTTTATTTAGAATTCAGTAGCAAAAGGTTTTGGGGAAATTAAGTGTGCCATGTTACCAGAACCAGAGGCCTGTGGAGAGTCAATTACATGTATTTAAAATAAATTATATATTCAACATTATCTCTGATATGAAATAATTTTATTTGTTTATTTATTGGGATAATTTTAGTATACTATTTCTATATAATGGATTTTAGAATATAAAACATTTGGGGATTAAAAATCTATTTAGTTACTTCATTCTTTTTAACTACTAGGAACTATTCTTTCTAAATTTGCATTGGAAATTTGAGATTTGTTATCAAGTACCAAAATTTGTATTGGAACTTTGAAGACAGTGAATATGGAATAACAGAAACAAAGGCTACTTGTATATTCTTCAGAGCTTGGTTAGGAACAAATAGCAGGAACTAAACTCCAAATGGCTTAGGTAAAAAAGGCGTATTTATTGACTCAGATACCCAAAAAATCCTGGGGTTTATTGTTCAAGTATAGCTGGATCAATATGCTCAGAAAATGTAATTAGAATCAATCTCCTTTAATCCCTTGGTTCTACTTTCTTCTCTGCTGGCTTCATTCTCACTTGGATTCTCCCCTTAGGGTGACAAGATGCTTTCCAAAAGTCCCAGTTCAAGAGAGCTTCTCTTTCCCAATCTAACAGACTTTCTGGAACTGTGGCTTTTGGTCTGTGTTTGACCTGCCCATTCCTGACCATTCCAAGTGGCTGAGGGGTAGTGGTCTCTGACTGGCCCGGTCCCTGGAGTTTTAGAGTTGGGGTCAGCTTTGGTCAAACCACATAGGCTGAAAATGGAAGAGAGAGGTTCTCTGAGAGAAAAATTGAGGTCCCGTGATGAGAAGAGATGGGAATGGAGGCTAGGTACGCAAAACATAACAAATGTCCCCATAACCTATCTAATTGTTTGTGTTTGCTATTTATTTCAGGATAGTGTTGAGTTTAGAAACATCTGCAGTCATTTGGCTCTACAAATTCAAGGACAACAGTTTGACAGAGATTTGAATGCTGCCCACCAGTGTTTGAAGACGATAGTCAAGAAGCTGATTCAGTCACTTGCTAATCCTTCTTCAGATGCCCATATGGTAGCCTGTGCTTCTTTGAGACAGATCTTACAGAATCTCCCAGACATATGAATGTTCAAGACACCAGAATTAAAATCACAGCCAGTACTGCTAAGAGAACTGGGTACCTGACATGCCGAATTGAATCAGCAGACAGTGGATGCTTTTATTCCCAGTAAGGAGAGATGTGATGAAATATATAACAGTCTGACCAGTGGCATCTGTACCCTTCAGAATCATAGCATGTTGGTGAATGTTTTTTAAAGCAGTAGTTCCCATTTTTAAGTATGTTGTTATATTTGCTTACTTTTTGATAGAAATATATTCCACTTTGTGGAACTGCCTGGATTATATATGTATATATTTACTAATTCATATTAAGGATTACTTTTGATCAATGATACATTATACTTATATTAATGTAGGCCTATGAGGTTTAATATGGTTATTTAATATGGTTATTTATATACAGTTATATGATTAAAGCTTCATGGTGCTTAAAATTATCTTGAATAAATAGGATATTTGATAATCGATATGTTCTACTTACTGAGCACTTCATTTTATGTTATGAAAATGATCTTTAGATGTTGTAGGACTACATGTGTCAGTAATTATGAGTTCCAATCCTGGCATTAATAACTTACTGTTGGACAGGAAAAGAGTTGCTTCTAAAGTTTGTGCTTTCATATACTGATTTGTAAATTTACAATGATAATGAGCTATGAAGTACCAAGGATATATGATATGTAAATACAAAGTACAGTATTATTAAAGTCTCATGTGGAAACATGTAGCTCTTCTTACTGTTTCTAAATATGCCAATTGAAGTCAGAAATTCTTGTGAAAAAAAGGAGGGAGTGGATATACTGGCAGGTTTCCCTAAATACTTAGAGCTGGGAAAAGAGAAGCTAACTTTTATTTGCAACAGTGATCTGAACATGCTAGGAAAAACCAAATTTCTTGTTGTTTAATGATGACTGTATTGAGAACCAAAGTAAATTGAAATGATGCTTTTCCCTTAAAATGTTAATAGAAATGGCATCAGATTTAGAAAAAAAAAAAGCAGTACACTGTATATATGCACCTTGTTTTCTGAAGGAATTAAAAACTAGGTCTATATTGTGAGAGTTGATCTGCTATTAAAAAATAAAATGCTAGTAGTAATCCAAGCTTTTTATTCCCACATATTCTAATCCTAGTTGGTTCAAAAAATTTATTCCAGGATATAATGATGAAAGGTATATTGCTTCTCTTTAGATGAAACTGACCATTCCATAGAAGAGAATTGCATTTATGAGGCTGAATTCTAAATTCTAAATGCAAGATGAAGGGTGTGTGTGCATGTGTGTATGTGTGTGTGTGTGTGGGGGGGTGGATGTGTGTGTCTGTATAAGGGTGAGGTGGGCCAGAAAAGACGGGCATTTATTTCTTGGAAACAATCTTTGGCACTTGGTTCTCCAATTCCTAGGAAACATTGTAGTCTGGAACTATCACCACACTATAGTGAAGCCTTTCTTTCCTCAGTGAAATTATCCCAGGACTCTTCTCTAAAGACCTATCATTATTTATAGGATGCTTTGCCCATTATAATCAATAGCTATCTCAATAAATGTTAATGTTATTAAACTTTTTAAACTCTCATCCCCAAGAAATATTAAATATCTTTGCTTCTATCAGTTCTTGTATTTTTCCTCATTTTGCAATGTGTTTCGCTACACCAATAACAACCCTGTTTCATCCTTTAAGTCCTGATTTACCCATCAACTCCTCCTTGAACTCTTCTGGATCATCCTGGTAGGACATGGTCTCTTCTTCCTCTGAACTCACATAAAACACATGTGCTACTGCACCGGCATTACCACATGCCATATTATAGCAATGCTTTTGATATCTACAATCAAGATCAGCTTGCTGAGGGCAGGGATTATTTTAGACATATTTGTATATTTTATAGCAACTACAATTCTAAAAGTTCTTTGACCCTACTAGAACTTCCTCTGGCTCTTCCCCCTTTTCACACTGCCCCCCCCCCCTTACTTTCTGTGGCTTCTTTGCTTAATCTGTATAATCATTTGGTTGTACATGCCACCAGTTCCCTTCTTCTCTTTTCCTTTGGTTGAATTGTGCTCACAAAAGTCCATTCCTGGTCAAGACTAACTCTCTGACCATTCCCCTACTCTATATGAGTTCTGAATGTGGCTTAAGAACAACACACAGCCATGCAAATCTCACTTCAGTTCATGGCTACTGATCTCAAAGGACCCTCATGTTATCCATTGGTAATACCCAGTCCCTAGACCTATAGTATCCAATGTGTAGCCACTGGCTACTTGTGGCTATTGAACACTTAAATATGGCTAGTCTAAATTGAGATATACTAAAACCATAAAATGCACACTTTTTGGTTTTTAAAAACTTCTCAATTTTCTATATTGATACATGCTAAAATGATAATATTTTGAATATATTTGGTTAAATAAAATATATTATTAAAAATGATTTTATCAGTTTTATTTTACCCTTTTAAGGGAGCTTCTAGAAAGTTTGAAATTCCATACATGGCTTGCATTGTATTTCTATAGGATAGTGGTGTCCTAGAAAATTCATTAGACAATTCAATGCAATGCTTGACAATTTACTGTCTTAGGAAGGCTGTTCCACACCTTTTCACACTTGATCCTTTTCCATTCTCCTCATTCTCAGCTGATGGCCTTGCTTTTCATTGCAGAGGAAAAATACAAGCCCTTAGAAGGCATAGCTTCACACTAACAGATCAACTATATACTCTGAGTTTCTTTTTTTTTTTATTTTTTAAAATGTTTTATTTATTTCTGAGAGAGAGAGAGACAGCATGAGCAGGGGAGGGTCAGAGAGAGAGGAAGACACAGAATCTGAAACAGGCTCCAGGCTCTGAGCTGTCAGCACAGAGCGTGATGTGGGGCTCGAACCCACGAACTGTGAGATCATGACCTGAGCCGAAGTCGGACGCTCAACTGACTGAGCCACCCAGGTGCCCCCTGAGTTTCTTTTTTGATATGAGAAAGACATGGCCTGCTCCTGTCCAAAGCTGATGGACCATTCAGGCACTGGAACCTGTTTCTTGCCACTTATTTGAGGACTTCCCTCTTGCACTCATTCCTTTCCCTGAATTATCAATTTTTGCTTCTCAGTAAGAGCATTTCCATCAGCATGCTATGGAAATCCATAGTATCTCCTCCAATCTTTAAAGAACAATTCCCCCAGCTATTACCCTATTTCTGTCCACCCCTTAAGAGCAAAAATCATTGCAACTGTTCGCGTTAGTTGTCTACAATTCTTTTGCCCAATTCCCTTTTGAACTCATTCTAAATGGATTTTATGTTCATGCTCCACCAAAAATATTCTTATCATTTTTGATAAGACTCCCAATGACTGCCCATGGATAAATTCAATGGTAAATCCTCAACCCTCACCTTACTTGATCTATCAGTAGCTTTTGATACTGTTGACTACTTCTTCCTTGAATCACTTTCTTATTTTGGTTTCCAGGTCAGCAGACTTTCATGGTTTTATACCACTAACTCACTTCACAGATCTGTTTCTTAATTCCTCCACATCACCTTGAATTCTTAATTTTAGAGTTCGCCCCAGTCCTTTTTCTACATTACACTTATCTACAGCGATTTTAAACACCATCTATCTGCCAATGATGCCAAGATATATATCTTTCACCCTGAACTCCAGATTCCTATAGCCAATTCACGAGTTATCTCTATTTGAATGTTTAAAAGGAATTTCCAATTCCAAAACAGAATTCTTGATCCCAAATCACCCTTTGGCTGTGTTCCATTTTCTTTTGCCTCTTCAGAATTGGTTTTCTTCCCCCATATAAATGTTCTCTTACTCTTTTAACTAGCAGTTTCTCCCAAAAGTAGATTAGTTTTCTTGGTTTAGATGAAGGCCTTTGGAGAGTAGAAAATGGTAGGATACTTATTTCCTATAGAGCCCAGGACTGCAAGAAAAATGGGTCTTTCACACCTAAAATTCTCTCCAACAGTCAGTGCCATTTCCGTTGTTCTTCATTTTCCAGTGCCAGATACTTATGTAGTAAATCTATCTGACAGGAGTATAAATTCTTTGGATTCATGAGTTTTAAGACACATTTAATTCAGCAGAACTTCAAATAAGAAGTATTCCTTATAATCTGGGTATCCTCATCAGGGATTCCAGGCCAATTCCAGGTAAATCTTTACAGCCAACAGATTTACCACAGTCCTGGTTGCACTTAAATATGCAACAGAACCAAAGGTCTGGGGTAGCCCTGGCATGTGTTACCAGAGAGCCTACCTTTGTCTGATATGACTTGTTTACTACTGTGCTCAATAGAAGTGATATTTAAAGCTGAACCATAGTTTATAAATTTTCCCTCTGGTAGACAAGTTTATATCTGAGTTTACAGTCATAAGTCAGGAGACACTTTCAAGATGGCAGAAATTTTTCCATCACAGAAGTAACATTGGTCATCCCACTTGCCTTGATGAAGATTTTGATAATCATGGCTTCATTTCTTTTTCCTTAAACAAGACTATTCATAGTACTATCGACTGCATTATGCCTTTTTATATCTAAACATTATTTTATCTAGAAATAAATGGATATTGGTTCTGGTCCTTCCCATTTTTCATATATTCTCTTGCGTCTCTTATAGTCTCAGACTTTATTTGTTAGTCATCAATTCCCTGTGTAACTTAAACTTAAACTGTAAGTATATATAGCAGGAATACTATTTACACTCACATTAGGTGAATAGTTCTTCCTAGAAGAATATGAATAAAACTTTTCTATCCATTTCCCTGCCTTGAGGCAATGTTGATTAAAAGACTAAAAAAAAAAAAAAACCATGACAGAATGAGATAAACCTTGTAGAGCTTTAAAAAACCTTGGAACTTCCAAAGTGTTGAGACTGTAAAGGGGTCTCATGTTTTGTTAATGTGGAGACTTTTGAATGGCACCGAAGGATAGGGCTGATTGCCAGTAGAACCAACAATGTGTTTAGAGAGTTGAAACTTTCAGTCCCACCTCAACCTTCTGGGAGGAGACAGGGGCTGGAGGTTGAATCAATAGCCAGTGGCCAATGATATAACCAATCATGCCTGTGTAATGAAGCCTCCATAAAAATC
The DNA here is from genome assembly GCF_008692635.1 of Crocuta crocuta. Lineage (NCBI taxonomy): Eukaryota > Metazoa > Chordata > Mammalia > Carnivora > Hyaenidae > Crocuta > Crocuta crocuta. The sequence goes on from NW_027527955.1 coordinate 9,902,627, forward strand.
TAAGAGGAAAGTGTTCTGAGAGCTTCCAGGTTGGCAAACGAGAAGTCTTCCATATGCCACTGTGCCAGGTCCCAAATTCCATGAGGGCAGAGTTCCTTTGCTTGGGACCTTGCCCTATGTATCTCTTCATTGGGCTATTAATTCATATCCTTTTGTATCCTCTGTAATAAACTGATAATCTAGTGAATGTTAGTTTCCTGAGTTCTGTGAGCCACACTAACAAATTTATTGAATTCAAGGAGGAAGCGATGGGGACATCTGATTTATAGGATGGGCCTGAAGCACAGGTATCAACTGGGGCTTGTGATTGGCACTGGAAGTGGGGAAGGCATTTTGTGAGACTGAACCCTTAACCTGTGGGTTAACTTGATATTCCCTCTGGTAGACAGTGTCAGAATTCAGTTGACTTGTAGGACACCCTGCTGATGTCAGAGAACTTCTTGGTGGTGTGGGGAACCACTCCCCTGCAAACATACACACACACTGGAATGGTGTTCAGAATAACCGTACCCGATGAAATTTTCCTCGTACTTTTGGTTAATTAAATGTAAATGGTTACCACATTACCTATATTACTCAATATTCTGAAATTCTGCTTTTTTGTAGCCACTTTAATAATATTTTCTATTTTCAAAACCAAATTTTTGAATTTTGTATAAAAAAGCTAAGTACTTTTGCTATTTAATAGTATCAGGAGCTATAAAATTAATGGGACTGGAATTACTGTTAGGAAGTTGCAGTGGATACTGTTTTTCTCCTGTTCTCAGGGCCTGCTTCAACATTAAGTCACAAAACATTCACAACTCACATGCAGCCTAAGTGGGCCCATGGGACAGTCTACTGCAAATTTACTCATTAACTTGGGTCTATCGCTATGCAAAACACCATCTATTCTAGATGCAGGCTGCAGCTGTTCCATTGTTTCCAGGTGTTTTGATGACTCAATCTGATCAATAGTTGACCCTGTTAGTACAGAAATAACTGGAAAATAATTGACAGCAAATCCCATCAATTCAGGAGTGTGTATGCATAATTTTCTACATTAATAAACACATAATTTCTAGGCATCCACTCTCATTTTCTTTTACTCATTTAAGTAGGCTAAAAAGATCTTTGAGTGGAGAGATTTCTCTATTAGCAATGGGTACTGATAAAAATAAGAAATTCTGAGTGACATCCAATTATAAGCAATGATTACATATCTAACATGTTCCCAAATGGGTTTTTTGAGCACTGACTAATTATTACATCATAATTTCCCAGAAGTCCTTTGGCTACAGGTCTTAAAACTGTTCATTACAAATAAAGTGAGTTCCTGGGAAAATGCGGGTGGCCCTTAGCAAATCAGTATCACTAGGGAAGAAAAGAATTTGCCAAATAAATAACTCAGGCACTTTTATAGGCATCCAGATAACTATGCATCCACTTATTTCTTACTTTTTTACTTTGAAATAATTATAGACCTGTAGATTATATTCATAGACTATCCAGAGACTAAAGATTCATGAGAAGTTGCAAAATATAGTACGTGGGTTTTGTGAAGACTTCACCTAGCTTTCCTCAAGGATGCCATCTTCTATGACTGACACAAGAGCAAAAGTTGGAAACTGCCATTGATACAATAGTGCTAACTAGATGACAAACCTTACTCAGTTTTCACCACTTTTTTCATATACTCGTGTGTGTATGTGCATACATGGGTCGTTCTATACAATTTGATTCCATGATAATTTCTGTCACCACCACAATCAAGATACAGAGCTGTTCCATCACTAGAAAGAACTCTCTTGTGCTACCCTTTTATAGTGGAATTCGCCCACCCCACCCACCATATCTCTGTCCTCAGCAATCCCTAATCTGTTCTCCATCTCTATAATTATGCCATTCAAGAATCTCGTGTAAATAGAAACATACAGTATATATCTTTTTGTTATTGGCTTTTCAAAACTAAACATAATATCCTTGACCCCTCCAAACTGTTGCATGTATCAATAGTTTCTTCCTCTAAATTGCTAAGCAGCGCTTTATTTATTTCTATGTATTTTTCAAATTGATTTTTGCCACAACATGTTCTAAAAATGGGATTTGGGAAGGCTCACTGAAATAAAAAATGTAAGTGGGAAAATCAGAATCTGGTATAAAAATATTAATATGCTCATGGATTGGAAGTATTAATATTGTTAAAATGTCCATACTCCCAAAGCAATCTACCGATTCAATGTAATCCCTATTGAAATACCAATTGTATTTTTAAAGAACTAGGACAAATAATCCTAAAATCTGTATGGAACCACAAAACAACAACAACAACAAAACAAATAGCCAAAGCAATCTTGAGAAAGAAGCACAAGGCTGAAGGTATCACAATACCAGATTTCAAGATCTACTACAAAGCTATAGAAATCAAAACAGTATGGTACTAGCACAAAAACAGACATGTAGATCAACAGAACAGAATTGAAACCCCAGAAATAAACCCATGTGTATATGGCCAATTAATCTATGACAAAGGAAGCAAGAATATACATTAAAGACAGAATTTTCAATAAATGGTGCTGGGAAAACTGGACAGCTACATGCAAAGAATGAAACTGAACCACTTTCTTATACTTTACACACAAAAAATAAATTCAAAATGGATTAAAAACCTAAGCATGAGACCCGAAACCACAAAACTCCTAAAGGAAAACATAGAGAGTAATCTTCGACATTGGCCTTAGCAACATATTTAGAAATATGTCTCCTCAGGTAGAGGAAACATAAGCAAAAATAAACTTTTGGGACTATACCAAAATAAAAAGGTTTTGTACTGAACAGGAAACCATCAGCAAAACAAAAAGACAAGCTATTGAATGGGAGAAGATATTTGCAAATGATATACTTCTTAAAGGGTTAAAATCCAATATATGTATAAAGAACATATATAACTCAACATAAAAAAAAAACTGATTAAAAAGTAAGAAGAGAGGGGCCCCCGTGTGGCTCAGTGGGTTAAGCATCCAACTCTGGGTTTCGGCTCCGGTCACGATCTCATGGCTCGGCCATGATCTCATGGTTCGTGCATTGGAGCCCTGTGTCGGGCTCACCAGCACAGAGACTTTGGGATTCTCTCTCTCTCTCTCTCTCTCTCTCTCTCTTTCCTGCTTCCCCACTCTCTCGCTCCCTCTCAAAATAAATAAATCAACTTTTTTTTAAGTGAGAAGAGGACCTGATTAGACATTTTTCCCAAGAAGACATACACACGGTAAACAGACACAAGAAAAGATAGTCAACATCACTAATTATCAGGGAAATGCAAATCAAAACCACAATGAGGTATCACCTCACACCTATCAGAATGGGTAGTATCAAAAAGATAAGAAATAACAAGTGTTGGTGAGGATGTGGAGAAAAGAGATCACTCATGCACATTAGTAGGAATGTAAACTGTGCAACTACTATGGAAAACAGTATGGAGATTCCTCAAAGAATTAAAAATAGAAATACCATATGATCTAGTAATTCCACAACTGGGTATTTACTCAAAGAAAATGAAAATTAATTAAAAAAAGATATATGCACCTCTGTGTTTATTGCAGTATTATTTATAATAGCCGAGATATGGAAGTAACCCAAGTGTCTAGCCATAAATAAATGGATAAAGAAAATGTTGTGTACATATGCAATGGGATGTTACTTCACCATAAAAAAAAGAAATCCTGCCGCTTGTGACAACATAAATGGGCCTAGAGGGTATTATACTAAGTGAAATAAGTCTGTCAGAGAAAGACAAATACCATATGATTGCGTTTATCTGTAAAATATAAAAAACAAAACAAATGAACATACAAGCAAATAAACTGACACTCATATACAAAGAACAAACTGGTGGTTGCCAGATGCAGATGGGTGGGGGGTGAAATAGATAAAGGGCATTAAGAGATACAAACTTCCAGTTATAAAATAAATCATGGAGATGAAAAGTACAGCATAGGGAATATAGTCAGTAGTATTGCAATAATTTTGAATGGTGACAGATGGTGATTATACTTATCCTAGTATCATGGTGAACATTGAATAATGTACAGAATTGTTAAATCAATGTGCTGTACGCCTGAAACTGATATAACATTGTATGTCAATTATACTTCAATAATAAATTTAAAATTTTTCAAAAAAGATGAATGCAGGACTAAGATAAGCACATAAAATACATGTAAACAGTTACTAGAAAATTTGGCTTTCAGCTTCCTGGCAGTTACTACAAGCGAAAAACAGCCGGTTATGCATCTCATAGTCTAAAGATGTAGGCAAACAAGTTTCCCAGGGGCAGCTTAGCCACTTCCAGTACTCCAGCTGGAGGGAAGATTCTTTCCCAAGGGGTCCATCAGGAGACTGTGGCCAGCGAACACTTCATTCAGAAATAAGTTAAGACTCTATCAAAGGATGTGTGTTAATAGTACAAGGAATTTTCTTGCGTAATTCAAGATTCTAATCACCCAACTTTCTCACTCTAGGATCTTAGGGCAATAAGGATGTAGGTATTTTGGTCTTAGTTTAGAAAAAGACACTCATGTGACTGGATGTGAACAGAAGGGCAGACAAATATGAACTGAAAAGCTATTATGCTTTCCTTTGAAGTCCAGTGAGTTTTTCCCTTACCTGGAGGTACTGAATGGAGTCCCAAATAATAGTCTGTGGGCCCAACTGGGTTGTGAATGTCTTTTATGGGACCCAGAGAGAGTGATTTTGTCAGCCACATCTAGATACTGGGAGAGTTCACAGAATCTGGACTTCCAGTTTTTCTTGAAACATTGAGGTGGAAACACTGCTATCCCCATCCCAACCCTCCCCCACCTTAAATGAGGCTTCCAGTCTCCTGGAATTCACGGTTACTCCCTCCTGAGAGGACGCATGCTTTCAATTTTCCCACGCTCAAGCCTAAGCCTGCTTCTTTTATTTAATTTATGAGGCTGGCTCCAGAGCTTGCAATATCTGGTCTAGACAGTGTTAAGTGTTCATCTTATGTTCCTGGGACCATGTTATGGGCACTGTATGCTGTGGGCCATTAGTTGGGCTGGTAGACTGGCTAATGCTCACTCTTACTGTCTGTCACCCAATGGGTCTAGAGACAACATGGCTGGAATTTTCAGAGGAAAATCTATAGAGACCAGTGAACTGGGCTACTTTACAAAAGTGTTTATAATATTATGTTTATTATCTAGTTTGAAGCAGACTCAGTCTTCCCCCTTATTAATAAAAAATATCTCCCACTTATTCACTTGTAATTTGCCATGTGCCAGAAAATATGTGTATGCTATAAACACCTCATGTAATTAAAAGCCTGCAAAAATAGCATTCTATCTTCATTTTAAAGATGGGAAAACTGAGGTTCAAAGAGGTATAGGAAGCTGCCCAAACTCCTGCAGAAAGCAGTGTTGACACCAAGATATAAAGGTTTTTCTGCCTGATTCCAATGTTTATGGTCTTCTCCCATGTCACATTGTTTTGCCCATTATGGCTCATGGCTGGCTTTTCTCCCCTCTTCACAAGAGGGCATGGGAGAGACGATATGGCTTCTTTCATCTCCCTGAAGTAAAGATGGGACCAAGGAATCAAAATAAGAAATAGACTGCTTCATGTGTCAGAAAATGTGAGTTCTAGCTCTAGCTCTAGGGCTAACTTACAGAGTGACTGCAAATATGTCCCTTGGCTTCTGGCTTTTCAATCTTGTATGCACAAGGGGATGATAATCATCCCATTCTACATCCTACTGATAACCATCATGGATTAGCTAAGACGAGTAGGACAAAAGATTTTGAAAGTTGCGATTTATTTATATATGTTAGGTATAATTGTTTATAATTGGTTTGTGGTAGAAACAACATAAATTATGGGAATAAACAACATAAATAAATACTCATTCACTGCGTATTAATGAATAAACCACATAATTTAAAACTCCATTTCAGTCACTATATTAGTTCTCTCAAAAGTATGAGTAGATGGTTGAATGGTTAGATGGCTGGCTGGATGGTTGGTTGGTTGGTTGGATGGATGGCTGGATGGCTGGATGGCTGGTTGTTTGGTTGGATGGTTGGTTGGTTGGTTGGTTGGTTGGATGGATGGATGGATGGATGGATGGATGGATGAATGGTTGGTTGGTTGGCTGGATGGCTGGATGGCTGGTTGGTTGGATGGATGGATGGATGGATGGATGGATGGATGGATGGATGGATGGACAGTTGGTTGGATGAATGGATAGACTGATGGACAGTCTGGTTTGTTTGGTGTTCTTACAATGTTGGGCCTGGTTTTTTCTAGACTGAGACTAAGTTGGGTTGCAGAGGACAGTTAAGGACTCATGAAGTCAACTTCTATTTGTTTCACTTTCTTGTTTTCAAAATTCATTTACTAAATGAAAGAGGTTTGTGAAATTCATACAATGTTCATAACTGGAAATTCTAAGTTGGTAAATTCTAGGTAACAAAAAAGACTGCCATCACAGTCCTCATCAAAATCATTAGAGTGAAAGTATTTTCTTTTCTTAGGCTGGTAGAATGAATTTCCATATGTGAAGTACTCTTCCCCAACCCATATGACACATATCATGAACTAAATATTTCCAAATGTGACTCTGTCCTTTTAAGTGATTTCCCATATTTTCACTTCACAAGAGACCTCTTAAAATATAGTGGTGACAATGACCTCCTTCAAATAGATGCAGAGCCAGCCTTTTACATTTCTAATGCATTTTTCTGGAGTTTAAATTAGATTGTAAAAAACTGCCTGTTTGATCTTACCAGGTGTGGCTGGTAATACTTTGCTAATTTAAACACTTTCCATGTTGAAGCTCAAATCAATTTAAAAATACATATTGCTTAAAATTCCATTTTTTTGATGTTTTCTTTTTGTTTTTCTAGCCATGAAATATAAAAGCTCAATCTCTTTAATATAAATTAGTTATTTCAAAGATCAAAATATGGCAATTACTATGTCATTGCAAAATAGATAAGAATGCCTTTGTAGACAGAAATAATCTCTCAGAAAATCTATTTCACCCACGGTCAGAGAGGGAAGAAGGTAAACCATAAGAGACTCTTAAATACAGAGAACAATGAGAGGTTTGATGGGGGGGTGGTGGGAGAGAGGGGTAATGGGTAATGGGCCTTGAGGAGGGTACTTGTTGGGATGAGCACTGGGTGTTGTATCTAAGCGATGAACCATAAAATCTACCCCCCAAACCAAGAGCACATTTTACACACTGTATGTTAGTCAATTTGACAATAAATTATATTAAAATAAATAAGTAAAAACACAAATAAGAAAAAGAATAAAATCTATTTCAATCTAATCAGAGAGAAATTTTGTATAATTTATATTAGGTAAATTATAATGGAAAATAAATAGAATTTATTTATAAATAATACATTTATAAAAATGCATATTATCTCTTAAGACGATGAGTCATAAAAGATAGCACATGTTTATTTTACCATATAATTCCAGAATCATCACTTTAATATTTAAACCAAAGATCTCTATTACTTACCTTAAAGTGTTTATATATTTGATATATAAAATTTCAAAGAAATTATGCAGAATTTTTAGTTATTCAAGAAAGAATATTTAAACTCTTCTTTAAATCCTTCTTCTCAAGGTTAACAACACTTTTGGTAAAACTCAGATTCATAAATTTAAGTGTATTTCACCTGACACAGCTATCATATCATCACACTGAGGAGTTCTGGTATCTGTAGATTACTCAGGGAAAAGAATAATTTATTTCATTTTTATCTTTTCAGAGCATTTGATTTTCATAGGCAACAACGCATATTAAACTTTGAAAAGAAGTCTTAATTTTAAGACATATTGTTTTTGCATTAATTCTATAGCTTCTGCTACATTCATATCAAGATTTTCTCCACTGCTTTAAATATATTTATCTATGAAGTATATTTATGCACACAAAACTATATGTAACTTCACATATATCAAGTTATGCCCTGAATCCCAACTGTGGTTGATTGAAAGACATTTGTTTTTATTCAGGAGACTAAAGTTTATGCCTTTCTGCCGATATAACTTACGGTATTGCTCTGTGCTAGACCTCAGGACCTTCATAACTGATTTTCTTGTGCTTATTTAG